>NC_059301.1:15204753-15227253 GCF_017591435.1 Portunus trituberculatus | reverse complement strand
CACCTGTGTTGTGAGGGAGGCAGGCTGTGTGCACCTGTGTTGTGAGAGAGGCAGGCTGTGTGCACCTGTGTTGTGAGAGAGGCAGGCTGTGTGCACCTGTGTTGTGAGAGAGGCAGGCTGTGTGCACCTGTGTTGTGAGGGAGGCAGGCTGTGTGCACCTGTGTTGTGAGGGAGGCAGGCTGTGTGCACCTGTGTTGTGAGGGAGGCAGGCTGTGTGCACCTGTGTTGTGAAGGAGGCAGGCTGTGTGCACCTGTGTTGTGAGAGAGGCAGGCTGTGTGCACCTGTGTTGTGAGGGAGGCAGGCTGTGTGCACCTGTGTTGTGAGGGAGGCAGGCTGTGTGCACCTGTGTTGTGAGGGAGGCAGGCTGTGTGCACCTGTGTTGTGAGAGAGGCAGGCTGTGTGCACCTGTGTTGTGAGAGAGGCAGGCTGTGTGCACCTGTGTTGTGAGGGAGGCAGGCTGTGTGCACTTGTGTTAAGATGGGAGTAAGGTGTGTGTGTGTGTGTGTGTGTGTGTGTGTGTGTGTGTGTGTGTGTGTGTGTGTGTGTGTGTGTGTGTGTGTGTGTGTGTAGCACCACTGGATATGCCTCACAGTTCGCCTTGACATGGCAGCACAACACCAGCGCTTCACAGGTGCGCAGTGGGAAAAGAAGGTCGCGGCGTAGCGAGGTGAATGTCAGCCCAGTGATGCCCAGCAGGTTTGTGGCGCACCATCAAGCTGGAAACAAAGCTCTAATTTCTACTTTCTCTTATTGCTACCTTTACATTGAGTTATTACAGAGCCTTTTTTGCACAACACTCACGGTATTCGTCTCGCTCCCTGTATGGTATCTTGCTTCACTTACCTTACACGAGTCTTTAATGGAGAAAACAACAACTGGACTCCTGATGAGTGTGGCCGACACCTGAGTTTCCGGCGTCTATTCCTGTGTAGGTAGCTGGTGTGGACTGTGTCATTGTACCTTTAAGCTGGTTCATCAAGGCATCTCAGTGTCTTAGATATGGTGAAGACTTTATTTTCTTCTCTCGTCACATATTGTTAATTTTATGGGAAATGTTCTCTCTCTCTCTCTCTCTCTCTCTCTCTCTCTCTCTCTCTCTCTCTCTCTCTCTCTCTCTCTCTCTCTCTCTCTCTCTCTCTCTCTCTCTCTCTCTCTCTCTCTCTCTCCTAACGATATATGATGCGTGGCAGAAGACGATGAAGAGCAATAATCATGCAGCCTATACGGTAAACCTTCCGATGGGTAAAGAAAAGAAATGACATGTATGCAGGCAGCGGCGAGGCAACGAACTCTCTCCCCTTAACTTGAAAATGTCAAAAAACAATAACAGCCATAATTCTGAAAAGACAAGAAGACAGTGGCGGCAGCAGGCCATCAATTATTCCGCTGACTTGGACTCGGGTTAATTGGGAGAAAGATGTGTAGTAGAATTTTCCTTTTCGTTTTTCGTTTTTCTTTAACTTTACGGCAACAGAGACCCTTGTCCTTGAGAGAGAGAGAGAGAGAGAGAGAGAGACGGGGAGCTTCATATTATAGCAATGTTCCTTTCCGCTAAAAACATCCGCAGGGAGACCATTGTTCTGTGTCAGGCTGCAGGTGGCGCTGTTTGAGGCTCGATGTGGGTCACCTCGCCGCTAATACTTACTCACTTACTCACTGTTGACCTTTTGCTCCCCAGGTGGGCAGCGGTGACACTGGTGGGGTGGCGGCGCGGGTCGGGGTGGCTCAAGGATGCAACACTCACACATGCACAGATGTTACATGAATTTCGCTTTATAAGGTAAGAGTGAAAAGTTTGAGTTTTCTCCACTGTTTTCTCTTCCTAATATGTGAATTTTGTACCTGCCTTGTACTGTACCTCCATCTGCAGCACACATTCGATTGTCATGTGAAGTATACACGTTAGTCATCTATATTCACAATGAAGTGTCATACTACCTTGTGCGTGATTAGCTGTCTGGTAAGTCAATTTGTTAAAGCCATCACTGGAATCCTGGAAGCACCATTGAAAACCACATTACCTCCTCACTGATAGTCAAGAAGAGGCTTCAAACCGTATGAGAATTCCGTCCTTGCTTCTTTCAGCCATTATCCAAACCTGTGAGAGTGCCGTCTATAGATTAATCGTTTCTCACATCCTTGCTTCTTTTCGTTATTGTCCAAACTCGCACATTGAAGACATCTTTGTATTGTACCATCACCATTGAAGTTGTCCCCCAGAACAGCAGGACAGCGCTGCAAGGGGCGGGTACTGTTTGGGGTAAGCAACGTTGGTAATGTTTGGAGGTGAGGAAGAGATGATAATGTAGGCAACTCTATGAACTGAGGGATGAAATTGCGTGAGTGATTGAACTGAAGGGCGCCGTAGCAGAAGGATGGGAAAAAATAATGGTTTCGTTGTGGGTCAGGAAATATCGCAGGTGTAGGAGTATTAAAGATTAGAGTAGGTATGGGACGCAAGAGAGATATGATTGTATTTGTATGTACTCGGATATAAGTAGATCTAAATGACTTAACCCCTTCAGTACCAGGACGCGTTTTTATATTCATTCTGCCTTCTGTTTGACGATTTTATACATGCAGCTTCAGAAACTTTTGTGGAGATTAAAGTAGTGAAGACTGGCCATTAATATTCTGCCTTCTATAGACCCTTTTTAATGTAAATAAAATCGTCTGATCACACCAACATCTCAGGACGCGTTTTCATATTCATTCTGCCTTCTGTTTGGCGATTTTATACAGCTTCAGAAACTTGTGTGGAGATTAAAGTAGTGAAGACTCTGGCTATTAATCTTCTGCCCTCCATAGACCCTTCTTAATGTAAATAAAATCGTCTAATCACCAACAACTCATTATGAAAATGCCTTCCAGTACTGATGAGGTCAAAGAAACGTCACTTTTCGAAAAAGATAACAATAATATCTCTCGCCATTTAACCCCTTCAGTACTGACACGCATTTTTACCATGATATTTGGGTATAATTAGACGATTTTATTTGCATGAAGATGAGTCTATAGAGTTCAAAAGATTAAATATAGGCCAGAGTCTTTGCTATTTTAATCCCCACGTAAGTTTCTGAAGCTGTATAAAATCGCCAAACAGTAACTAGAATGAAAACGCGGCATGGTATACTGAAGGGGTTAATGCTACAAGGAACCGTTTATACCTACATGCATACTCTCCTCAGACTGGTTATGGGAGGAGACAGGAGTGACTCTTATTATCTTTCAAAAATTACTGTGTCTTATTAACATGTCTTCCTTGTATCTTAATTCGAACTTGAGCTGCATGAAATCTACCAAAAAGAAATGTTGACTGCAATATTGAGGCTTCTTACCCGTATCACCTTAATCGGCATTCATTCACAGAAACTTCCTTTACTCAAACCACTTAGATGTTCGTGTCCTCTCAATCTTTCCACGCAAAATGACTCATAAATCGTTGTTTTGTTTACCTTTATCTGACAGCTAGAATACTGTCATCAGCAGCATCATCATCGTCATCCTCGTCGTTGCAGTCCCCAATATATGTTTGCACTGAAGGAAAATGTCTCTCTCAATCTTCTCCGTGAAGCTCTGTTAATTGCTTGTCTGTTCCGTCTCCTGCCAGCAAAGCCTCACACCTTAACTCTTCATCTAGTTCCTGTGTCTGCTCGGCCTTCCTCCATTAGTCTCAGGCTTCTGCACCACTAACCACAAGACTGTGACACTCTATCGACTATTATTTCATCCACAAGACACAGGATTATTTATTGACGTGAGGCTGCTATGCTGAATTCTGCAACGGTAAATGGACAAGTTCGTTTACCACTGTGCTGCCAACTTCTCTTCTCTTTTTTTTCTGATAGCAAACCAAAAAATGCTACTCTCTGTATTAGGCCCGTATTCTGAAACACTGCTCTCTCATTACCACTGCTTTCCAAAGGCCCCAGTTGAAGGTAATCGTGTTTTTAATAGTATTATTATGGTTCTGGTGATGGACTGGCAAGATTTCTAGTTTATTGAAAAGGAGAAACTGTCTTGAAAACCCGCTAGTTGTCTCTGTGGCCTTGGAAAATTGTAATAGTGAGAGAGGAAGACGTTTCTGAATTCGGGCGTTAGTCTCTTTTGAAGTTTTGCAACTCCTTTTTCCATTGCTTCGCGCGTCAGGCATGAGTGTCGGTCTACGTATCTACGAGTTTGCAGCACGTTATGTCTGCATTCTCTGCTGGAATAGCCGCCACTGCCGCACTCTCCTTCCTTCTCCTTTATAACAATTACTTGACTTCAGTTCATCACTTTGTAATAAAGAAGTAAGTTGTGTGTTGCGCCATTTTCTCCCGATGACCTCCGTACCCCCTTTCCTCCTCTCCCCTTCTCCCCATTCCCCTCTCCCACTCACCACCTCCCCTTCCTCCTCCTGTTACTCTTTTCAGCTCTACACAGTTTTACGACTCTTCCCTCCCTCCCTGCCTCTCTCCCTCACATCCTTCCCTCATCCCCTCCGCTCACCTCCCCTCGCCTCTCCCCTCGTTCCCTTCCATTTTTCCCCTCTTCCTGTTCCCCCTTCCTCTCTGGTGTGTACTCCCCCTTTCGTTCTCTTCCCCTCCGTGGCGTAACCCTTCTTTACCTCACCAATTACCACTCACCGATCACATCTAATTCCTTCCTCCCGCCTCAGACTCATTTCCTCCTCCTCCTCCTCCTCCTCCTCCTCCCCCCCCTCCTCCTCCTCATCCTCCTCCTCTTTCTCCTTCGCTTGTCCTTTCCCATCTTTTCTCTTTCTTTCGTCATCCATCTCGCATTCTCTCCTCCTATCCCCTTTCCTCCCATTCCTGTCACCCGCTTCCCTCCTCCCTCTCTCCTTCCTCCTCCTCCTCCTCCTCCTCCTCCTCCTCCTCCTCCTCCTCCTCCTCCTCCTCCTCCTCCTCCCTCATCCTATTTCCACATAACCGTAAGCCCCGCCACGATCGTCCTCCTCCCCCACCCTCTTTCCATAGCCTTCCCTCCCTCCCTCCTTCACCCTCCCTTCCCCTCCTCTATCCTACCTCCTCTCCCCTTCCCCATTCCCTAGCCCTTATCACCATCATTTTTCGCCGGAGCGTTGCAGTGTTGCCAGCTGGGCGTCACCTCTTTGTCCTCCTCCCCACTACGGCCCAGTATGTTGTCCTGTTCTGGTGGACGCTCAACGCTCCCCGCTCCCGCCGCCAGCATGAACTCGCGGGCTAGTGGAAGGGCGGGGAGGGATGAGGAGTGAGGGGAAGGCATGTTAGCAGGAACTGTCCACTCTCAACACACACACACACACACACACACACACACACACACACACACACACACACACACACACACACACACGCCATCCACTCACCATCCCTCTGCCTTTCTCTCCTCTCCGTCTCCCTACCCCTCTCCCAGCATCCGCCACCCTGCAGGGAGAGTGGGAGAGCCGCCCCCTCCACACACACTCTCTCTCTCTCTCTCTCTCTCTCTCTCTCTCTCTCTCTCTCTCTCTCTCTCTCTCTCTCTCTCTCTCTCTCTCTCTCTCTCTCTCTCTCTCTCTCTCTCTCTATCTTTTGTCTCCCTAGCAGATGACGGCTCTTGATTCTTTTTTAAATTCTTTTTCGTTTTTATCCTTTTTCATGTGGACTGCCTTAGGGTGTGTGTGTGTGTGTGTGTGTGTGTGTGTGTGTGTGTGTGTGTGTGTGTGTGTGTGTGTAGGCAACGCGATCAATTGACGAACAGAGAACACACACATACACACACACACACACACACACACACACACACACACACACACACACACACACACACACACACACATACATACATACATACATACATACATACAGTGTGTTTGTGTGTGTATGTACGCATGCATTCCAACAGAGAGAGGCACATGCACACACGCACACAGCACATCAAAGTTAGCATTCACACCCACATGCCTCGTGCGTGCGTACACACACACACACACACACGTTTGTTTAACCCCACCAAAACTAGTCTGTTTAAGGGTGACAGATATCCGACTTTCAAAAAATAATTGGCCCATCCATCAGTGTCGCCCCCACGGCCGCCCCGGAGCCCATGCACCACTCTGGGCGGCCCCGTGGATGACTCTCGTCCCCAAACACTCTACCGCCACCACCACCGCCGCCCTCCCCGATCCCACCTCGCGGCCAACTCATACCAGCTGGGGACGAGACACCCGGCCAGCCCCTCCCGCCAGCCTGGGGGAGCTGCGTCACGATCACCATATTCTTCCCGTCCCTGCACCACCACCACCACCACCACCACCACCACCACCACCACCACTGTCACCAACAACAACACGATTGGGCAATTCTCTTCTGGCTTGACCTTAATACACAACTTTGCCGTATCATCATGAATGCAACGGACAAAAACACCTCCGCAAACTGAAGAAGGACAAATAAACCGATTAATACGCATTTGACAACGTGGTTTCTATTTGCGCTTCTTATATTTATTGCATTTCAACATCTGCTGGCCTGGTGTCTTGGCGGCGGCGGTGGACACTGTCAGAAGCGTAATAATGAATCTTGGTCCAGCTGTGTGAAGTGATGAATCTTTTGCACTCAGTCAGAAGTCCAGTCTTCTTCCTTGTATTCCGTGTGCAGGAGTTACAGTAGGACCCTCGGACTTCCTGGTCTGGTATGGGTGCAGGGGGAAGAATCGTCTGTAGGGAGGCTTGTCGAAGATTGAACAAGTGGGTGGAAGGACGAACATTGGGAAATAACTTGCTGCAAGTCATGGGTTGTGAGGCGCTCGGTCAGCACTTACCAGACGCCAAGAAATACATCAGCACTTTTGGAAATACATGTGTAGAGAGAGAGAGAGAGAGAGAGAGAGAGAGCATAGTAACATTATATAAGTAATATTAGTTTGATATGCAAGAGGGACTGAAGGGAGGAAACCTGAAGGAGTTGCGTTAGTGAGGGTGGACATGCAGGGCTGGTGGTTGAGGAACAGGTGAGGGAAGCACGCTGGCTCTTTGCGGTGCCTTAGAAATTCTGGGTATGGGCGTCTCCGTGTAACACCGTCAAGCAGGATGAGACACGGAATACGTAATGAGGTTGACACAACACAGCGGCGCGGCCTTGGCGATGCGCGAGATGCTACACAAGGGTTGGAGATTTCAGGTGTCGGGTACATCATTGGCCTGATATACAGTACATCATGGGTTTGACCTTTCCTGTGATGGGTGGAATATTATGTAACCCAAGCATGTTTCCCCATAGAAGTCTTACCACTCCCACCCATCACTGTCTTCATGTCCAGCTTATTCCTTCATACTCCGGAAGATGAATCCTATACTCAGTAAAATGTGTGAGGTGGAGGTGCCGAACTTGTGATTATGGTCTAGACGTGTGGACCATGCAAGGAATTTGCAGGATGCAGGGGATTGAGTAGACATCAGAACTGAGTCATGGCAGGAGGCAGGGGGTGGGTGTCAGTACTGAGGCATGGCAGGAGGCAGGGGATGGGTGTCAGCACTGATGCATGGGACGGAACAGGAGATGGGTGTCAGTACTGAGGCATGGCAGGGAACAGGGGATGGGTGTCAGTACTGAGGCATGGCAGGGAGCAGGGGATGGGTGTCAGCATTGAGGTATGGCACGGGGTAGGTGTCAGCATTGAGTTCATGGCAGGGGGCAGGGGATGGGTGTCACATCTAAGGCATGGTAGGGGGAAGTGGATAGGTGTCAGCATAGAAGCATACTAGGGATCAGGGGGCGGGGTGTCAGCATCAGCATCGCAGCATAGCAAGGGGCAGAGGGTGGGTATCAGCATTGAAGCATAGCAGGGGGCAAGGGGTAAGTGTCAGCTCTGAAGCATGATAGGGAGCAAGGGATGGGTGACAGCTGGGATTTATTATTATGTGTATTATTTGCTGTAAGTCTGCGAAACATTGCACGTTGTTGATACATCATTCATTTTGAGTTGATAACTGGGTCATGCTCATGCACAACTAAACTTACTGATGCAAAGGCGTCAGGTGAGTGTGGTAATCCCATACACTCCCCCGGAGAGAGGTGGTGGTGGTGGTTTGTAGGGTGTATGTATTATGCTTATATACCACTCACTTGTTGTCTCTTATAGGTAGCTACTGAATACGAAGCTTAACTTCTTCAGTACTTGGACACATTTTTACCTTGAGATTTGTGTACGATTAGACCATTTTATGGACATTAGGAAGGGTCTATGGAGGTCAGAAGATTAATGTCCACAGTCTTCACTATCTTAATCCCCCACATAAGCTTCTGAAGCTATTTAAAATCACAAATAGTAAGCAGAATGAATATGGGAACGCGTCATGGCACTCAAGGGGCTAAACTGCGACACAACTGGACACTGTTGTTACGGAGTCTAAAAAAAGTAAAACTGTAACTCAAGATTAACGAACTTCCTTAGTGCTTTAAAATGTATGTAAATATTGAAAGAGAGAGATACGGGTGGGGGGCGTTTTAACAAGTATAATCATGATACATAGCAATGGATCACACGAGTCATTGATATCCTGTAGTGATCCATGGTTTCATGGTTAACGCTGAGCTAAAGGCAGATCGAACTCTCAGAACTCTTGCTGTGAGTAAAGGCAAAGCAAAGGATGGGCGTGAGGTGAGACTCAATACGCAGAACGTGTAGTCAATGGACAGAAAGTCAGAGTAACAGGATACTGAAGTTCTGCCAGATATAGTTAGAAAAAGTTTGCGGGTTTCCCTGGAACAGATTGACAGTGACATGGATCATGAAGAAAGTTGAAGGAGGACTTTGACTTGCATAGAATCAGAAAGAAAGGTGATGAAGATGATGATGATGATGATGGAGTTGTTGTCCATTTAACTCCATCGAGAGTCATTACACAGCTGTGTTAATCATCGATTTCCAGGATAACCGAGGGCTGCAGGCTACATTCTCCTTCCACAACACTTGGCTGAGGCAACGCAATTCCTGAAATGCAGGCATTGTTTCATATATTCTGTGTCGCCTTACGACGCACCTAAGGCTCTATATTTTTCTTTTTGTCACGAGAAGTCACGACATAGCGATTTGTTTGTTATTCGACCCATTCTCTCTGAAGAAGAAATTGCTTACATTTTACTTGAACCTGTTCGTGTGTGTGATTTGCATGATGCTATTTTCATAACTGCAGAACACGATTATCAGGTTATCACTCCTGTAAATAAGTGGCGAAAACTCCTCAATAACAAGAATCATGGATACCAATAACTTGTTTGTGAACTTAGCATCCTCCTACTTTATCTTTGCGTTCTCATTTCTTTCCTCCTCCTCGCGCGCGCGCATGTGTGTGTGTGTGTGTGTGTGTGTGTGTGTGTGTGTGTGTGTGTGTGTGTGTGTGTGTGTGTGTGTGTGGATGGGTTTCCGGGTTTACTAGTGAAAGGGTGAAAGGGACGAAGGACTGAAGATCCTGGTTAGTGAAGCATGACGAAGGTGAGCAGGCCTTGTCTTATGCATATTGGGTGTGGAGTTTCTGTTGAGTTTTCACATACATAACTGGTTGACCTCACCTCAGCCAGCGTCACTGTGGTCATGAATAAGGCGCAGGGACAGTCACGTGACCCATACAAGCAGCATCATGACACACCTGCTAAGTCTCCATCCGGGTCAGTCAATCATTGTGTTAGATATTGTCATGTTTATTTCATTTCGACTTATGGTCTTTTTTTTTTTCTAAGAATCTGGTTTGTCTGTGCCTCGATAGTCTATACCAAAACTACAGGTGCTCGTGAACGTATGCTTATAATAGAAGTTTATTTATTTATTTACTTAGGGGTCCCTATAATGAACACCAAGTCTATGTTTCATAAAATAACCGATTTTTAACATAAGATAAACCTATTTGTCACACACACACACACACACACACACACACACACACACACACACACACACACACACACACACACACACACACACACACACACACACACACACACACACACACACACACACACGTGGCGGTGGGGTGGACGTGGCCAGGTAGGTGGAAGGTAGAGGTGGAGCAGCGAGGAGCACTAGGTCTGAGGCGCGCAATGAGGGGTTTGGCTTCTATACTTAGCGAGGAGAGTATTTATTACCTGTCCCGCACACCTGCACGGGCCAGGGTACCTCTTCAAGCCGGCCCCACAAGGCAGAGGGAAGACTGGTTGCCGCATGTCGTAAGACGCTCCCCTGCCTGCCCTCACGCACCTGCCTGCCTGCCTGCCTGCCTGCCTGCCTGCCTGCCTGCCTGCCTCTCCTCTGCATCCGTCTTGTCATGCTGCATTGTAATTACTAGTATGCTGTGTCTGAAAAGTTACGTCTATAGAAAGGATAGTCATATTTTCTTATCATTAGTCACTGTTATTTATCTATCTATCTATCTATCTATCTATCTATCTATCTATCTATCTATCTATTTATTGTTGGTATAATTTTAGAAAACTGGAATATTTAAATGAATGAAACCACTTACACTACTGCAATAAGACATCACAGTCACCACCACCACCACCACCACTACAGTCAGACATCACAGTCACCACCACCACCACCACCACTACAGTCAGACATCACAGTCACCACCACCACCACCACCACTACAGTCAGACATCACAGTCACCACCACCACCACCACCACTACAGTCAGACATCACAGTCACCACCACCACTACAGTCAGACATCACAGTCACCACCGCCACTACAGTCAGACATCACAGTCACCACCACCACTACAGTCAGACATCACAGTCACCACCACCACTACAGTCAGACATCACAGTCACCACCACCACTACAGTCAGACATCACAGTCACCACCACCACTACAGTCAGACATCACAGTCACCACCACCACCACCACCACTACAGTCAGACATCACAGTCACCACCACCACCACCACCACTACAGTCAGACATCACAGTCACCACCACCACCACCACTACAGTCAGACATCACAGTCACCACCACCACCACTACAGTCAGACATCACAGTCACCACCACCACCACCACCACTACAGTCAGACATCACAGTCACCACCACCACCACCACTACAGTCAGACATCACAGTCACCACCACCACCACTACAGTCAGACATCACAGTCACCACCACCACCACTACAGTCAGACATCACAGTCACCACCACCACCACTACAGTCAAACATCACAGTCACCACCACCACCACCACCACCACCACTACAGTCAGACATCACAGTCACCACCACTACAGTCAGATATCACAGTCACCACCACCATCACTACACACCACCACCACTACACTTAAACATCACAGTCACCACCACCACTACAGTCAGACATCACAGTCACCACCACCACCACCACTACAGTCAGACATCCCAGTCACCACCACCACCACCACTACAGTCAGACATCACAGTCACCACCACCACTACAGTCAGACATCACAGTCACCACCACCACCACCACTACAGTCAGACATCACAGTCACCACCACCACCACCACTACAGTCAGACATCACATTCACCACCACCACCACTATAGTCAGACATCACAGTCACCACCACCACCACCACTACAGTCAAACATCACAGTCACCACCACCACCACTACAGTCAGACATCACAGTCACCACCACCACCACCACCACTACAGTCAGACATCACAGTCACCACCACCACCACCACCACTACAGTCAGACACCACAGTCACCACCACCACCACTACAGTCAGACACCACAGTCACCACCACCACCACTACAGTCAGACATCACAGTCACCACCACCACCACCACTACAGTCAGACATCACAGTCACCACCACCACCACCACTACAGTCAGACATCACAGTCACCACCACCACCACCACTACAGTCAGACATCACAGTCACCACCACCACCACTACAGTCAGACATCACAGTCACCACCACCACCACTACAGTCAGACATCACAGTCACCACCACCACCACTACAGTCAGACATCACAGTCACCACCATCACCACTAGAGTCAGACATCACAGTCACCACCACCACCACTACAGTCAGATATCACAGTCACCACCACCACCACCACTACAGTCAAACATCACAGTCACCACCACCACCACCACTACAGTCAGACATCACAGTCACCACCACCACCACCACTACAGTCAGACATCACAGTCACCACCACCACTACAGTTAGACATCACAGTCACCACCACCACCACCACCACTACAGTCAGACATCACAGTCACCACCACCACCACCACTACAGTCAGACATCACAGTCACCACCACCACCACCACTACAGTCAAACATCATAGTCACCACCACCACCACCACTACAGTCAGACATCACAGTCACCACCACCACCACTAGAGTCAGACATCACAGTCACCACCACCACCACTACAGTCAGACATCACAGTCACCACCACCACCTCTACAGTCAGACATCACAGTCACCACCACCACCACTACAGTCAGACATCACAGTCACCACCACCACCACTACAGTCAGACATCACAGTCACCACCACCACTACTACAGTCAGACATCACAGTCACCACCACCACCACTACAGTCAGACATCACAGTCACCACCACCACTACTACAGTCAGACATCACAGTCACCACCACCACCACTACAGTCAGACATCACAGTCACCACCACCACCACTACAGTCAGACATCACAGTCACCACCACTACCACTACAGTCAGACATCACAGTCACCACCACCACCACCACCACTACAGTTAGACATCACAGTCACCACCACCACTACTTCTACCGTTACAGTCAGACACCACATCGACCACCATTCATAGTACAAGTCACCACCAGCAGCAACACCATAACTAAACATCACCATCAATTCACCAATCAGCCTTCACCCTCACCACATTTTCCATTACCACACCACTGCAATGAGATCACCACCGCCATCACCACAACAGTGAGACGCCCTCAGCACCTCAGCAGACAACGAGCACCTTTGTTGTGTTTGTAGCAGCTCTTCTTTACTCAGGGTCAGGTCACGCGGCGCCAACCCTTCCTCCTCCCGCAGTGCAGCCAGTTTGCACCGTGGCACTTATCATTGACACACTCTGCCTCTACGATAGCTGTTGTTTATTATATTTCTGTATGGAAGAGACTTGCATTTTTCTGTCTTGTACAGCTTTTAAGTTTTTTTTTTTTTTCCTTGTCTTTGTTTTTTTTCTCTCCTTACTGGTAGGTTAACTGGCTTAGCTTTTGCATCAACCTCTTCAGTATAGCATGACACATTTTTATATTTGTATCAATACTCGTCGGCTGAAGCGTGAAAATTGCTGCTCAGGTATACTTGTAAGCCCTTCAATACTGGAGCACATTTTTACCATACGATTCGTACACGATTAGACCATTTTATTGACATGAGGAAGAGTCTATGGAGGTCAGAAGATTAATAGCCACAGTCTTCAATATTCTGATCCCCTACATAAGTTTCTGAAACTGTATAGAATCACCAAATAGTAAGCAGAATGGATATGGAAACGCATCATGGTACTGAAGGGGTTAACAAACAGAAATCAAACTATGAACACCTACAGAACATATATACTGAACCACTCCATCATGCACTTCCTTGGCGGCCAGTAGTGGGTTGTGAAGTGTGTACCGTATCTATACTCAAAAATCCCCTCAGACTATGTTGATAAGCCTGAGTGGCCGTGGCATTGTATAACAGTCAAAGGTTATGTCTCAAGATATGCTTGGAATGCGTCCTCTTAATCGCTGAGCTGCATTTTCCTCCCAGTAATCAGAAGACTCTCGGCGGCGCCCTTGAGATATCCGTTATCAGCTTGGTGGTGGTGGTGGTGGTGATGGTGGTGTGCCCTCGGTGCCCTCACTCGACTCGCCTTGCATTACGCCACACCTAGCGATAACGTGTCCTCTCTCTCTCTCTCTCTCTCTCTCTCTCTCTCTCTCTCTCTCTCTCTCTCTCTCTCTGTCTCTCTCAGACATGCTCACGATGTCTTGCAGAGAAGAGACACACACCTTAGTTCATGATACAACAACAACAACAATAATAATAATAATAATAATTACTACTACTATTACTATAGTATTACTGCTAATGCTAATGCTGCTATTGCTACTGCTACTGCTACTGCTACTGCTACTACTACTACTACTACTACTACTACTACTACTACTGCTACTGCTACTACTACTACTACTACTACTACTACTACTACTACTACTACTACTACCACCACCACCACCACCACCACCACCACCACCACCATCACCACTACTACTACTACTACTACTACTACTACTACTACTACTACTACTACTGCTGCTGCTGCTGCTGTTGCTGCTGCTGCTGCTTCTACTGCTGCTGCTTCTACTGCTTCTGTTGCTGCTGTTACTACGCTACTACAACTACAAAAGGCGGCCTCAACACTGAACAAGAGTTTGCGAGCCTGTCTTGAGTAACGACTCGTACTTTCAAGAACACTGGTTTAGCATTTCTCAGTTCTCGTTTTACGTATCGGAAAATTGTGTCTTCCAAAATTTGCCAAAAATTTTATAATGCCTAAACAAAATATGTACGACCACGGAATTGCTTAATATATGTCAGAGAATCAAATGTTAAAAAGAAAAATTTTTTATAAAAGCATAAAATACTACTTCCAGTTTTGACTGGTACTGACTTAGGTACACTATAATACGATGATGTGGTGGCTGTGGTGGTGGTGGTGGTGTTGGTGTTGGTGTTCTTCCCACACACCAACGAACTAATGCGTGCTAGTGCCTCGTGCTTTACATATGTCAATCTACAGAGGAGCACATTCCTAGGAGAGAGAGAGAGAGAGAGAGAGAGAGAGAGAGAGAATTTTGTCACTAAGCTACCTATAAAGTTGTGTTGCATATTATAAACGTAGGCCATTCAAGTCTTTTATCTTTAAAATATGGGTGAGGTTTATTAACTGTGTGTGTGTGTGTGTGTGTGTGTGTGTGTGTGTGTGTGTGTGTCACACGAGACGGAAGGACATAGACAGTAGTATACATATTCTTGCAAATCGCTTCAGTAAGGGAATGGAAGTGTGAATATCGATATGAACAGTGTTGGACCAGCCCCGCACGAGGCCGCCGGCAGCCCGGCGGCGCGCGGCAGCTATGCCAGAGCCCCGCCGCCGCCACCCGCTCGCGCCATTTTGTCCGGAAGTCGGAAGACAATTTTTATGCTCCGCCTATTATTTGTCTTCCCTCTGTTAGGTTTTTTGGAGCGCTAATGTTGCTGACGTTCATCTGTCCTCCTTGCCCGTACAAGCTCTGGAGCCATGGAGGACACAGCGTCAAGAAACTGAAAGTTGAGACAACTCTGCCAGGCTGATAACATCGGCTGGGGTCTCCACCCGCCATATTGTTAGCGACCCCTCTCAGGTTCTCTCCCTTTTTTTCTGGTACACCTGTCGGTCCCCCGCTCCGCTCTGGCGTGGACGTGAGCGGAGGCCACGCTGTGAGGCACCACTGTCTGAGTGCACGGGCTGAGGCGGCGGACTTCATAGATACGATGCATCGCCTGCAAACTCTCGTGAAAGATGGCGACCGTAGGAAACGCCCTGATTTTTAAACTGCGCCTCAAGTTCGTGAGCCTCGCATGATTTTTTTTTTTTTTTCTCTCTCTCTCTGTCGTTAAAAGGGTGCCACACAGCGCTTAGCGGAGCCCTACCGCGGAGATACTTAGACTATCAAAGATATATATATATATATATATATATATATATATATATATATATATATATATATATATATATATATATATATATATATATACAAGACAGTAAGTAGTTAAGGCATTGTAGTGACCTACTCCACGTCCCACCGTCACTGTCACAGCAGTCACTCTTCATCAATACTGCACACACCACACAGCAGCCTGCCGCCTTGCTTCCCTCAGCTGTTGATATCTGCAACACCTACTTTAACCTAACTATTGCGCCGTCGCTATCCTTCCTACATCTTGCTCCCCCTCCTCCCACCAACCTTCACAGCCCATCATTATCCACCTTTGTACAGTGCAGTTGTGTCACCGACACACACACACACACACACACACACACACACACACACACACACACACACACACACACACACACACACACACACACACACCAGCTTCTTTCTTCCCTATCACTCATCACCCCACAGCTGCACCCGCCACCCCTGCGGCATACTTATGTATCCACACCACACTCACAGTATGCTCCCCCCTGCCCTGCCCCGGGGAGGGAGGCGCAGCGGTGGGAGGTGCACGGCGCCTGGCATGATGGAAGCAGCGTTTGTCACGTAATGGAGAAGTACCACCCCTCCACTCCTGCACTCTTCCATAACGCGTAGTGTGACCTTGGAGATTATTACGCCGGAACGCGAGCCACCCGACCACATCAGCTCCCGCTTCCCCTCCTCGTCTCCCCTCCCCGCCTCTCCTCATCTCGCCCTGCCGCCTGCATGTTTCCTGCCGCCCCCGTCCCCCTCTCCCCCCGCCTCACACCTGCTCCCTCCCTACTCCGCCCTCCTCCCTTCCCCGGCCATGCCCTTCCTGCCGCTGTGAGGGGTGGCCGGAAGGGGGCGGGGACTTCCCCTTTTGTTATTCAAATTGATGTTGGTTGACTTCTAGCTTTCCAACTATAGCTTTTTGTTATTGTTGTGTTGGTGTAGTTGTCCTTGTTGATTCCTTTGTTGTTATTGTTGGTGTTGTTGTTGTTGCTATTGTTGTCATCAGTATCGTCATCATCATCATCATCATCATCATCATCATCACCACCACCACCACCACCACCACCACCACCACCACCACCACCACCACCACCACCAAAAATGTTGTCATCAGTATCGTCATCATCAACATCATCATCATCATCATCATCACCACCACCACCACCACCACCACCACCACCACCACCACCACCACCACCACCTCCACCACCACCACCACCTCCACCACCACCATCACCATCACCACCACCACCACCACCACCATCATCATCAATATTATCATATCACCGCCACCACCATTATCATCATCATCATCATTATTATCATCATTACCACCACCACCACCACCACCATTATCATCATCACCATCATCATTATTATCGTTATCATCACCACCACCACCACCACCACCATCATCATTTATTGTTTTCAAGTTTATAGTAGTTATATTGGTGACAGCAGAAGCAGCAGCGGCAATAGCATCAGTAGTATATACAAGTAGTAGGTAATAGCAGGAACAACAGCAGCAGCAGCAGCAGCAATAGATAAATTCCATATCATAGCATTTAATTTCATACTATTACTCTTCTGTTTTCTGCGTCCCGTCCTAGCTGGGTATGCCAACACTCCACTCTCGGCTTTGGTGTTTCATAGTTCAGAAATCCTTATCGGTGAAAATCCTCGTTGTCGGGTGAGTGAACAGTTAATAAGCTCTTCAGTACTGGGACGCATTTTAATCATGAGCTTTGTGAACGATTAGACGATTCTATTACATTAGGAAGCGTCTATGGAGGTAAGAAAATTATAAAGGCCAGAGTCTTCACTACTTTGATCCCTCACATGAGCTTTTGAATTGCTGCATAAAATTACCAAATAGTTAGTAGAATGAATATGAAAATGCGTTATGGTACTCAAAGGGTTAATAAGCGCTTCAATACTGGGACACATGATTGATTACCTCGGATCTGTGTACAATTAAACGATTTTATTAATATTAGGAAAGGTCAATGAAGGTCAGAATACTAATGGCCAGAGTCTTCACTATTTTAATCCCCATAAGAGTTTCTGAAGCTGTATAAGATCAAGAAATTGTAAGCAGAATAAACATGAAAACGCGTCATGGTACTGAATAGGTTAACACCGTCACAATGAGTGTCTGCCTTGTGATGCTAACACTGTATAGGCGTGCAGCAGCGAGAGCAGTGAACTGAAGGAAGGGCCGCCGTATCTCCCCCAGCAATCGTGACACGCGTGCCAGATAAACATGCTGACCCACATACTGCTGGTGAGGAGTCGTGCTAAGCGATTCTAACCTTGACGTCACAGGAGGAGCAGAGTGGAGTGTAGAGAGCAGGACAGCTCGCCACCTGGACTTTTTATTCTATTAATCTTTTCCTATGTGACGTGTTTTTATCCTCCTCTCTTCAGCTATTGGCTCGTATTCTTAAACACTTCCGCGCATCACCTCCGCTATTTCATAAGGCTTTATTTAAATTACACAAGTTTTCAAGGTGTTTTATGGTTTTCAGGCAGATTGACAAGGTTTCTATATTATTAACTGGTGAAACGCTCTTGAAAACCGTGCTGATTATCTCTGTGGCCTTGGAAAATGGTCGTGGTAAGAGAGCAAAGCGTTTCTGAATATGGGTCATTGAATTATCAACCTAACATGACCTAACAGCAGTACAGAAAAATCTCCCCCCTTGTATCATCCCTTTCTCTTGATATTTTCTTTATGGATGTATTGTCACTTTCATTACTCACTTACCCATCAATTATCCTTACCTAACCTGACAGCACAAACAACGCAGAGATGAAGACTACTTTTCCGTCTGTTACTTTTCCTCATTATCTGAAAATTTCCTGTGTCACTTAATTATTCTCTTTCAATTACCAATCTCACTTGAAGCAAACTATATACCTTGCAATGGTTAGCTCAGTGTTTCGTTATTACAACACATTGATATGAACTCTATGGAAAAAGAAATGAGAAAAAAAGGATATGTGTAAAGAAGAATACTTGTCTATTTATAGAAGACATGTTGCAGCGTAGGGGGGAGAAACGACCGTGTGGGGAGGATACGACAGAATTCCACATGGTTTATGTCAAATAGATAAATAGTTAGATAGATAAACTGATTGATAGATATCCAGTTATAAGGTAGATAGATAGACAAATAAATAGATAGGTAGGTAGACAGACTGACACACACACACACACACACACACACACACACACACACACACACACACACACACACACACACACACACACACAAACACACTTCCCAAAACAAGTGAGGAATCTGGGTCTCCTTACAGGGAAATCGAGGCCAGTGGGGTTAATAAACACGCCTCCCTGCATGGTGCTCTGTGGTGCTGGTGGGACATTGTAGTGTGTTGTGCTTGCAGGCAGATGTACAGTTAGGTACTTAGTTGGCTAGATAGATAGGTAGATGACTAGGTAGGTAGTAAGTGGATAGGTGGAGAGATGCATAAATAGATAGATTGATTGATTGTGTGTTGTAATAATGAAACACTCAGGTAACCATTGAACTAAACCACTGTACGGTATATATATGGCTTAGTTCTTGCTAGGTTGGTAATTGAAAGATAATAATGGGTTGTGAATAGACAGATGAATGGATGGTAGATAGCTGTGCACTGACCACAATACAAATAGATAGAATGATTGATTGGTGTATGGATGAGTAGATAAAATGGATGGTGAATAGATAGATAAATGGATGGTAGATATAGCTATGCACTGATCACAATTTTGCTCTAGGATTCAGTGCAATGACTAGTAATGGTCGTTGTGATTTAGAGACATGGGTTAGAATGGTTAAGATGTCAATTATTATGACTCAAGCAGAGAAACTCAAAAGATTAGCTAGAATTCGACATTTCTCTTCACTAAACAGAAAAAAGCGTACAAAGAAAGATCAGGTAAGCACCGGACACCATGACTGACACTTGAGAAGAGGTAGTGAAGGAAAACACTCATTGACTTCCCAGTATTCATATCCAGCAGTGTATAAGTGTCGTGTACTCGCTGGACGCAGGAATAACGCCTGATGATCCACACCTGCTATGAAGAAAAAATAATAGTAAGAAGTAAACTGAAAAGAAAAAAAAAATGGACACACTTTCTTTGATGGGATCCTTATCAGCAGAAAACTTAACTGATACAAGAAAATATATCATACTGACATATACAATTTTTTCTTGCGCTTCATAGACTCAAGAATGTGAAATCTTTCTCAGACTAGGGTGAAATTAACAGAGATAGCCAAATAAAGTTGCCACATGTGAAATTCTACACTCCATCAGCGCAGCAAAAACTTGACCAGAGCACCGCCATGCTGCTCATTTCCAGTTTTGTTCAAGTTTTTGTTGCGCGAGTGAATGGTAGAATTTCTCATGTGGCAATTTAATTTGACAGTTTCTGTTAATTTTGTTTGAGTCGAAGAAGCATTTGTGATTCTTGTCTTTTTACTTTTTTTTACTTAGTAAGCGTAGAGAGTGATGTGATATTCTTTTATATGGAAAGCTTACTGAACCGTATGAGTATACAGACTTTCCAACAATGAGGGACGTGATGCTTGTCGCTGTGGCGTTCCTCTTTATATGTTTACATTTGCCCTGATTGATGGCCTGATGGTGTGATCGGATTCATGGTCCTTGTTTGAACACCCTCTGAACAATTTAAGTACCATACATGAATACAAGAAAATCAAAGTTCTTATGAACAGACCATAGATACTGCACTGTGTGTTACGGCACGGGAAGACAGTCACTGCAGCAGAAACACTCAGCCTTGCATGGTGCAGGTATTTTTCCAGAGGGTACCTGGAAACGGTGGTACACATGGATGGGTACATGGTATGGCCATTGTGTATACGAGTGCTCAGTACAATTTCATATATTATATTACCATGTTGCACTCAGACGCAACTCGCATCTCATGTGTTTGAGATGTGACATTTTCTTTTTGTCATATGTTTAACACCTATATGGCAATTATTTGGGACTGAATAGTTTTTCTTTATATTTAAAATAGAGATTTAATACTTCGTGTATATATTTTCGGTTTTAAAACTATAGGTGTCAAATATTCATGGATTCATTTGTAATTAATTGTCCATGGCGCGAGAGTACATGATTTTCTCAAAAGCTCTGGAAAGGGTGCCTCGCATGACTGACGCGCAGCGCTGACTGGGCACAGTGGAGCCGCCTGCACTTCGAGAAGAGTGCATGGTGAGGGAGAGGAGAGGAGCAGCGGCACCACTCAGACAACAGCGGGCGAACAATTGAACTGAGAGAGAGAGAGAGAGAGAGAGAGAGAGAGAGAGAGAGAGAGAGAGAGAGAGAGAGAGAGAGAGAAAGGTGAAGACAAAGACCTTGAGACCATAAAAGCTTCAAATATTCGAATCCCGCCAAGTCGTCAATTTTCCAGCGTATGATTGCAACCATTACAATGATGCACGAGTCACCCCAGGTCTTGCGCCGCGCCGGGGAAGTGACGCCGCCAGGAAGTGGTGACCCTGGTGGTGCTGCTGCTCTCAGTCCCAGGAGGCGGGCGTGGCGGGGCCTGGGGGCATCGTTTGGCTCCGGGTGGTCACGAGGCTCCGACACACTCATCACGACATTGCCTTTTTGCATAGAGTTCCGTGTCCGTGTTTTGTGTAGCGTCGTGTTTACTGGTGTGTGTGTGTGTGTGTGTGTGTGTGTGTGTGTGCTGGATACTGTTTTGTGTTGCGTCGTGTTTTCTGGTGTGTGTGTGTGTGTGTGTGTGTGTGTGTGTGTGTGTGTTTGCTGGGTACTGTTTTGTGTAGCGTTGTGTTTGGTGGTCTGTGTGTGTGTGTGTGTGTGTGTGTGTGTGTGTGTGTGTGTGTGTGTGTGTGTTTGTTGGGTACTGTTTTGTGTAGCGTCGTGTTTGCTGGTGTGTGTTTGCTGGGTACTGTTGATGGTGACCTGGGTTGTGCATGGAGGGAGGTCAGCTTGAAGGGAAGGGAAGGGAAGTATTGCCGCTCGTAACGCTCTGCTGCTTGGGAAAAATCATGAGGTACGGTTGTTTGTCTTCTGATAGTGTCGAAAAGAAGCATTGGTACAGTTGGTTACTTACTTGATGAAGCAGCTTTCCTATACCCTTATTTTTATCTAGAGCGACTTGTCAATTCAAGGGATTTTAATAGACAAGTATCATAGGTCTGAAGTCGAGAATGGAGATGAAGAGGAGGAAAGAAAGAGGAGGAAAGATGCACGTCAGAGGCAGCTCTAACCAGTGACAGCCGCCATGAAAAAAAAAAAGGATGATAGATATCACTATTGTTAGAAATGTATAGGTAGGAAAACTGCTTCATTAAGTAGGAAGCCGACTGTAACTTTTGCTACTAGACCTTTCAATACTGGGGCACATTTTTACCTTGAGATTTGTGTATAATTAGACCAACTTATTTACATTAGGAATGGTCTGTGGAGGTCAGAAGATTACTGCCCACAGTCTTCTCTATTTTAACCCCCCACATGAATATCCGGAGTTGTAGAAAATCACCTAATGAATATGAAAACTCGTCATGGTACTGCACAGGTTGGAATCCTCTTTTTTTTCTTCTTTTACTTTTCTTCGTCTGCATTATCGTGTATCCTTCACTAATAGCGTGGAATAATGACCTGAACAGTGTATAAGGTTTGTTGTTGTTTGGACGTCCTTTTTATTCCCTGTATTCCAACTCCTCCT
>NC_059301.1:15182253-15199753 GCF_017591435.1 Portunus trituberculatus | reverse complement strand
CGCAGCAACAATACGAAGGGGAAGGTGGCAAAATTCTGAGGAAACTAAGAGAGAAAGACAGATTTATACCCTCTCTCTCTCTCTCTCTCTCTCTCTCTCTCTCTCTCTCTCTCTCTCTCTCTCTCTCTCTCTCTGGATAAAAAGTAGTAATGCATAACGGATGGACTGATAAGGAATACAAGTAGCTAAGGATAGTAAGGGCAAGCATGCAGCCTGTCAGAGGGATACTTGTATAAAAGGGTAAAAGATCATACATAGTGGGAAAATAGCATCGGGTGAATACGAACCTTGGCGTGAGCTGGGCGTGACAGGCGTGTGTGTGTGTGTGTGTGTGTGTGTGTGTGTGTGTGTGTGTGTGTGTGTGTGTGTGTGTGTGTGTGTGTGTGTGGCTGTGAGATACTGTACAAGTGTAGATGTGACAGAAGGTAGTTTTAAGCCTTTCAATACGATATGCAACAATTCACAGCACTAAAAGCACATATTACCTGCAAGAAAGCTGACCTATAACATAACACCTGTAAGAAAGGAATTAATACCTTCAGTACTGAAACGCATTTTTACCTTGATTTTTGGGTGTGATTAGACGATTTTGTTTGGATTAGGAAGGGTCTATGGAGGTCAGAAGATTAATGGTCAGAGTCCTCACTATTTTAATCCCCCATATAAGTTTCTCACCAAATAGTAAGCAGAATGAATATGAAAACGCGTCCTGGTACTGAAGGGGTTAAAGGAAGTAGATTTTACAAGATTTTTACGATTTTTAGTCAGAGTAATGTTTAGAATATTGCACACCAATATTAAATGGGGTGCGTGTAATCGTTGTCGTGAGCTGGGCGTGACAGAAGCATGGGTTTGTATGTAAGTCTCTGGAAATGCGTGTACTGAACTGTTTTGGTGGAGCAAAATTATTTTATCTACGAGTGTAAAGACGATATACCAAATACTTGCTTACTTGCGTACCTTTCTCTGGTGAACTCTGGAATTCCTTACCTGCTTCTGAATTTCCAACTTCCTATATCTTGAATTCATTTTTAGAGGGAGGTTTCAAGGTATTTATCCTTTAATTTGGGCTAACTGTCTCGGACTTGCAAGGAGACTGGCAACAAAGTGGGCCTTCTATTTCGTTTATGTTGCCCTTAGCCAGTTTTCCCCTCTTACATAAAATAAATGAATAAATGAGTACGACTTTGATATATAAGAAAAATTAAGAAAAGAACACCATTGATTATCGTGCGAGGTATTATAGAAGGTGGGCGGGACTTGAAACAATACTCGCTATAGATGAATGAATAAAAGGTAAGTAAATAGATATGATTAAATGAAAACAGATAGCTAGCTTGGTTGTGACACCCTTCCTGTGACTTCGCAGGCTGAAAGTCGCGCTCCGTTCAGGATGTATATTGCTGTGTTTCTCGAGCAATAGGACGTGGCGTGTGGTGTAGGACCTGAAGCCTTACCCAGTGGTGTAGAATTGCAGATAAAGATTGTATACGCTTCCTCCAGGTGTAGCTTTGATCCTTACTCCATCATTTGAGAGAGAGAGAGAGAGAGAGAGAGAGATAGGGGGGAGGAAGCAAGGAGAATAGTGTTGTTACCCTTTTAGATCAAGCTCTCTGAAGGTAATCCCCCTCTGCCATTTTTTTCCTCATTCCTTCATTCCTCCTTCACGTGTATAGTTCGTGTTTACACTGCCACACCTTACTCTGGTCGTGTGTGTGTGTGTGTGTGTGTGTGTGTGTGTGTGTGTGTGTGTGTGTGTGTGAGTGTGAGTGGGACCTTGAAGCCTTAAGTTCGCCACGTGCACAGTAAAGAATGAGATGATTGCTATATTCGTGTTTCGCTTCACAAACTTACCAAGAAAAAGAAGAAAAAAATCGAAAATAACAAGAGTAAAATATCACTTTCCTCTTTTCTTTCCTCAAGCAGTTTTTTGCCTTTATAATTTCCTTCTGTATCCTTCCTCCCTCTTTTTCCTCTTCCTTCTTCCAAACCCAGCCAGATTCTGCGTTTACTCTCACAGCTTTTATCACCGTATGGGAAATAGTTATCCAGTCACCAGTGTTCCTCTTACGTTAATTTCTTCCTGCTCTGTGATGTAGTTGTGCTCTGTTGGCGGCCCTAATGGTTGTGAGTTCGACCCTGGGCTGGCTTGCCACATATTCTCTCAGTAGAAGTATATAGCGCAGTCCAGCAGCGTTATCCAGCGCCATGTGACCTTGTTGTTCCAGTGCTCCCCGTGGTTCATTGTATTTTAGTTGCCACGTTCGCCGCCTTGGTGTCAACTATACATACAGTGACGTCCCTGCGGTGTCTCGTAGTATATGACAGTTGGTGTATTGCAGTTAATGTATGACAGTTTATTGATAAGTGATTTTCGTGGTTCTGATTGGAATTAAGAGAGAGAGAGAGAGAGTGTGTGTGTGTGTGTGTGTGTGTGTGTGTGTGTGTGTGTGTGTGTGTGTGTGTGTGTCCAAAATATACCATTTTTTTAAATCATTTCCCGCTTGATATAAATGAACCAATCAGAAATAAAAGTGCAACAAATTATATACTTATGGGCTGATGGTGTACAATTTTCCACACCGTTAAGAGAAATTAGTCTCCGCTCTCTCTCTCTCTCTCTCTCTCTCTCTCTCTCTCTCTCTCTCTCTCTCTCTCTCTCTCTCTCTCTCTCTCTCTCTCTCTCTCTCTCTCTCTCTCTCTCTGTGTGTGTGTGTGTGTGTGTGTGTGTGTCTGTCTGTCTGTCTGGATGTCTGTCTGTCTGGATGTCTGGATGTGTGTTTTTATTCATTTATTTATTTTATTTTTAGAGAGAGAGAGAGAGAGAGAGAGAGAGAGAGAGAGAGAGAGACAGACAGACAGACAGACAGACAGACAGACAGACAGACAGACAGACAGACACACACACACACACACACACACACACACACACACACACACACACACACACACACACACACACACACACACACACACACACAGACTCGTAGCGTAGTAGTGCACCAGTGTCTTTGGGGTGGGAAATGTCTCCCAGCGTATACCTTTAACCTATCAACAACACCCCGAGGCGAGATTAGGAGCGTTTCTTACTGCCACCTCCCTAATAACCTTCTGTGCAGTCTCTTGTCACTACTTGCCCCCAGAGAGAGAGAGAGAGAGAGAGAGAGAGAGAGAGAGAGAGAGAGAGAGAGAGATTGAAGAGTGGATGAAGTAAGGAAATGAGAAAGATGATGGAGAAAAGAAGAAAAGAATAAGAAAGGAACGAACAGATGGACAAAAGAGAAAAGTAAAGAGAGAAAAATTAAATGAACAACAAAGAAAGAGAGAGAGAGAGAGAGAGAGAGAGAGAGAGAGAGAGAGAGAGAGAGAGTTTTAAGTGGAAGAGAGGAGACAGATTAACAGATTAGAGAGAAATTGAAGAGGCGAGGAAAGAAGAAATGGGATAAGGGAGAAAAAGGAGTGGAGTGAATAAAGAAATTAGAAAGACAACGGAGAAGAGAAGGAAAGAATAAGAAAGGAACGAGAGAGAGAGAGAGAGAGAGAGAGAGAGAGAGAGAGAGAGAGAGAGAGAAATTGTTATGGGTCGGTATATATATTAAGCGCTCCGTTGCCGTTTCCAAGAAGTAGTACATCTCGCGTAAGAAATTGGCAACTGAGGACACGTGCCAGCCTGGGAACCGCCGCCATTATGGGGATTTTGACACCCGGGAGGTAAAGCCAAGAGGGACAATGGGAGAGGAGGAGAGTGGGTGGGAGGAAGGGAGGGAGAGGAGGCCAGCAAGAGGGAATGAAGGATGAGAGAGAGAGAGAGAGAGAGAGAGAGAGAGAGAGAGAGAGAGAGAGAGAGAGAGAGAGAGAGAGAGAGAGAGAGAGAGAGAGAGAGATATGGGTTTTCTTTCCTCCATGACAGTTCCTCTCTTCATCTCCCTCACTTCCTTCCCCCCCTTCATCGTCTCAGTCTCCCCATCTTCTTCCCCCCGACAACAGAGCGGCCCTTAAGACCTGCTGCTGTGTTTGTTTGGCTAGCTGGCTGGCACCTTTTTGGCCCTACACACACACACACACACACACACACACACACACACACACACACACACACACACACACACACACACACACACACACACACACACACACACACATGACTGAGAGCTGTTAACAAACTTCATGTCAATATTTATTTTTACGTTTGTATTGATTAGTCTAGCAATAAACGAGCTTCGAATGACTTATGTATTTATTTATTTATTTATTTGTTCGCAAGCTGACAGAAGTGGGTTATTGCGAGGGTGTGTGTGTGTGTGTGTGTGTGTGTGTGTGTGTGTGTGTGTATGTGTGTGTTTGATGTTAGGTGGTGTGGGATGGGATGGATGGTGGTGCAAATGAGGTCGTGGCGGGGGGGCGGGGTGCGTGGTGGCAGTGCTGAAGTGAGCGAGTGCTGCGGCGTGTCTGTCTGTCTGTCTGTCTGTCGGTGGAGAGAGAGAGAGAGGGTGGGTGGCGTGCGGCGGCGGTGACGGTGGTGGCGGCGGTGGTGGTGCGGCTGTGGCGAGGAAGGTGATGGTGGCGGCGGCGGCGGTGCTGGTGGTTTATTATTTGTGTATCGAATAATTAGGGCGGTGTTGACGTGTGCCTGCGTGGTGATGGTGGCGGGGTCCGTGGGGGTGACGAGGGTCGTGGCGGCTGTGGTGGTGACGGCTGTGTGGCGGCGTGGTGGAGGCGACGCAGCGTCACACCTGCGTACACCAATGCGCCTCTAGCTCGGCCCGCAACAGCGACTCATAAGGCGAGGGGCCACTCACTCCGCACGCCTCCCGCACCCTCCTCCCTTCTAGCTCCGTCCATCCGTCTGTCCCGCTCCTCCCCTCCCTCCCCTCTTCCCAAGAGAGGCACTTTCTTCACTGCTCACCCACCCACCCGCTCATGGTCCCGCGCCGCCCCTGCCACCACCACCACCACCACCACTCCGTCATCACCATTTCACATCCACGACCAGCTGTAGAGCCTAGCACGGAAATTTAAAGTACACGCCAGTAACTACAGCCTAGCTTTGTTTAAATGCTTATCTCTCACAGGAAAGGCACAAACTTCTCCCAAATTCCTCCCATTACCCGGAAGTTTGAGATTCATGGCTTCGGGAGCGACAGATACAGGCAGGTCGCTTTTGTAATATTGATGAAGGACCGCTGATTGAAGAAGCAGCGTGTGTAAAGTGAGAAAATTGGCAGCATTCTCGGGTTAGCTCCGCGGCGGACTGGAGGCAACCAACCAACCGTACCGCGTGCGAGGCCCAGAGTGCGTGGCTCTCCTCCCCAGTTCCTCTACTCGGCTCTCGTCCCCAGCACCTGTGAGCCACGGAGCCGGAGCCATAGATTGAGGTCAAGGCTCAATCCGTCTCGTCATTTCTCTCTATGTGGATTAATTTACGTAGTGGACAGTGGTGGGGGTCGCGGCGAGGACCACAGTATAGTTTATCCAATTATTGCCTCAGCTTGTCAGTTATTTCGCCTTATCAGCAGCCTTTCCTTATTTCCCCTGTCCCTCTCCCTCCTGCTATCACTTGCTCCCTTGCCGGGCCATCCGCTCGCTCTCCCCGCGCTATCTCCTCCCCCACACTCTTCGTTAGCACTGTTTGATTGTTTCTTCCTGTAGCTGTTGTCGTTGATATTGTTGGTGTTAGCAGTAGCAGCAGCATTAGTAACTGTTATTGCTATTGGTAGTGAGGGTGACGGTGTTCGTAACGTACCAGGGTGACGGTGTTCGTAACGTACCCTCGCGACACACCAGGGTTTCAAACACAACCTTTACTTTACCTCTTTACTACAGGACGCTTGATTTCAGCATGTCACACTGTGCTAATGAGGAGGAAATAAACAAAGTGGCCATAATTTTAAAAGAAGCTAAATTCTTCATATTTATTACCAATCATGAATAGAAACATCCTTTATTTTTGCTCCCTCTTATCCTTACGCCCTCCTGCTCCTCACTAGTGTGTGTGCAGGGGGAGGAAGGGAAGGGTTAACATTGCGTCCACCGCCGTGCCGAGCTGCAGACACGCGACACAACAATGGGACGCCTCGCAGTGACACGCCCATGCAGCCTTGAGCTACGGGGCGAGGTGGGGCGGGCGGAGCCAGGGTGGGGTGGGAGGGAGAGCTCCAGGAAATTATTCAGTAAATAATGCGAGTTTTTACTGCACGGGTTATTACTGGAGCATGTTTTTGTTTTGTGTGTGTGTGTGTGTGTGTGTGTGTGTGTGTGTGTGTGTGTGTGTGTGTGTGTGTGTGTGTGTGTGTAGTATCAGTGCACATCTCGGCGTGTTGTTTCGTATAGGTTAACACAATATCCGCTAGAGGCAAACGTTTCAGCAACGCACGTATCGCGGCGCACACTGAACGAAGCTGTGCACGTGAGTCTCTGCAGCATCAACATTTTATCTCCGCCACCACGTCCTGTCGCATCTAAACACGTTGTGCCGGTGGGGAACTTCTCGGTACATAGCGTTGGTGTTGTATATATACTTACGACACACATTCTCCACGCTTATCACACTCGAAATACTGTATACTAAATCCTGTATCCTCAACAATACTCGAGAGGAAAAGGAAGGAAAATATGTTTCTTTCCTAGTATGCGCTGAAGGAGATGGTTCGTTTCCTTTCCTAGTATCCTACTCATACTTCACAATGAGTTATTTTTTCCCAGTCCTGTATGTCAAGTGAGGAAGGGATAGTTTTTCCTGGTATAAAGTGCTTCAAAGGAGTGTCGTACGGAGAGTGGCTAAGCTTTGTGGAGGATTAATTGGACGTAGAGAGATAATGAGGCAGCCAGCGGGTGAAGAGCAGCACACCTGTGGACTGAGGTGAGGATCGTTACGAGGCGACAAGTTGAAAGGAAAGTGCTATAGTTTGGTAATCGGTAGGAATATAGCACACACACACACACACACACACACACACACACACACACACACACACACACACACACACACACACACACACACACACACACAAGGGTGATAAGAAATATATATAGAAATATCGACATTATTTGTAAATACTTAATTGGAACCACAAAAAATGATGCAACAAAATCTGAAGGGTAAAAAGAATAGCGAGATCGGTAACACACACACACACACAGACACACACACACACACACACACACACACACACACACACACACACACACACACACACACACACACACACACACACACAAAGGACGATGATAAGAAATGTATATAAAAGTATCGAGAATATTTATAAACATTTAATTGAGGCCACACGAAAACAATGATGCAAGAAAATCTGAAAGGATAAAAAGAGCAGCGAGAGAGCCAGATAGTCCCAGTCAGGAGGGAAATACCACTGTTAATACTGAAGTTCCCAACATTATAAGCGGAAAGAGGCAAGGGGGAGATATTATCGCAGTGTGTACTGTGGCTCTGAAGGGCGAGGAGAACGTGTATATAGAAGCTACGTTTGTGTTGGAACCTCACAAGACGACTCGGAAAATAAATGGAAGGTGGAAAGGAACGCTTGGTGGAAGAACACGAAAAATACAATAGTGAAAAAAAAGGGGAAAAAGAAATACGAAACAGTTTGCGTGGATACAGAAATTGTCTCTTCAAAAAGCGTGTTACAAAAAAGTAAATAGGCGATGGACAGATAGATGGGTAAATGAAAGTAAATGACGAAAGAAATGAAGGGTAAAAATAGATAGAATATAGATATAGAGACAGGGAGGGCATCACGAAGATATCTTATTTCCTGTATGTTGCAACGAAATAATCACACACACACACACACACACACACACACACACACACACACACACACACACACACACACACACACACACACACACACACACACACAGTACTCGTTATCTATTTCGTACGTTAGGGACTCGGCCGCGTGTTTAATGTGGTTTCCTGTGGTCTCGATAACTCCCTGATTAGCGCCACGTGCCTGTGTGTGTCCCTCTCAGTATTGTGTTCCGCTGTGTTCTTTGTGAATTATCGCGTATTAATGTGCCGGTGTGTGCTCATAATTCTCCGTCTATCGTTTGTATCGGATGCTCTCTCTCTCTCTCTCTCTCTCTCTCTCTCTCTCTCTCTCTCTCTCTCTCTCTCTCTCTCTCTCTCTCTCTCTCTCTCTCTCTCCATTTTTTTTCATTCTTCATTCTTCCTTTCAATCATTAATTTATTTCTTCCTTCTTTCCTTCCTTCCTTCCTTCCTTCCTTCCTTCTTTCCTTCCTTCATTCATTCGTTCCTTCCTTCATTCGTTCGTTCCTTCCTTCCTTCCTTCCTTCCTTCCTTCCTTCCTCTTTTCTTTCTTTCTTTCGTTTTCTCTCTCTCTCTCTCTCTCTCTCTCTCTCTCTCTCTCTCTCTCTCTCTCTCTCTCTCTCTCTCTCTCTCTCTCTGTCCTAAATATTCGAACACTTATTCATATATTTATCTTTGTTGTTGTTGTTTTTTATTACAGCAAAGAAAACGGGAAAAGTATCAATGTTTCCAGCGAGCGAAGCAGAAAATTAATTGCCTTCGAAAAGTTTGTGTAACGATCTGGTATTCGATTGGCTGAATGACTGACTGTCTGTGCAAACCAAGCTATGTATCTACAGTTGAATGATACCATGTGTGTATTCCCCCAAATGAGTCCCGGTTCGACTGATGGGCCGCTCCCCGAATAGGATCAAGAGAGTTAAGCCAAGACTAGAGGATAAATGTCTTCAAAGCTCTCTCTTAACCCCTTTAGTACCATGACGCATTTCCATACTCATTCTGCTTACTATTTGGTGATTTTATACGGCTTCAGCTTACGTGGGGGATTAGACTAGTGAAGACCGTGGCAATTAATCTTCTGACCTCCATGGACCCTTTCTAATATCAATAAAATGGTCTAATCGTACACAAATCTCAAGGTCAAAATGTGGCCCAGTAGTGCATGAAGGGGTTAAATGAGTTCATGACTTAGGAAGGTCGACATACAAGTCATAGAAAGGTAGAAATACAACGAACTACGCCTAAAGCAAATTTAAGTACCACCTTTCCACTTTTAACTGTAAGGCCTGCAGTAATCAGTTCTATAGTAAATGATTATCTACGCTGCCCTGGGAAAAAAAAAAAAATCATTGTGCTCACCAGGGCTCGAACCTGGGACCTTCTGTGTGTTAGACAGATGTGATAACCACTACACCATGAGCACCTTGGCAGAGTGAAAGGATGCTCTCAATAAGTCCACAGCTCATATTGTTTTTCTTTTATCTTTTTTCTTTAATGCAAGAGGGGAAGCCGGCCAAGAGCAACAAAAAATTAAAAATGTCCCACTTGAGGCGTGAGTGTTCCTTTACTGATTTAAAAATAGAGATACTGTTAAGGGCTACAGTACTTTTATAGGCTTTTCTGCTCATTTTTCCCCCAACCGGAATAGGAATGTTCAGGATTATGACTGTGACGGTGGTGGCGCGGTGACGACACACTCACCTGCCTGGTCTTGGAAGCGAGTCACCATTACCATACAATGCGAAAGCCTAATTACAAATATAGACAATAAAACTGGCCTACTGAATGGCACTGAATCCATAACCACCCCCCCCCACACACACACACACACACGCTAACTGCTCTACTGGTCTTGCTAACTTCATGCCTCCTCTCCTCCTGTGGCCTCGCTGCACAAGGCTTTCTTCTTCCTCTCACCACTATTCTGTTCAACTCTCTATCGCAAGAGTTAACCAGTACTCTCAGTTTTTCATACCTTTCTCTGGTAAACTCCGGAACTCCCTGCCTGTGTTTGTATATCCAACTTCCTATGACTTGACTTCATTCAAGAGGGAGGTTTCATGAGATTTGTCCCTGTCTTTTGGCTATTCCTATCGGTTCTGTAAGGAGACTGGTAACTGAGTGGGCTTTTTTTTTTTTTCCATATATTTTTGTTGCCCTTGGTCAGTCCTCCTCTCTTACATAAACACACACACACACACACACACACACACACACACACACACACACACACACACACACACACACACACACACACACACACACACACACAGCTGGTTGGTAAGATTCTAGAGCAAACGTATGTAAAGTATTGCTGCGTGACCTAACAACAAACATGATCCTGTTTTCAAACTGGTTGCGGCACCAAGCAGGTCATGAGCCATGCCGAGCCTTCATTACTGGCTTTCACTTGTGCATTATTTCCATCCTTGTTGCCTTTCACGGAAGCTCCTTGTATATATTTATGACGCTCTCTCTCTCTCTCTCTCTCTCTCTCTCTCTCTCTCTCTCTCTCTCTCTCTCTCTCTCTCTCTCTCTCTCTCTCTCTCTCTCTCTCTCTCTCTCTCTCTCTCTCTCTCACACACACACACACACACACACACACACACACACACACACACACACACACACACACACACACACACACACACACACACACACACACACACACACAGATGCTCTCCATCCGGCGTGTTAGCTGTTGGTTGACAAGACAACGGCAGCAAGAGAAAGTATCTCTATCTGCGAGGGACGTTTTGAATATTGTGTCTTGGAAAACATGCACCTCGGATTTAGATAAGGATGGATTTGCATGTCAGGGAGCTCAGACTCACTGAGGGGCATGGAATGTATTCTGGAACCTCCTCGAATAATCTGTGAAAGATTAATATTAGAACTGAAAGCTCCATGCCAAAATAATGGAATATATCTTGATCTCCTTCATGATACTCTTAATTGTTTAATCATTATTCACATCACGACAAACGAATGTGAGCCGCGGAGAGCATCGCGCTGATTCAGCAGCTCCGGGAAGGGAAAGATTCAGGCAGTGTGTGTGTGTGTGTGTGTGTGTGTATATATATATATATATATATATATATATATATATATATATATATATATATATATATATATATATATATATATATATATATATATATATATAGACACACACACACACACACACACACACACACACACACACACACACACACACACACACACACACACACACATAGAGTGTAGTACACTGATTTCAAGCTGTTCCTGTTCGGCCACTACAAAGAGGTGGCGGTGTGAGAACAGTCACCGGTGCCACACCTGCAGTGTGAGGCGGATCTTCTTGAACCACCACCACCACCACCACCACTACTGTTGCCGCGCATTACACATGTATAACCTACCACCGCGGCCGCCACCACCATTGCTCCTCCACCGACACACCCACCGTCATCCACCACCACTTGGCGGTAAGAAAAACATTCTTTCCAATGCATCACATCACTTTGTGCTAACAGACCGCTCACACCGCCCTTACTGGATGAACTCTGACCAAGTAAGGCGGTGATGATGATGATACAAAGGAATACAAATGAAGACAAACAGCAACAGACCCTTAGGTCCTTACTAGGCTGCTTGTTGAAACTTACTAGGTTGTTTGTTGTTGATGATGAGGATGATGATGATGATGATGATGAGGAGGAGGAGGAGGAGGAGGACTTGAAACTAAGAAACATTTCTGTCCAGCGCACGTGTGGGTCATTTCAAAGATGTGTCACTTTATTGTCGCACGCTGCCATTGTGTCGGTGACGATATAACGCTATGGCCTCGGGCAGATGACCTCACACACGTCCCATGCACTCCCGCAACTGAATTTCCCGCATTAAAATTACATCCATAAATCTTCCTTTAAAAATTTCTCTCTTCCCTCTTCTCCTGTGGTAGAGGAGGTTAGGTTAAGTTAGGTTATGCTGGGGTATGGTTTGAGAGAATCTGCCGTGAGTGGCATTGATTTTACCGAACGTTTTTGCTGGAGGAATCTTAGCGGCTTGAATTTGCTTTGGGAGGATTGACACGGGAGCCGCCAGGTAACAGTGTAATGATGCGTGGGGAGCTACTGGCGGCGTCCCTCAGCGGTGCTCAGCGTTGCAAAGGTGGCGCAGCGTCTCAACACACTGCCGTCGGCCTTGATGTGGGCTAGAATGGGCGTGGGCACTTCTCACAACTTTTTCACACTTTTTTCTTGTGTGTGTGTGTGTGTGTGTGTGTGTGTGTGTGTGTGTGTGACCTTAAACGGTGCACATGAAGAAATAGTGTTTACCTGTGCTCAGTGCCGTGGACTCGCACAGGACTCATTGCCTTGTGCAGAGGAGGGAGGTGTGGCTGCCGGGCTGTCTTTGTTCTCCACTTCAGGAGACGAGGAGGTGTCTGAAGGTTTCCTCGTGTCGGGAGAAGCTTAGCTGTGATGAAGTCTGCGCTACTAGTGATTGAGTCTTGTAAGTCGCTGTCTGTAGGTATTGTCATTGCATTACCGGGATGAGAAGCATTGTAACGTAAGCACGGATAAAACCGGTGCTGATTGCAAGAGAGAGAGAGAGAGAGAGAGAGAGAGAGAGAGAGAGAGAGAGACTACCTTTATATCAACCTCTACTGACGCAGGCTTGGACGGGGTATGGCTGTGGGTGTGAGGCGGTGGACATATTAGAAGCGGCTGTCAGTGAGAGGGCGGAGGTGTGAGTGGCCTGTCGGGGTCGTGATGGGATGAGATGCACCGCGGCGCCTCGGAACAAACAGATGCAAATGATGTAGCAATGTTATGAATAAGGTTATGTATGTACTAACTTATACCGAGCAGTGACGCCTAAAAGTTACGTCTATATGTACTAACTACTCACGTATGTATGTAGTAACTTACATCGATCAGTGACGCCTAAATTTTGACAAGGTAATTGATGTAAGTTGCAGTTTTTTCTTTTTCCTTCTTTTTTTTTCTGTTTTCTGTTTATGTTTTCCTAATTTAGCTTATCTTGACGTCATCATATTACTCCTGCTGCGAAGTATACTGTTATTCACCTTACGACCTCTTGCTTTAAGGCGCGGCTCCTCCATTCCTTATGTGTGTGGTCCACTTAGCGTCAAGGATACGGTTAACGATACCGCTTCACCCCCCCCCTTGCCACCATCACCACCACTGCCACTACAACAACGCTACCAGTATCATCACCACCACCAACACCACCACCACGTGTCCTTTGTCCATCGCGTTCCTTATATGGATTTGCGCCTATTACTTCATCTTCAGTAATATCAGAATCAGATCAAAGTTAAAGACATCTTGACATCAGATTTACCTGCAATTAGAGCGGGAATTGATAAGTGTGAGGTAATTAGAGCATTTTCCTTTTCTTCCTTTCTTTCTCTCCTCTTTCCTTTCCTTTCCCTGTAGCAAGAAATTTCATCGCAAGGGAATCAGTATCATGACACGTTTTCATATTCATTCTGCTTACTATTTGGCGATTCTTATACAGCAATTCAGAAACTTATGTGGGGGATTAAAATAGTGAAGACATCGGCTATTTATCTTCTGACCTCCATAGATCCTTCCTGGTGTAAATAAAATCGTGTAATTCTTCTTATTTGCTGATTTTTATACAACAATTCAGCAACTTATGTGGGGATTAAAATAGTGGAAACGTCGGTTATTAATCTTCTGACCTCTATAGACCCTTCCTAGTGTAAACAAAATCGTCTAATCACACCCAAAACTCAAGGTAAAAATGCGTCTCAATAATGAAGGGGTTAAACTTTATTATGAAGTGCCAAGAAGCTGTTTCCGCCATTTACCCTTCCAGAAAACAGCAGTAGCCAGATCCATGCATGCCTTAAGCCCTTCAGTACTCAGATGCATTTTTTACCATGAGTTTTGGGTATGACTGGACGATTTTATTTAGATTAGAAAGACTCTATGGAGCTCAGAATATTAACGACCGCAGTCTTCACTATTTTAATCTCCCCCCATAAATATCTGAAACTATCAAATCACCAGATAGTAAGCAGAATAGATATGAAAATGCGTCATGATACTGAAGAGGTTAAGCTTACCGTCCCTACAGAACACTCCAGGCGAAAGTAGCACAACAGGATACATAATAGGTGGCAGCCTTATTACAAGCCACAGTCGCCGGTGTCCGTGTGTCAGCCAGGGATAAAGGGAGGCGTTTATAAGACAAGGCTCATCCGGACGATTATATAGGGAAATTATGGCATTTTACTCCGAGATTTCTGAGGATGTGGTTTGAGAGAGAGAGAGAGAGAGAGAGAGAGAGAGAGAGAGAGAGAGAGAGAGAGAGTTAGCATTTTCAGTAATGTTTCGTGATAGTGTTAGTTTGGTTTGCTTCTCTATGCTGTTTGTGTTGGGTAGTGTCAGCCACATCCCTTCCTCTTCCCCCCTTCCCCCCACACACACACCACCTCCGCTCGCATACAAAAAGTTCATAATATAGGAAGAGAAGCCAGGTGATTTATTGTTTGTTTATGTGTGTGTGTGTGTGTGTGTGTGTGTGTGTGTGTGTGTGTGTGTGTGTGTGTGTGTGTGTGTGTGTGTGTGTGTGTGTGTGTGTGTGTTATTGTTTCTTCAGTTATTAGAAAAAAAAAAAAAAAACCTGGGAAGTATATTATATAGTATATGATCCACCAAAAGAGAGAGAAGATATTTTGTATTGTTTTTGGTATCAGTGGAGTGACAGGTTGCTGGGATGGAGTGGAGGGGAGGGGAGTGGAGTGGAGCAAGGTGGGGTGGGGTGAGGGTGAGGGACTGGACCTGCGGGACACGACAGGTGAAAGGTACAGGTTGTGTCGATAAGCACCATTAATCCCACCCCGCCTGCACCGCCTCGCCCCACCACCACCACATGGCCGCCAGCTCCATGCCACCTACCGCCTGCCCTGCGCCGCTCGCTTCCCTTCACCTCCACTTTCCCCATCTTGTACCCAGCTAGCTGCTCTGGCGAGGCTCGGGAGCTGGCGGGGTTACTTAGGAAGAAGACATAGGGTCGGGCAGGGCAGGGGGTGGCAGTCTTAATGACAAAGGCAGGAATGTCCCTCGCCTCGCCAAGGAGCCAGTAAACCTGTTTGACGCCTCATGTTGGCGTGGCCACACACACCACACCACCCGCCACACACCACAATTATTCTCCCACCCACCGGCACACACTCGGCGAACTCTATTATTCCCAGTGTGGTGAAAGAGGTGTGAGTCTTGTGGTGAAGCAATTGTGATTCAGTAGTGGTGTGACTCATGAGACTTACGGCGCCGCGTCACCTCATCACCTGCCATACACACACACACACACACACACACACACACACACACACACACACACACACACACACACACTACATTTAATCATTTTCTCACAGTATCGTCATCATGGATCAGTACAGTGGAAGCAAACAGCCGTGTAAAGGCCAAAGAGTATGTTGCTGTCTGAAATTTCATGTGATCCCTCTAATGCAAAGAATCAAATACGCTGGTCTCGAAGGCTTTCAGTACATAAGTTACGATGCCTTCCTCCCACCATGTACTGTTATACATTACTCAGGTCAATAGGCAGCACCCTTGTATTGCAGGTGTGGCATGCACTGCGAGGAGACTCCAGCTCGTATTCAGAAACGCCTTCATCTCTCCCTATGACAATTTTCCAAGGCCACACAGACAACTAGCCGGGTTTTCAAGACAGTTTCTCCTTTTGGTAAACTAGAAATCTTGCAAATAAGCCACCAGAACCATGATAATACTCTTAGAAGCACGAATATCTTCAGCTCGAGCCTTTGGAGAGCAGTGATGGGAAGAGAGCAAAGCGTTTCTGAATACGGGCTTCGTTCCATTCACTCCTTGCCTCGTCAGTAGAGAGAGACTCGGCGTGCGCGTGGATGAGTGTGTGGGGTGTGTGGAGTGAGTGGGGTGTGTGGTGACGAACCTGTCATTCAGCCTCCAGGTGTGTGTAATGTGACGCTGCGGCTTTACAGGGAGAGAGACGGAGGTAGGAGCCCCATACCCCCGACCTGGTTCCCGATATGATCCCTCCCCTCCACCTCACCCCCTCACCACCCACACACCGACTTAACTCACTAAATTCATCTTATTTTGTCTTTCTTTCTTTTTTTTTCAGTTTTCCTTTACTTATTTTTTTCTTTCTTCTTATCTCCTTCCTTCCCTTTCTTCTCTTTTCTTTTATTTTTTCTTAATCTTCCTTCCTTTTCCCTTTATCTTTTTGCTCTCCATTCCCTTATTTATTCCCTTCCCTTACTTATTCCTTCTCTTCTTCCTTCTTCTCTCCTTTTCTTACTTATTCTCTTTTCTTCTTCCATTTCTTCTAGTCTTCCAAGCTATTCCTTTTATCTTTCTTCACCCTCTTTCTCTTTTTCTTCTCTTCTTTTCTTCTTTCTTCTTCCCTTTTCTTCTTCCTTCTTCACTCCTTTTCTTACTTCTTCTCTTCTCTTCTCTTCTTCCATCCCTACCTCTTAATCTCCCTATATAGCTATTCCTTTTATCTTTCCTTACTCACTCACTCACTCACTCACTCACTCACTCACTCACTCACTCACTCATTCATTTATTCATTCATTCATTTTTTCACTCATTCACTCACTCACTCACCCACCCACCCAGCCATCCAAACACCCGCACAGTCAGTCAGTCAGTCACTCACTCACACACTCACTCACTCACTCAGGACAAATATGTAAATAAGAAGCAGCGATATAGAGGAAGAACTGGACAAATACGTATATGAAACCTCAAACCACATCTCACAAGTATTAGTTCTCCAGCATACCAAAACCAGGCAGATAGATTCACTACAATCATCATCATCATCATCATCATCATGCACAAATCTCGGTTACGGCAACGGGCGTCAATTTACCGGGTCGCAGGAGAGAGAGAGAGAGAGAGAGAGAGAGAGAGAGAGAGAGAGAGAGAGAGAGAGAGAGAGAGAGAGAGAGAGAGAAGAGAAGAGAAGGAAGAGAAGAAGAAAGAAATGAAGAAATGAGCGAATGGAAGAATAAAAAAATGAAGAGAGAGAGAGAGAGAGAGAGAAAGGAAGAAATTAATCAATGAAAGAAAGGAGGAATGAAAAAAATATGAGAGAGAGAGAGAGAGAGAGAGAGAGAGAGAGAGAGAGAGAGACTTGTGCGGGTCTGCCTCTGATCGATCAATATGAGAAGGATTCGCCGCTTGACAACCGGAACAGTAAGGCCGCCTGTCATCGCCGCGCCTCCTGCCTCTCTATGCAGCTGCCGCGCCGCCGTCCTACTCACGTGACCTGGTGCTTCCTGGCGGGGCAGAAGAGACTAGTTTGTCTGGCTTTTTTAATGTTAGAAAACTGACAAGGAGCAACATGAAACGGAAAAAATGGCCCACATATTTGCCAGCTCCAGGTCCGAGAGAGTTACCAATAAAAAAATTGATAATAATAAATAAATAAATAAATAAATGATAAATGCCTTGAAACCTCCCTCTTAAATAACCCCTTCAGTACTGAGACGCATTTTTACCTTGATTTTAGGTGCGATTAAACGATTTTATTTGCATTAGGTAGGCTCTATGGAGGTCAAAAGATTAATGGCCGGTCTACACTGTTCTGATCACAATATATATTTCTGAAACTGTATAAAATCGCCAAAATAGTAACCAGAATGAATATGAAAA
>NC_059301.1:15164753-15177253 GCF_017591435.1 Portunus trituberculatus | reverse complement strand
TTCAGCGCAAACAAACCGGTGATTAAAATTATTACTAAATACTGATTCTGGTAAATTTACCATGGGGTTCAGGCAGAGAAGCGGAAGTTTCATCATCATTATGCAGCATTTCAGAGAAGACCATGCACTTGTTATTAGACACGTTAGCTTGTTTTCCTACCCTTTCACACTTCCTTTCCTCCATCCTTCCCTCACACACACACACACACACACACACACACACACACACACACACACACACACACACACACACACACATCAGTACAAGTGTTCTGGGAGTGTCAGCATGGAGAGTTTCGTCTTGTGGTGTCATTGTGTCATTCCTTCTACAGATAGAGTAAAGAGGAAAAAATTAACTTGATGAGGCGTGACTCGACGCTGCTGAGTTAATGAAAGTAGTACCAAGAAATGCTTATAGGGTAAATTACTGCATGCGTAGAACTTGCTTGTAGCCTTCATTCCTCGTGCTTTGTGTCACGCCCGCCTACATTGTTTCCCCGTCAGGACAGGACGTGCGCCGCCAGTGGTGGGGATGATGATGATGATGATGATATAGCTGCTTGAGTTGGCAACCCTTGTTCAAGATTCATTTTTTGTTTGTTGTACTTGATGACTGTGTGTGTGTGTGTGTGTGTGTGTGTGTGTGTGTGTGTGTGTGTGTGTGTGTGTCTGTCTGTCTGTCTGTCTGTCTGTCTGTCTGTCTGCTGCTGCAGGAGAGGAGTGGCGTCGCAGCGGGGGAGGTCCTAACAATGCCGGGGCGCCGCGTGGAGGCATTACTTGGCCAATAACACGCTTAAGGTCACGGAGCGAGGCCTGATTAGAGGACAATAGTCCTTTGAGGGTGCCACGCGGCTGTCAGCCCCACTTTGCCCTGATTAGCTCTCGCTGCGATGACGAGAGCCCCGCGTGACGGCTCATCTGCTGCTGGCGGCCATGCTGGGCCGTGCGTCACACCCCGCGCTGGTATGCACGTGAATGGGAGACTCAATCCGCGTTACTCTGGCTTAGCTTTATCTACTAATACGCAACTCGTATAAGCTCTAAATGAATATACCACAACGCCATGAATAATATTCAGAAGGTTGCGTCAGAGTCTCCAAAGAAGTGATGAGCACGCGGCCACTGCAAAATTAGTTCCTTTTACAAAATGTCACGTACGGTTTTGTTACCTCTAATGAGTGACGTCTGGTCTTTGTTCTTCCTGCAAGAGATCACTACCACACACACGGACTCTCCCTTCCCTCCAGGCTCTGCTGGAGTGTCCCTCCCGCCGAGCCTGTAAAAAAGACATCGACAAACTTCCCCATGGTATATAATTTCTCATCACCAAATGGATCGTATCGTTAAAGAATAAAAGATAAGAAATGGACTTATTATACTGCAAACTAGATTTTCTCCTTGCTAAATAAATCACAAAACTGCAGGAAAGGAACAATGAAAATGAAGTGAGGGACCGGGACAAGCAGTGGACTCTGGAACATTAAACAGAAAAATCAGACAACTGAAGAAAAAGAAAAGAGAGAGAGAGAGAGAGAGAGAGAGAGAGAGAGAGAGAGAGAGAGAGAGAGAGAGAGAAGAAAGCAGGTGCAGGAGATGAGCGGGAAAAAAATGGATTTTATAATACTAATACCACTCTATTACCACGTTATGTAGGGTGGACTGACTCCCTTGATTGCTTGAGGTGGCGGCAACCCAATATAACCCTTACGTGTGTCTCGCGTCTGCGCCTCTTAGTGCGGATTGCTTCGCGGGAGACAAAGCGGCGGGACGAGGGAGGGAGGGGTGCGGTGGGCGTGGGTGACAAGGAAGGGGGAAGGGGGAGTGCGGTGGACGGGGGCGCGGGGGCGGCTGCTGATTCAGTCTCCGGGTGAGTGTGTGACGCACTTGGCTCTTCCGTCCCTCGCCAAATGTGTTTGTCTGGTACCCGTGGAGAGCGTCCGGATGAGCTGGACGTGTGTGTGTGTGTGTGTGTGTGTGTGTGTGTGTGTGTAGCCTTGGTCTTTGTCTGTACCCACGCGCACAATACGTTCGTAAAAGGAATTATAATTAGTCTTTAACGTAATCTGTAGGTGTCTCACGTATAGGTTCGCCATGTACGCACACACACACACACACACACTGCCAGGACCAGTCACTGGAGGTCATGGCGTCGCTCCCCTGCCCGCGCCCCTGATGAGTGGGTGGGTGTGGGGGATAAGGGCAGGGAGCAGAGGGGGCTCGGGTCACACACAGCCAATTACCGCCCCGGGAGGAGGAAGGCGAGCGGCGGGCGCGCGGCTCTCACCGTCTCACGCTCACCACAATGATAAATGAGTCTGCCTCCCTTCCTCCTCTCGGCCCCTCCCTTGCCCCCACGCCTCCCCTCCCTCCCCTCGCCATCATGCTTCCTCTCGGCGCACCTCCCTTCCCTCCCCGCCATATCATTTAAGTGTTCAAGGAATGTCTTTGAAATACCGTGAATTATTATTAACTGAAGCGCCACTACTCTGCCTGGCTTGGCGCCTTAAAGTGGGCACCCACATATGGCATCATCAGGGAGGGTCCTGCCAATAGGGCGGTCGAGGCCCAAGCCGGAGTCTGGGTTGCCACGCCCTGTAATTACACCAAATTATTTCCTGTCCCTGTCGAGGCCAACCCTTGGTAATGATATGCAGGAGGGCGTCTGGCGGGGAGGAGGCGCCACCCGGGGCCGCGAACACTGGGCAGGACCGTGGTGTGTGCCAGGGCCGCCCATATATGGCTGCTGGTGCGAAGGGCGGACAGGACAAGGAAGGAACCAGGAAAAGGACGACTGAGGGGGCTGAAGAGCACACCTGGGAGGCTGTCTATTACCCCGAGGCCAGCCGCTTTGTTCTGGCAGAGGGGTGGTGGTGGTGGTGGTGGTGGTGTGTGTGTGTGTGTGTGTGTGTGTGTGTGTGTGTGTGTGTGTGTGTGTGTGTGTGTGTGTGAGTGCGTGTGTACCCTTCCACCCCTCCCACCCTCCCACCCATAAACTTAGGAGTGCCGGCAAGGGAGATGGGGAGAGAAAGGAGGACGTGGGGAGACATGAGAAGGGGACGGTTAGAGTGGAACAGAATACGCCTAGGGGGGGAGGTGAGGGGAGCGGCAGCAGCAGGGTAGAGGAGGGGCGGCGAGGGTGTTGGTTGGCGACTCAGCAAAGGAAAAGAGATAGAGAGATGAAAGGGAGCTGGAAAATGAGTGATAATTATAGATAAACAAACGGGTAAATGTAATTAATATATATTCTTTTACTGTACGCAAAGCAAAATGCGAAGACCAATCACCAGGACTCTACATGCAGTGTTTTGAAAGATCGTTTTGTACTACACATTTTCAAGACTCCTATACCATCCTCAGAGTCATCTTCCGACTATCTATTTAACTTCTTTAAGGACCGGCATCTCTTTGGGCCTTTATTTATTTATTTTCTTTTTTATTTTCACTTGGCCGGATTCCCTTCTTAAGAAAAGAAAAATCCTGCGTGCACGGCTGTGGTGTTCATCAAAGCTTACGTCCATTTTCCAGTCTTCCAATGTTAGTTAATCAGATTTATCTTTCCTAGTTTATCCCTGTGTCTGTTTACATTCCATCTTGCTTGATGTGTTGACTGGTGAAAAGAAAGACTGCTAATGGTCTAATCACTATGATCAAGATGTTTTGTCAGACGTTTCGGGCATGTACGCACCAGCTTTGAATGATGCCCACCACCGAGTTGCAAGAGTATTTGTCCTTCATACCAATATTGACACTCGGCAGCTGGTCACTAGAGCCTCTCCAGTCCCTACAGAATATCAGAATGGTGCAGTCATCCTCTGTAGAAGGGGCTTGCCGATATTTTGTCCAGGTGCATGCAGCATAATGCATTACGCCACCATAAGACAGACTAATGTTACGTCATACAGTGAGCTTCGGTAGCGGGTATATATTATTCGTACAGTACTATCCCACACCCCAACGCCCGCACCTTTCAATGTACAGTACTGTCCCGCACCCACACGCCCGCACCTTTCAATGTACAGTATAGCAGTCTTGTAGGGCGTCACCTCAGGAAACCGTGATGAGAGAGAGAGAGAGAGAGAGAGAGAGAGAGAGAGAAAAAGGTATTTTGTGAAAGGCAATGGCGCCGTACGTTGCGTCACCAAAATTGAGATAAATCAGTCAATAAAAGGTTGCGAGCAGATTTCATCACGGTGCGCGGTGACAGGTAAACACGACAATGAATACCCTCCTCCAGAATGTCTAGGCCACTCTGCAACACACAAATGTCCTTCCTCTGCGACAGGAGCATGTGGGGGCGTGTGTTGGTGGTGGGAATGACAACCACTGGGCTCTGGGCTGGACAATAATGCTGCGTGCTGCTCCACTTGTGCTGTCTGTGGTGGCCCGCGTCTTGTTGGTGCTGCTTCATGCTCTTCATTTATTTTTTGTTATTTCATCTATTTATTTTGTTTTATTATTATTGTTATTATCATTATTGTAAGAACATCATGACAATTTGTGGGGGAAGGGATACACCGGGTACTATTTCCTCCGAAGAAGCTTTAAGGTGAAGCTAATCAGAAAGTAAAGTAGTCATCCACACCCCGTATATATCTCTTCCCCATGCACTCTCCCACACATTATCATCATTATTGGTATTATTGTTCAGACATTCAGACAAGTTGAGGAGGAGGAGGAGGAGGAGGAGGAGGTGAAGAGAAACACAGGTGAAAGGAGGTCAGTTTATTCCCGACTATAGTCTCGCTGATGCTTCTTCAGGCGAACAAAGAAACATCAGCGAAATTAGTCGGGAATAAACTCACCTCCCTGCACCTAGCTGTGTTTCTCTTCACCTCCTCCTCCTCCTCCCCCATCGGTATTATTATTTATTCATTGGTTTTATTTTAGCTTTTTTTTTTTTTACATTTATTAATATCTACATTGGGATTTTGCACGACCTATTATGACATGCATGAACTACTTCTACTGCCTCCACCAAGTTTGCCTGATCATCCATGTTCTAGAGAAGTTAATTGATTCACGATGCCGATGTTATGAAAAGAGAATGGGCAATGTTTTAAACTCTTCCGTCTCCTCCTCTTAATTCCATTTCATTTACTTTCATCTACTTCCTCCTCCTTCTCCTCTCTCCTTCTCCTCCTCCTCCTCCTCCTCCTCCTCCTCCTCCTCCTCCTCCTCCTCCTCCTCCTCCTCCTCCTCCTCCTCCTCCTCCTCCTCCTCCTCCTCCTTCTACTTCTTCTTCTTCTTCTTCTTCTTCTTCTTCTTCTTTTTCTTTTCTTCTTCTTCTTCTTCTTCTTCTTCTTCTTCTTCTTCTTCTTCTTCTTCTTCTTCTTCTTCTTCTTCTTCTTCTTCTTCTTCTTCTTCTTCTTCTTCCTCCTCCTCCTCCTCCTCCTCCTCCTCCTCCTCCTCCTCCTCCTCCTCCTCCTCCTCCTCCTCCTCCTCCTCCTCTGGTTTGAATGTATTGAGGTTCTCCAGGCAGTGGCACTACACAGTACACATGGTTTCTGCCACCACCTATAGATAAGGACAGTGGGCTGCCTCGCGGGTGACCGTCTCAAGTCCCCGCCAGTGCCACATGACACAATCCCTCCAGCCAAGTACGAAACATAGCACTGTCATGAATCCATTTTGTCTGCAGCATAATGAGACGTGGGATCTAGTATGAGAAGGAGTTTCTCTCTCTCTCTCTCTCTCTCTCTCTCTCTCTCTCTCTCTCTCTCTCTCTCTCTCTCTCTCTCTCTCTCTCTCTCTCTCTCTAGGAACGCTTGCTTTATTAAGGCTTGAGTGTGCTGCATTTATTTATTTATTATTTTATTTGCCAATTTTCCAAGTGTTTTCTGTTCTCTTACATGGCTGTTTTAATTATCTTTGGTTTTTCCACACGGCTGTTTTAACTTTCATTGATAAAACTCGTATTTTGAAACATCTCTACTATTAAAAGACTTTAGTTGAGGTACTACTGGCTTTTAATGGTATTTGTATGATTTTAGTGACAGATTAAAAAGATTTTCATATTATCAACACGCGAGGCCGCAGCTTATCATCTCTGTGGTCTTTGAAAACACTCGAGGTGGGAGAGTAAAGCGTTTTCTGATATGGGCCTAAACCTAATGCGGCCTCTGGGTCCCCGCCAGCGCACGCGAGGGTCCCAGGGCCTGCATTAGCGCGGGAGGGGGCGCCGGATGAGGAGTTGCGAACGTTCAGTGAAAAATCAGTCGTCCATTGTCATTTGCCCGTCGATTTACGGATGTGTCTGAGTCTGTGAGCTGTGGGTTGGACTTCGCATTTTTACGGTATTAAGTGTTAAGTGTGTGATAAGGACATTCGTTTCTGAACGCCCTGTTATTTTCCTCAAGAGCTGTGAAGAGTGATTAGAGTATACTGTGGCATCGTACAATCATGCCTGTGTGCTTCTCTCAGAGGCAGCGGGGCGGAGGTCGGCTGGGTTGGCTGGCTGGCTGGAGGAAGGGACGGGGGAGGGGCTGTGTGAGTGATGAATGAAGCCATCACGCTGGGACTGGCGGGTGGTTACAGGGGAGGGCCTCATGACGGATTCGCCTCTGCCGGGATGCACGGGCTCCTGGTGTGCTTGTTGCGCTGGCTGGGGCACCATTATGACTCCCTTCTGCCCCCGTCCCTCACCGGGTCACCTTCAACGCCACTCTCCCCTTCCCATTACCGGGCCTCGCCTCGCCTAGCTCCGCATACGTGTATTCATTTTTTATTTAGTGTCGTCATTTACAGCGAGACCACCTTGGGGCCTCTCTCACCTCCGGAGGCCCGATGCAGGGTGACGCAGCGTGTGTTGATTGTACGCCCTGGCCATTAGTTGTACTTAGAGAAGGGAATTGTGAGAAGACCTTTACTGTCACAGCTTGAATGCCTGAGGACCAAACAAGAGGGAGACTGAAAGCGCCATGCAGGCAATGGTCCTCACCCCAGAGGAACTTTTGCTGCTGTCACCCGTGTCACTTCCCGTCCTGGGTGTTGAACTTAGAAGCTTCTGACCAATGACTCGCTCTCTCTCTCTCTCTCTCTCTCTCTCTCTCTCTCTCTTCCTTTTTTACTGCGTGTGATCTATGCCTATCGAATAAAGGTGGGTCGCCTTTGACGTTGGGGCTTGTGAGCCAGACAGCCCTCGCCTCAACGCTGCTGGTCGCTCGGCACCGCCAGGGGCCAGCTCCTCTTGCTTTCCCCCACGCGCCGATTTCTCTCTCCACTCTCCCGATCACAGCCTCCATTGGTGGCATGTTGACACGAGTCTTGTAACGTAAACTGAGAGGTCTGGAGCCACGCGGATGAAGTCGGGGATGAATAAAGTTTTGGCGTGGTGGCGGCGTGTGGCAATCCCACCCTGCCCAAGCTGAGGCCACAGTGTCCCGCCGTTTCGGATGTAGGTGTCCGATTCCTTCAAGTAGAATGCATCGCTTTTAGAACTGCTAAGGGAACGCTGCGTGTAATGCGTCTGCCTCCAACCTTCCCCTCAGTACAGAGTTCAGGTGAAGCAAACACTCAGTATTTTGAGGAATATTTTGGAAGTGACGGGCGAATACGGAGCCTAAGGTGGAGCCGCTGTGGTGTTTCAAGTTAATTTTGGAGAGGCAGCCTCCCTGGCTCCTCCGGTGACTGGATGCGGGGATCGCGGATTTCTTGTGCACGGCATGGATCTTTACTGCTTAGAAGGAACAGAGGGAGAAGAGACAAATCAGATGGGGATGTGGGATCTGAAGGACACTGCCACTAGCGTGCAGGCCAGGCAGCAGTGAGGAGCGGCGGGAGACCATCCCTGCCTGCCTCGCCGCCGCATTCCCTCCACATAACAGTCATTCCCCGCGCCAGTGCTCGCATTCCCGCACACACGGCCCTGGGACGTGGGTGCCCGCTGCTCGAGGCGTGCGTAGCAGGCCTCGCAGCAGACACGAGGAGCTGCGTTAGCGAGAATTATTTCTCGTAATGTTTGGTTCATCCATTTAAATGAAGCGAAAGCTGTCCATCAATCAGCAGCTCCTGAACGCCAAGCTGAGGGTCGTGACGGTGGTGCTCGCCGTGTTGCTGCTGTCTGTCACCACGACACTATAGTGGTGATTGTGCTGGTGAAGAGGATATGTCTGACACCAGGAATAACAGATACTATTATGTTGATAGTAATGATGCTGCTGTTCATGTTTGTGATTATTGTAGTTGTAGTAGTAGTAGTAGTAGTAGTAATGATAATAATAATGATAATGATATTAATGATAATGATAATAATAGTGATAATAATAGTAATAATAATAATAATATTATTATTATTATTATTATTATTATTATTATTATTATTATTATTATTATTATTATTATTATTATTATTATTATTATCATTATTGTTATTATTATTATCATCGTCATCATCATAGTTACTGTTGTTATTATATAGTAATAATAATGATAATAATAATAGTAATAATGAAATTATTATTTTTACAATTATTATTATTATTATTATTATTATTATTATTATTATTATTATTAATATTATTATTGTTATTATTATTATCAAAAATAGTAGTAGTAGTAGCAGCAGTAGTTGTTCTTGCTGTATTGACGATAGATAGCACACATGGCCGCTACTTGTCAAGCCAACACCCGCGCTGTCAGGTTGGTGGTGCAGGGAGGCGTTATTAGCAGCTGTCTTGCACAACTCCACCACCACCTTGACCCGCCCCTTCCTTCGCGGCACCACCATCTTCCTTCTCCCCCACCACCACCACCCTTGATAGGAGCCTTACTGCTACCAGCACGCCACCATCATCACCCATCACCCTACCCATAGATGCCCTCACCATCCCTCACCACCCCTCAGGCCACTCACAACTGCCATCACTCATGCGTCCCTATTCAGAAACGCTGTTGCTCCCTCACCACCAGTGTCTTCAAAGGCCGCGGAGGTCATCAAGAGTGTTTCCCATGGCAGAAAAGTAGAAATAGTGTTAATTTGTCACTAGAATCACACTTAAAAAATATAACTCTTATAAACTCGTGTCACTTGAAGCACGTTGGTCTTTTGAGAGTAATGGTGGTGGTGCGCAGGAGTGGATCAGAATGCAAGGCGCCTCCGATCCTATTCAGATTTATTCCATTTTATATTTTTGGCCATCGGTTCTTCCTTGAGTGTGAAGGTCGGCCGAGTCAAGTATTCAAAGTTGAGATGCATATTGTGTTACTTCACCAGAATACAGACCATAAGGTGGATATCTAGACAGATGTGTAGTGTGAGTGGTAAGGAAACGCAAGTATATTCCTCTTCATCAGCTTGTGTTTCCCTTCCACCCACTCTACACAGACCATATAACCACGCTCCACTATACGTACATACCTTCCCTTCCCTCCACCAGCACTGCCTTCCCTATCCCACATCATTAGTGTTATGCATCTACGACTCCCTACGACTTTTTTTTTTTTTTTTTTTTTTTTTTTTTTTGAGAGGGAGGTTCCAACACATTTGTCCCTGTCTTGCGGCTAATTCTTTCCAATTCTTTTAGGGAACTTGCATTTGAAGTGGCTTTTTTTTTTTTTATTTAGTCCTTGGCTAGTTTCCCTCCTGCATAAAGAGAAAAAATCTAGTAACATCACCGAGCCTCACCACACCACATCACCATCACCACTACTGCACCACACTAAATACCCAATACCAAATCATGTATTATCACTGTCACTCGTAAACACCATCACCACTAACCTTTGCAATCCTTATCTTCACGCAACACCACCACCACCACCACCACCACCGCCACCATATCATCACTGCCACCACCATTTGCACGCTACAGACAGACATACGCACTCATCACCACCATATCTTTCGCAACCTCCACTCATCCTTACCGCTACAAGACCGCTAGTTCCATTTTGCAACACATGATCACCGTCCTTCACCACCACCGCTATCACCACCACTCCTACATTACGTCACCGTCACGCACAGGCCCATCACATACCACCACCACCACCACCACCACCATCACCTCCCAGTCGGCCACCCACACACACCTTGGTAACTGGAGACGGTGTGGGGGTAATTTTAGGCGGATCCAGGCGTGTCCAATAGGGAATTTACTCATCTCTTTTTGTCGTGGAGCAAGAAAATGTAGTCCATGTTTCACTTCCTCCCCCAGCAGGTGTCCGCCAGATTCACCTGACATCGCTGAGAATGAAGGAAGAAGGAAAGGTGCATGTCACGCTATCATGTGTCTCTGCTACCTGTGCAGTGTAGAGGATGCTTGTAATGGGTTGTCCTCCATGCTTCAGGGGCTGCTTGAATAAAAAAATGAGCGATTGTAGTGTTTATATGTACTCTCTCTCTCTCTCTCTCTCTCTCTCTCTCTCTCTCTCTCTCTCTCTCTCTCATTCTATCCCTGTAGTAGTTTCCTTTTTCGTCATATATCAGTGAAATGTAGGGGAGACTATCGTGAGGCGCCTGACCCCCTGTGATCCCAAACCTTCATCTCAGTCCTGCACAGTATAGCCATCGGTGACTCACGATTCCCAGCCATTAAGCTCACAAGTTAACGTACTGCAATTAAACGCTCAGTGGTTCCATCAGTACTAAGTGAAATACAATACATTCCGTGTTTGCAATATACCATAAGGCCGCAAGGTGTGAAGCGAGTCTCATTATAAGGTGTTACAGGCAGCAGTTGTCCTTTGTCCTTGTTAAATTGCTTTGTGTCACTGCATTTTAACCATGGTACTGAAAGGAGAGAGAGAGAGAGAGAGAGAGAGAGAGAGAGAGAGAGAGAGAGAGAGAGAGAGAGAGAGAGAGAGAGAGAATTGCAATCAGTAAAGTGAAATGTGGTGTAATCTACGGCTACCATTGTGTTTTGTATGGAGGGTATAGGTGTTTGTCGTTGTGGTAATGTGGTGTGAGGGTGTGGGTGTTTGCTGGCACAGTAATGTTATGTGCCTTTAGTTTATGTGGAGTCATATTGTAGAGATGGGTTAGGGATTACGTGACGGTCGAGGCTAAGTTTGTGTTGAGTTGCGTCACAGGGAGGCAGTGGCGGTGCGCGACGGGACCAGGGGACGTGTTCGTTAGGTGTGATGGTCGTTTTTCCGGGAACTGAGACGTTCAGGGGTTGCATGACCCCTTCCCGTCTCGCTGTTGAGCCCAGTAACGGGGGACGAGGGCAAGTGGTTGTTGACTTCCCATGCATTATTGCACTTTCTCACTGCAAAAAGAAAACGAAGAGCATGCCTGGAGTGCCAGTGCCAGGTGCCGCACCCTGCATCCTGGTAGGGTGAGGTGCAGAAAAGATACATACACATACATCTTAATATTAAAAAAATGAAAGCAGACGAAGATAGAATTTAGTGAGAGACAAGCTGTAGTACGTGCACATGTCGACTGGTGGTGTTTTTAGATGCCTAACCCTTCCCCAGGTTGGCAGAGACGGATGGCAGACAACTGCTTGTTGTGGATCAGCTTTGTGGTGCTGGGACGTTCATTAACGAACTCACGTTTGCCAGGTACTGATAATGTGCCGGGTTAAATGGAGCGTGTTATCAAGGGCGTGTCCAAGTTCAGCCAGAGATGCTCGGTGTCTCGCTGGTGGTGGCGCTGGTGGAACTTGAGTCTTGCGTCGTGTTGTTCCGTCGGATGATATCAGTTTTTGCCAGGAGGTGGTGCCGCGGTGATGCGGGACGAAGTTCTGGCGTGATCCGCGCGGCCTACGCAACACCCGATGACTTTTTATCTAGCATGGAATACACAACTGCAAGGAGGTGTGCGTCAGGTGGCGGACGAGCGGCGCGGCGCGGAGGCTGCATGGTGGGTTGCTGCGCCTCGGCGGCGGCAAACTCCCGCAAAAAGTGTCATAAGAAAGATAATGGTGGGAGATCGGGTGAGTGGCTGGGAAGGGGAAGGGGAAGGGGAAGGGGTTGTGGGAGGAGGTGGGTGCTGGGATTTGACGAAGCTGTGGTACTGAAGCGATAAGCCAGGAACGTACTTCTGCATTTGCATTAACTGAGGAAAATTGAGATATTGACATGCTTGTGCAGCCAAGAGAGAGAGAGAGAGAGAGAGAGACCCTGGTTTGGGCCACCAGGCAGGGCCACCGTGGGCCGGGCGGCGTGGGAGGTGACGACCAAGGGTGAGCGGGGCTTCTAGCTCTTGATTTTGTAACCGACCTTGGGAACCCGCGCTCTGTTGCGGCGCTGGCGGAGGTACGATACAGGTTCGTGTTTTCTTTCATCAATAAGTTAGAATCTGAGTGAGCGCGTTGCCGCCGCTGAATAATTATCGGAGGTCCCCGGTGCTCCCCGCTGCTTTGCCTCTCAGGTCGAGCGGCTGCTGGGAATTTCGCTGCGAGCATTCAAATTGTGAAGAAACTGCAGATTATAAGCCATGTCGTATGTTGTGATGAGATCGACCCTTGAGTAGCCCCTGTCGGATATGAGGAAGAAAAAGCTTTGAATAAAATGGTTCCCTCAAGGTCCTGCCACCTGCCACCGACTTCCACCTC
>NC_059301.1:15099753-15159753 GCF_017591435.1 Portunus trituberculatus | reverse complement strand
AGTAGTAGTAATAGTAGAAGTAGTATACAGTAACATTGTAGATGAGTACCATGCTGTAATGATCAAAGGAAGAATGTAATGTAAACTTGATAAGAATATTTGATGCTCGAGTAACTTTTTAATCTTTTGGCGTGATAAGGGAGAATGAAGAACAACAAACTGCAAGTCGAAAAAGAATCACGCCAAGGCACTGATGGTTAGACTTTGTCCCTTATTTAGAAACGCTTTGCTCTCACACCACAGCTATTTTCAGACTCCACAGAGATTATTTGCCTGATTCTCAAAACTATTTATTATGTTAGTAATGTAGAAATGTTGTTAATTTGTCACTAAAACCCCTTAAAACCCCGGGTAACTTAAACTACAGACTTTTGAAATAGTGGAGGTGCGGCGCAGAAGTGTTTCAGAATACGATCCAATTTGACAGGGGAGCGGCAGTGTGTGGAGGCATTCACTCACTCACTTAACGGGCCATCATCACCTGTCGGGAAAGTAAACACGCGGGAATATTTGCTTGAGAAATGTTTGAAATGTTTACTCCGTTCGTTCGGTATAAGAAGATTTTGATTAGATGGGAAAGAAACACTGGGTAAGAAGATGAGAAAACAAGACTAATTGGATGAAAGAAAAAAATAAATACGAAATTAGCATGAATGATGTTAAGAAGACTGAAAGGATAGAATATAATACGAGAGTTTGAATAAAAAAATAACAATCAAAGAAAAAGTAAGAGAAAAAAATAATTCAGTAAAAGATGATATTAGTTTTACCGCCACACTCAAACAATAATAAGATAAAATAAATAAATAAATAGAAATCTTGTGTTCTCCGTTCAAGCCGCACGTTTTAATTTACCTTTGCCTTCCGCTGGAGTCCCGAACCGTTGCCTCTCGCTGATGTCTTGGGCCGCCATTCAGAAACACTCCGCTCTCTCACAAAGACAATTTCCCAAGGCCACAGTGACAACTACCCTTAATTTCAAGACACTTTCTCCTTTTAGTTAACCATAAATCTTGCTAATCCATCATCAGAACCATTAAAATACCTTTAAAAACACGAGTATTTTCAACTAGAGGCTTTGGAAAGCTGTGATGGTGAGAGAGCAAGGCGTTTAAGAATACAAGCCTTGATCCTGCGCCGTGCATGTGACAGGTGCTCGCGGCTCTGCATGGCGCGCCGTGACTCATGCAGGGTTCATGGTCAATAGGTCTGTTGCATGACCAGCGCCAAATAATGTTGTTGCAGCGGCAGAAAGTTATGATCCAGCCCGGCGATTGGTGGCAGAGCAATGCGTCTTCTGGCAGGACTTCACTCGTTTGCCACTCAATTCTATCCGGCATCCCCTTGATGATGTTATATACGTGACAATTTCTCTCTCTCTCTCTCTCTCTCTCTCTCTCTCTCTCTCTCTCTCTCTCTCTCTCTCTCTCTCTCTCTCTCTCTCTCTCTCTCTCTCTCTCTCTCTCTCTCTCTCTCTCTCTCTCTCGTTCTCTTTTGTCTTTCGTCTTAGCTCACTCTGATCTGAACACTTCTCAAGTTGCGCGCCAGCAAGTGTGTGTGTGTGTGTGTGTGTGTGTGTGTGTGTGTGTGTGTGTGTGTGTGTGTGTGTGTGTGTGTGACGTAGTGGTGTTTTTGTTCCTGTTCTGGTTGATAAGTATTCCTTCGTTAATGTAGACAGAAAACGTGGAGGCATTAGTGTCCAAGCTGCTTACTCGAGTCGCTGGGAGTCCTGTACTTCTTTCTGAGAGTACGCACCGTACAGTAGGTATATAGACGTCACCGACAACCGAGGCCGAGGTGGCTGATTTCAGAATGAGGTAAGATTTGTTGAATAAACAATAACAGCAGAAAAACAATATATTTTTTTAAGTACCTACGTATATAAATGTTGAATAAATGTTGTTTTCTTATAGTGACAAAATATTTAATGTGTTGGTTATATATACTACATAATATATGTCCAGTGTATGACAGCCACCTCTATACCGATGTGAGAAAACTAGTGAAAGATAATAGTATTTATTGTTTTAGGTGATTGGTACACAGGGAAAAAATAAGTTTTATTATAAGATACTCTAAAGAAATCGTGTGACAACAACACGAGTGTGGCGACTTCAACTTGCCGAGAGGCGTCAACACTGAATGATCCTGTGGGTCGGGAACTGGAGCTGTTCGAGCGGCTTCTCTCACACTGATGAACAGCTCTTGCAGTGAAGCTGGTGAACAAATTGAGACTATTTCACTGACCTTTTTTTTCAGTTATTCTGAACATATCTTGTTAAGAGATCCGTTATTTGGAAGTTCAGGATCTTTGGCGAGATGCAGACTAAGATGAATTATTATACTTCTTCTACTACCTGCAATGATGATAATGATAATAATAATAATGATGATAATAATAATAATTGTAATAATGAGCTGACAATGTATTGATGTCAGGATGCGGTAATCAATTAATGGATTTAGGGGCGCGTGTTTAGCTGTGAGGAATTCTGATTTTGTAACACGGTCTAGTGGTGAAGGTGGTGGTGGTGGTGGTGGTGGTGGGGCATATTATGTCATTGTAGTAGTTGTGTTTCCTGTGCTTAAATGGAATAAGATTATTTATTCCATTTGAAAAGACAAATTCAATCTATATTTCAAGATTGCGAGAGCCTGCCTGGCGCGCACCATTATGCAACATAGCAATACTCGTAGTTCTGCCGATAAACAAAACTTTGTAGTTACTGAAAGTCAAATAAGTTATATACAGATTATGTTGTGCCAGACGCACAGCAGCATCACCATCAGCATCAACTTGTCCCTCGCCTCACCTGTACCTCGGCGGCAGGTATACATCACCCCGCGGGAGATGCGTGCTGCTGCTGCTCCTCCTCCTCCTCCTCCTCCTCCTCCTCCTCCTCCTCCTCCTCCTCCTCCTCCTCCTCCTCCTCCTCCTCCCCATCCTCTGCCTTAACCGTCCAAGCTCATATCAGCTTTAAATCTCCGCGTCCACGTCACCCATGCCACGTGGTCTTCCATTGTGTGCCGCCAAGCGTTACCTGAGGCCGGCCTGCGCCTGTCCACCTTCTCACCCCACCCCCGCTTCATCCACCCTGCCCTTTTGCCCCTTATTCCCGATCCCTATTGCCCCTTCTCTGCTCCCCACTTCCCGCTTCACACCACCCAACACTGCCGGCCCGTTTCCCTCGCCTTAGGCCAACCTGTCCCCTCACACAAAAACACCTGTATACCTCCAAAGGTGAATGTCACTCACGCTACCGCACCTGCGTGGTGGCTGCGGCGCCCGGCGATGTCACACGGTCACCACACACACACACACACACACACACACACACACACACACACACACACACACACACACACACACTGCATAGGTGGCGGGGCTTCAAGGTAATTGACTATTATTATTATTATTATTATTATTATTATTATTATTATTATTATTATTATTATTATTATTATTATTATTATTATTATTATTATTATTATTATTATTATTATTGCGTAGCAGCCGTGAATTGATGTGAACTACCATTCTAACATGTCTATTTTTCATATTCTTTTATTATTATCAATTATTATCATAATCATTGATTATTGTGTTTTCACTTGCTCATTTAAAGTTTTTCTCAACTTTCTGAACCTTGATCATTTAACAATATGTAATGTTATGTTTAAAGTGTCAACAAGAGGAAAAAATCGACTCAATTATATCATTGTAGTCGTATTTTGTGTGCAATCCTGAATGGGGAGCAGGCCGCCTTAGTGCCACAGCCAGGCCGAGGCGGGGCGGATGAAGGCAGTGAAACAGGGCCTCAGAAAAAGCTGAATAGGTGAATGAAGCCTCGCGTCCTGTCAGGCAAGAGTCACCGTTATCAGGAAGCTGGCGTCATGGAGGAGTTCCCCACTCGGCTGTTCCTTTATCAGTAATAACCGCGGGGAGAAGGCGGGCGGGCTTTCCTCACCGCGGCACCACTACTAAAACACTCCCCATGGCCACTATCACACCCTGGTATCCGAGAATTCCCTGGGTGAGCCACAGCTTCCCCTCTCCACACGCACACAAAGAGCATCCGTTTTGCCACAAGTATGAATTTCCATCTCCGGCGCGTGTGTGAAGGAGATGCACCCGCGCTGGTAACTCTTGGTTCATCCTCGTCACGACTTCACCTGCCAGTCATAGTGAACACCTTGACCTGTTGTCTGCCCTCTGCCGCCCTTCCACAGGCTGGCCAGAGCTGCAGATAGTGGGAGTGTAGTATTGCCTAACCCTTCCACACCCTGCCCTCACTCTCCCTGCATTCCCGCATTCATGACGTGTTGCTCTGTATGCAGGCCGGCCATACGCCCAGAAAAAAGCGGGGAGACGGAAAGTGCAGGTCGCCCGTAGAAGGATAAATAGGATACAGGCCGTGGAAGCTGGTAACGCCCTGGGGAGGAGAAAAAATGGCAGCGGGGTGAACGGAAACACTAAATGGCAATGAGGCTGCGGGAGAGCGAGCCGCCGCCGCACTCCACTCCATTGCCTCGGCTTAATGTCAAGGGTACGGGTGATACACTTCCCTGCCGCACCCTCGCCCCGCCCCGCCCTCCTCCACACCACCTCCACTACTAGGGCTGGCATTGGGGGGGTGAAGTCTCGATGGATGACTGGCTCCGTGGGTTCTGTCGAGGCTGATTTGTACGTCTCCAGTGTCTGTGTTTGCATGCAGTGTTATCATTTGAATCAAGCGACAGTTGCGAGTGTAGAGCCAACCACCAGCAGACCCCGCTGACCCATAACCTTCAGCCTGACCTCGCGGGTGGACCACTTGTGACCCTCAGTAACTCTCTCTCTCTCTCTCTCTCTCTCTCTCTCTCTCTCTCTCTCTCTCTCTCTCTCTCTCTCTCTCTCTCTCTCTCTCACACACACACACACACACACACACACACACACACACACACACACACACACACACACACACACACACACACACACGTGCTCCCCTGCAACTTGGTCCATGTGTGTGTATGTAGTATGTGTGTGTGCAGCCTTGACCACATTTCCTTAGTCTCCCTCGCTGCCAAACTAACGTTGCCTCATGTTTATGCGTCACTCCCCCGCCCCCTCTGCTGCCCTTCCAAACAGTGACACGCCCTTCCCTGCTTTAATCTGTCTCAATCTTCTCTCCTTCACTTTCTCCTTCCCGGTGGTCACTTACGCCGCCTCTAGAATTCCTCGACAAACGATCACTGGTGATGTACTGTACAAACTATTAATCCCTTCAATACCGTGACGCGTTTCCATATTCATCCTGCTTACTATTTGATGATTTAATATAGCTTCAGTAACATATGTTGGGATAAAAATAGTAAAGACTCTGGCCATTAATCTTCTGACCCCACATAGACCCTTCCTAATGTCAATAGAATGGTCTGATCATACACGAATCTAAGGTAAAAATATGTTCCATTGTTGATGGGGTTAAATACGAAACACCAGTCCAGCGCCCATCTGAGGCTTCTTTCCGAGCGCTGTGGCTGCGTTAGGAAGATTTTTTTTTTCTTTTTCTGAGGGAGGAGAGGCGCTTTTCATCTTTTCCTGCATTTATTTGCATTCGACGATGGAAAAACCATAATCCGGGGCTCTTGTTGGGCGCGTTTCATTCAGAGCCAGTTCACTTGACGAGTAAATTACATCCCTTAATCCGCATTCTAAGAATCATTTTGTGCATCGCTGCTGTGGAAATCAGAGTGCTGTTCGTATCTTATTATTATCTTGTCGCTGTTACTTATTTACTAATTATCTCACTTAGCTGTTTGGTTGGCTAATGTCATATCTTATTCATTGTAAAAGAGCGATATGAAACAGAAAGGTTATAGGAAATGTATAGACAATATGTACAGTATATACAGGTTCTTGATTGTCCTGTGTTACTCATACGGTTAACAAGACGATGGCTAGTCTTATAGAAAGAATCCACCAAACTTCACCAATGAGAGTGATGGCGCAGTGTATAAAGACATAAGGTTTCGTAATAGACTGTCTGAATATAAACGAGAGAAAATGGAAAAACTGTTTGGTGAAGTCTTACCTTATTCAGAAACAACTTACTCTCACCACGACAATTTTCCCAAGGCCTCAAAGACGACTAGCCGAGATTTGAAGGCAGTTTCTCCTTGTATTAAACTAAGACTCTTGCTAATCTATATATATATATATATATATATATATATATATATATATATATATATATATATATATATATATATATATATATATATATATATATATATATATATATATATATATATATATATATATATATATATATATATATATCACCAGAACCATAAAAAATACCCTTAGAAAAAAAGAGTGTCTTTAACCAAAGCCTTTGAGAAGTAGTGGTGGTGAGAGAACAAAGCGTTTTATAATACTGTCCTTAAAAGGAAGGAGAAAATAAGTCTACTGAATCAGTCTCGTGATGAACATTACCGAAGAAAGACGAGATGCTGAACTGGTGAATTGTGAAAGTCTCCGGGAGGTTAGTAAGTTAAAGAATGATGGAGGAACTGAATCTTCATCTACTAACTCACTAACTCTGACTTGTGTAATACCACCACTAAAATTGGTATAAAAAGCAAGCAAAGAGAACAACGAAAACCACTCAATAACTCTGTGAAACCTGTTAAAAAGCAATAAAAGCAATGTATACGTATACTAAACAACCACTGAAGTCTTGAGCATGGAAAACACCCAATAAGTCCCGTCCTGTCCTGTTAGAATCAATGAAGATTAGGCGACGAAAGGAATGAGAGTGTGAGAGTGAGGCGCCTGAAGTGAGCCTCGTGTGGTGCCGCTGCAGGTGTGCGAGGAACATTGGTGTGACCGCTGGCATCTCATCACACTTAACTGGAGGACAGGAAGTGTTGTGATAACCACCTGATAGTTAGCTTAGGGATCAAGAGTGTGTGTGTGTGTGTGTGTGTGTGTGTGTGTGTGTGTGTGTGTGTGTGTGTGTGTGTGTGTGTGTGTGTGTGAGATAAATGGCACGTGGCGTGATAACAAATTACTTTCCATTAAAAAAAGAATGTGTCGGTGGGAGATTCAACACCATATGATTACACTTGATACACTGACTCTCTCTCTCTCTCTCTCTCTCTCTCTCTCTCTCTCTCTCTCTCTCTCTCTCTCTCTCTCTCTCTCTCTCTCTCTCTCTCTCTCTCTCTCTCTCCAAATTTTGTTACTAGCTGCTTAAAAACTTCTTTTGCCTCACCCCCCCTTACACACACACACACACACACACACACACACACACACACACACACACACACACACACACACACACACATAGGGCTTGAGAAGAAATAAATAGAATAAAAAAAAACTCAATAGCACATAGTAAATATTTCTGTCTGCCTTGATAGTAGGGTTTGTTTTTCGCTGGTGTTATTGTGCAGTGTATTGTTATCGCGTGTGTTGGTTTCGCTCTTCTCAAACAGTAAAGGGGAAAAGAAAAGCACTGGTAGTAACAATAAGCATTCAGTGTCAGTCAGGGGGGGGAGGGAAGTTTACTGAGGTTTACAGGCGTGGCAGAGAAGCGTCGTCATTGCTATGTTGTGACGGAAGGGTGAAGGACGCGTGGCACTCTGACATTGATAGGGTGACGTACACTGATAAAAACTCTCTCTCTCTCTCTCTCTCTCTCTCTCTCTCTCTCTCTCTCTCTCTCTCTACACCACATCACCCCAGCCTGTCACCCCACCACCCCTCCGCACCTCCATGCAGACGGAGGCCATTCCAGGTGCCATATATGGACGGGCTCCCCCAACAGGAAGCCGTCGGGGCCTTGTGAAGGTCGTCTCCCTCCCTCCACTCTTTTATAGTGTGTTTACTTGCCCTTGTCTGTCTGTCTGTCTGCCTTTCTATCTCTCACCTCTCTTAGTAGTACAATGTTGTTTGATTGTTTGTTTTTTTACCTGTTCAGTTTTTTTTTTTCTTTCTCTGTTTATTTATTTATTTTTTTTCTTAGAGGTTGTTTAGTAATGTTTTTATTGTTTAGTTATTCAGTGTGTTTTCTTGCTCCTTGCTCGTTTGTTGTGTGTGTGTGTGTGTGTGTGTTTGTCTGCGCCTCACGTACTCGAGACGGATTAGTATCTATTATTCATTCATTTATGTGTGTCATCTTGTATGCTTCTCGTGTATTTAAAGAACAGTGCTTCCTTTTTTCCGTCTCTACCGTGCATGCCTTTAATCATTTATTTATCTATCTCTTGATTTGTTTGGTTTTGTGTATTCATCAGATATTTGCGTGGCCGCCGTGGTACAGTGGAACCATGCGTGCTTTGGGGTCCGAGGGGTCTCCAAGCTCACGGGTTCAAATCCTGTCCACGGTCCGAGTGTAGGTTGGGCTTCCTCACTCGGGGCAACGGTTTCCTAGCGGGTGGGCTTTGAGATAGGAGGTACCCAAAAAGTATCCCCTTAGTCCAGAAATTCCCGTGAAAAAGCCCACATGGTATAAAAAAAATAATAAAAAAAAACTTTCAGTACTGAGACACCTTTACCATGATTTTTGGGGATGATTTGACGATTTTGCTGACATTAAGAAGGATTATGGAGGTCAAAAGATTAATGGCCACAATCTTGACTACTCTACTCACCACATAAACTTTTGGAGCTGTGTAAATTCGCCAAATGGTTACCTGAGTGAATAGGAAAACGCGTCCTGGTAGTGAAGGGGTTAAGGAGTACTCGTTTTCTTTCAAACTTGTAGGTCGCTTTGCTCTCACCACGGCTATTTTCCAAGGCGGGATTTTTAAGAGTGTTTCTTCAGTTAATAATATAGAAATCTTGTCACTCTGCCACTAGAACCATAAAACACTAAAAAAATCGATCTTCTCTCTCACCAAGACCATTTTCCAAGGCTACTGAGATGATTAGCGAGGTTTTCAAGAGTGTTTCTCCAGTTAATAATGTAGAAATTTTGTCAATCTGCCTCTAGAATCGTAAAAACACCTTGAAAATCGGTCTCCTCTCCCACCATGACTATTTTTCAGATCCACTGAAATAATTAGCGGGGAAATCTTGTCACTCTGCCTCTAGAACCATAAAACACTTTAAAAATCGCCCTTCTCTCTCACCACGACTGATTTCCAAGGCCACATAGATAATTAGCGAGGTTTTCAAGAGTGCTTCTCCAGTTAATAATGTAGAAATCTTGTCACTCTGCCTCTAGAACCATAAAGCACTAAAAAATCGATTTTCTCTATTTTTCAAGGCCACTGAGATGATTACCGAGGTTTTCAAGAGTGTTCCTCCAGTTTATAATTTAGAAATCTTGTCACTCTGTCTCTAGGACCGTAAAAAAAAAAACACCTTAAAACTCGGATTAATTTAGATAAAGCCTTTGGAAATATTGGAGGTGAAGCGCCAAATACGAACCTAAGTTGTGTTTTTATCAATGGTTACTTACTGTTTATTGATTTGTTTTTCATAGACTTAATTTGACCGTGTTTAAATTTTTTTTTTTTTATGGAAATTCATAACTACTATCTTATTATCAGTCGCTATCAGACAATGTGCATCTCTTTTGATTACGTACGCCTAGTTAATGATAGTAGTAGTAGTAATAGTAGTAGTAGTAGTAGTTGCTGCTGTTGTTGTTGTTGTTGTTATTGTTGTTGTAGTGGTAACAGTAGCAGCAGCAGCAGCAGCAGTAGTAGTAGTAGTAGTAATTGTTGTTGTAGTAGTGGTAATATTAGCAGTAGCAGCAGCAACAGTAGTAGTAGTAGTGGTAGTAGTAGTAGTAGTAATAGTAGTAGTTGTTGTTGTTGTTGTTGTTGTTGTGGTAGTGGCAGTAGTAGCAGCAGCAACAGTAGTAGTCGTAGTATTAGTAGTAGTAGTCGTAGTAGTAGTAGTAGTAGTAGTACTAGTAGTAGGGATATGGCTCTCGTAACGGCTTTATATCTTTAGGATGCGTTCAGTACACTTTTATTTTCTTTTTTTTTCTTTTTCATTTTACTATATTGAATTTTGTTCCCGATGTTCATTCACCATTCAGTCTCACTAATGATGACTCTTCTTTACGATAACAGCATTACTACTTCATATATTACGTCTTCTTCTCTTTTGTCTCTCTCCTTCGTCTTCTTCTTCTTCTTCTTCTTCTTCTTCTTCTTCTTCTTCTTCTTCCTCTTCCTCTTCCTCTTCCTCTTCCTCCTCTTCTTCCTCTTCCTCCTCCTCCTCCTCCTCCTCCTCCTCTCTTCCTCTTCCTCTTCCTCTTCCTCTTCCTCCTCCTCCTCCTCCTCCTCCTCCTCCTCCTCCTCCTCCTCCTCCTCCTCCTCCTCCTCCTTCAGACTCTCATCACTTTGTATAGATCCTCAAGGCCTTACCACTTCTTCCCCTTCCTTTTATTGTCTTCCTTGTTTTCCTTCCCTTCACTTCCCTTCTGTTTCTTAAGTGTCCTTCTCACTCGGGCGCCGCTGAAAACAATCTCTTCATTATCAATATATTTTCTTTTTCTTAGCTGGATTCATGCGCTGTACTGTACATATCCATTACTCTGTAGCTTTCAAATACTTCGGCATCTTAACACGTAAACAATTTCCAACACGCAGTAGTTGAAGATCCTCGAGTTTTCAAGGATGTTTTCATGATCACAGTGAGATTTTAACAAGTATGAGAAAGAAACACTTATGGTAATCCGGAGCGATCATCTTTGTGGCTTTCTGTTTTAGTATGATCTTGGAGAGAGAACAAGGCTTTTTAGGACATGGGGTGGCAATTTTCGCCTGTAGTCAAAAACACCTTGCTCTCTCTCTCTCTCTCTCTCTCTCTCTCTCTCTCTCTCTCTCTCTCTCTCTCTCTCTCTCTCTCTCTCCACGACAATATTTCAAGCACCAGAGACGACTAGCCGGGTTTCCAAGACAGTTTCTACTTATGATAAGGTAGAAATCTTGCGAGAATCGTAAAAAGAACTTAACAACACGGTTATCTTCAAGTAGAGCCTTTGAAAGTAGTGATGGTGAGAGAACAAGGCTTTCTAGAGTATGGGGTGGTAACTTCTACTATTATTTGCTTCTTGTTTCAGGCAGGCTAGTGGACGCAATGCTGTGGTGTGCCTGTCATGGGCTGGCGAGTGCATGGCGAGGTGAGTTGAGTAATAGAGCAAGGATGGTGTGTGTGTGTGTGTGTGTGTGTGTGTGTGTGTGTGTGTGTGTGTGTGTGTGTGTGTGTGTGTGTGTGTGTGTGTGTGTGTGTGTGTGTGTGTCTCTCTCTCTCTCTCTCTCTCTCTCTCTCTCTCTCTCTCTCTCTCTCTCTCTCTCTCTCTCTCTCTCTCTCTCTCTCTCTCTCTCTCTCTCTGTGTGTGTGTGTGTGTGTGTTACTTATTGGCTTGTTGTTCTTGCCACGCTCCAAGTATGTGATTTTGTCCTTGTGTTGCTTCCATTTGTTTGTTTTGCTTGTGTGTTTTTCTTTGTTATTAGTCGTGCCTGTTCTCCTTCGCTCCTTGTTCTGTTTTTTTCCTTCTATTTTTTTTTTTCTCTTGGTTTATTTTTTCAGTTAATTTTTTGTTCTAGTTTTTGTTTGGGTTTTTTTTTCTGTCTCGCTCTTTCAGTTCCTATCCCTGATTTTTTTCTTGATTTTTTTTCTCCTTTTTTTTTCTTTGATGCATAATTCTCTATCATCTTTCCATATTCATTTTTGTTGTTGTCCTTTCGTGTTTACTTTTCATAATATATCGTAAATTTGTTTATTTATTTCATCTGGCCTGTCGTTTCATTGTCCATCCAGTCATCCATCCATCCATCCATCCATCCATCCATCCATTCATTGTCACTGTAGTCATGGAATTCCTGCTTTGTATCATTGTGGAGCACTATCATCAGCCTCATAATCACGTGATGTAGAAAAAAGTCCCCTCCTACCTACTCTCTCTCTCTCTCTCTCTCTCTCTCTCTCTCTCTCTCTCTCTCTCATACTGCCACGTGCCGAATCAGTGGAGCGTTTCTCCCCTCCCCTTCCCTCCCCTCTCCTCCCCAAGCAGCTCAACGTATCGCCTGGCCTTCCCTATCACTGCTGGGGCGTTTGGAGGGAGAGGGGAGGAAGAGAGGAGGGGAGGAGGGAACGGTACAATCATCGCTGGGAGGGGCTTGGGGGGTGGAGCGTGAGGGGAGCAGGGAGGCAGGGAGACTGAGGGTGACTGAGGGGCTGAGGTAGGAGGGGTGACTGGGCGTGGTGGGGTGAAGGCGGTGTTCCTGCATCCTGACCACCTCCCCGGGCCGTGCCTCTCAAGAACCCTCCTCCCCTCCTTCGCTCCCTTCCTTCTCTCACCGGTTTTTAAGTCAGCCAGGGAGCGTGGACCCCCCTCTTCCCTCCTCCTTCTCTCTATAATCCCAGTTAATCTTTCCATACTGCTTTAGAAATCTTGGTCTGTTTTTTTTTTATTAGTTTTGTAGTAGTAGTAGTAGTAGTTGTTGTTGTTGTTGTTGTTGTTATAGTGGTTGTGGTAGTGGTGGTGGTGGTGGTAGCAACAGTAGTCTCCGTCACTGCTTGTGTTATCTGTGTCAAGGCTCACTTTCAGCCTCTTACAGATAATGATAACACGATAAGGTGATGACAGGCGAGAGAGAGAGAGAGAGAGAGAGAGAGAGAGAGAGAGAGAGAGAGACCCGCCAAGCACCCTCGCCCCTTGCAGTCTTTCTCCCCTCCTCCTCCTCTCTCCTCCTCCTCCTCCTCCTCCTCCTCCTCCTCCTCCTCCTCCTCCTCCTCCTCGTTCTTCCTGGTTCTCCGTCCCTCCATTTTCAGTAAGGGGTCTTTGTCCCTTCCTGACTCCCTCCATCCCTCCCCTCCTTCCCTAAATCCCTCCCTCCCTCCCTCCTTCTCTCCAGAATGAACCGCTCCATCACCTCTCTCTCTCTCTCTCTCTCTCTCTCTCTCTCTCTCTCTCTCTCTCTCTCTCTCTCTCTCTCTCTTCTAGCTCTATTTTCTCTCTCACTCTCCCTCTTCTTCCCACCTTCCCTCCCTCCCTCTCTCCCTCCCAAGTGGTGTCCCCCCTCCACTCTTCCCTCCCTCCCTACTCCACCACTACTCCCTCCCCATTAATACTCCACCACTACTCCCTCCACTTCTCCTTTCACGCACTTTTCTTATTTTCTTTTCCCACTTCTTACGTTGACAAATATCGCCACATGCCACCCACGTCGAGCTCTCTCTCTCTCTCTCTCTCTCTCTCTCTCTCTCTCTCTCTCTCTCTCTCTCTCTCTCTCTCTCTCTCTCTCTCTCTCTCTCTCTCTCTGTATATACTAATGTCCTACCCTCCATTTTTTTTCTCTTCTTTGAGGGTGACTCCTTTGCCCTTCTTTTGTGTTATACCCTTCTGCCCCCTCCATCCCTCTATCCTCCATCTCTCTCTTCCTCTCCCCCCTCCCTCCTTCCTCCCTGCCTCTTTTCCCAGTCCTCCAGGCCTACTCTTTTGTCCCTCCTTCCTCCCTGTAGTATAATCTCTCTCTCTCTCTCTCTCTCTCTCTCTCTCTCTGAGCCCAACATGCCATTATCACATCCCACCTCGCCCTTCCTCCCTCTACTCTAGTCTCTCTCTCTCTCTCTCTCTCTCTCTCTCTCTCTCTCTCTCTCTCTCTCTCTCTCTCTCTCTCTCTCTCTCTCTCTCCTTCACCTCTCAGTCCCAAGAGTGGTGGTGGCGTCACCCTGCGTGGGGCTTCCAGAATTACAGCTCCCCCCCTCTCCCTTCCTCTCACTCCTCTCTGTGTCCCCGAATCCTCCCCCACAGTCCTAGGCCTCCCCAGCTGCGATCACAACTCCAGCCGCCGCCTCTGTCCCTCGCCAGATCCTCGTGGCCGCTCGTCGCCCGCCCCGGCCCGGCTGTCTGGCGGTTGGGCTTTGTAGCGGGAAGGGAAGGACGTAAGGTTGAGCTTCAGCCGGGTAATGATGATGGATGACTGAGTGGTGGGGAGGAGGAAGGTGTGTGTGTGTGTGTGTGTGTGTGTGTGTGTGTGTGTGTTTGGGTGGAATACCGTCATGCAGGCCGCCAACACCACCGCCAGTTCCTCCAGCGGGTTAGAAAGAAATGAGCGCGTCATAATTAACGCAGCAGCCGCCACATGGTCCGCGAGAATGTCTGCGTCCCTCAATTCTTCGTCCGGTTCACAATGTAGCGTAAGAAGTGGCAGCGCGTCACGGGTCTTCTCTATCGGGAGACGCTGCAGGGAATCTCGGAGTGTTTAGGCAAGGACATCATGTGCAGGCGTGTAGCAGGTCATACTTCCCTCATGGCATTAGGTCAAGACGTGCCGAAGAGCTTCCCGCCAAGATTACCACAGCACAGCGTTCACTCGGAGCCAATACGCATCGCCGCTCCTCTGTTCATCGATCTCATTGGCTGGTGGGGGTCGTGGGGGTGAGGATGGGCGCCTTGGCAGGTTTGCGTATAACGTCCCCATACGTCACAAATTGTCCCCGGTGGCTGTGAGGGTTTGTGACGTCCAGGTGGTTTGTGAGGGGCTAGTGTGGGGCTGCGGCGTGAGGAGGGCTGAAGTTGTAATTGTCTTAGCCACCAGTAGGCGCCACGCTGCACGAGGCGAGGCTGCCGCTGCTTGACGGGCGTTGACATGAATTTCCTCCACGCCCGCCTGATTTTGAGAAGAGAGGTCAGCTGTAAAGTAAAGAAGCAACTCTCCCATCAGCTGTGCCCTTACCCATGACTCCACACCTCACTCACTCCATTTACTTCGAAACTGACCGCCCCTCACCCTCCCCACTCCCCATCACTCTCCAGCCTGTCCCTCTCCTTCCCCACCCTCACCCGTCTCTGTTTTTCACTCGGTGCTAACTTCCCTCCCTCCCTCCCAGGCTCCTTCCCTCATCCCTGCAAAACACCACCCGTCTCCTCTCCCTCCCCTAGTCTAACACTCCCTGCCTTTCCCTCCCCTCCCACATCCGCACCACCCGCCTCTTCCTCTCCCTTCCCTCTCCTTCCCCAATCCCTTCCCCCTCCCCTCCGAGTGTCCTTTACTTCTCCCTTTACCTTTCCAGTACCACCAGTCCCTCCCCTTCTCGTCACCCCTCGCTACCCCTACTCCCAGTCCAAACCGTCCCAGCCTCTCCCTTCCTCTTCCCCCGTACCCAACATCAGCGTTCCTCCTGTCTCCCGTCTCCCTCTCCGCTCGGCACCCCTCCTCCTCTATCTCTTAACCCCACCCCTCCTCTCCTCTCTTCTCTCCCTCTCCCTCTCCCTCTCCCTCTCCCCATCACCCGTAACTCCACACACTCTCTCTCTCTCTCTTTCTCGCCATTATCTTCCAACGCTGCCTGGGTAAACAAAACTGACGCGTGTTATTGTGGTTCATAGTGCGTGCTTGTTTAAATTGTCTAGATAGTGTGGGAGTGATTAATGATGAGTTATATAGATGGATTCAACATTTAACTTATTCTCTTCTTCAAGACGTAATAATCTCAACTCTTTACCTCTTATAGCTTCTCCTCAAGGGTTCTGAAGATTGGTGTAAGATTTGGTAGCATCTCATAAGACAGTAAAAGTAAGCTGTAGACGATGGAAGTCAAACCGTATAGCAATAGATTAAGTACAGTTTAGACTTGTTTGTGACTTCATGTTTTATTTATTTATTTCGTTGTACAATGATTGAGGACTAGTCAAATATTCGTGAAGCAGCAAGTGGCGTATCATTATTAGCAGCAGTTAATGGACCTACACACATCAGAACACAGAATACGTCAAAACGTTTCAAGACCTTTTTTTATTTTATTTATTTTTTTTCTGGCTAACTCTCTCTTACCTGGAAGGGGACTGGCAACTTAATGGGCCTTATTTCTCTTGTTTCATGTTGCCCTTAGTCAGCTTTTCCTCTTACATAAAAAAAGAAAAAAGTCTTCTGCCGCCTCTACAATCGAAGAATACGCAAATACTAGTGAAACAACAAGTGTCATGTCATCATTAACCATCGGAATGTTAATGAATGTATCATCACTAAATTTCCACACACCGAAACATAGAATACACCAAACATTCTTCACCGTCGACCCTGGAATCGAAAACTACTCAAATACTAATGAAACAAGAAGTCATATCGTCATTAGCAATAAGAAGGTTAATGAATGTATCACCACATAGACCTACGCACATCAGAACACGAAATACATCAAGCAGTCTTCATCGCCGTCCCTGCAATTGAAAACTACTCAAATACTAATGAAACAACAGGTCATATCGTCACTAGCAATCAGAAGGTTAGAGAATGTATCGCCCCTAAATTTGCATACATCAGAACACGAAATACACCAGTCTTCACCGCCGCCCTTATACAATCGAAAAGTACTCAAACACTAATGAAACGACAGGTCATATCGTCACTAGCAATCAGAAGGTTAGATAATGTATCGCCCCTAAATTTGCACACACCAAAACATAGAATACACCAAACAATCTTCATCGCCGCCCTTACAATCGAAAACTACTCAAACACTAATGAAACGACAGGTCATATCGTCACTAGCAATCAGAAGGTTAGAAAATGCATCGCCACTAAATTTGCATAAATCAGAACACGAAATACACCAAACAGTCTTCACAGCCGACCCTGCAATCGAAAATTACTCAAATTTATGAAACAAGAAGAGTCATATCAGAAGAGTCATATCAGAAGGTTAAAGAATATCACCACATAGACCTATATACGCACATCAGAACGCAGAAGACATCAAACAGTCTTCACCGCTGTCCCTGCAAGCGAAAACTATACTTAACTCATAATGGCGAGAAAGCACCAGGAGACGCTTTTTTACCATGAGTTTTGGGTACGATTAGACGATTTCATTTACATTAGGAAGGGTCTATGGAGATCAGAAGATTAATGGCCTGAGTTTTCACTATTGTAATCCCCCCACATATGTTTCTGAAACTGAATAAAATCACCAAATAGTAAGCAGAATGAATATGAAAAATGCGTCATGGTACTGAAGGGGTTAAAAACACTAATGAAAAAAAACAAGTGTCATGTCATTAGCTATTATAATCACCACTTAACCCACATACATCAGACAGTCTTCACCGCCGCCTCAGGAACACACAAAATACAGAAGAGAGACACTTCAGACAGCTTACTTAAGGTCTCCACGCGACAAGACAGTGACCGATGAGAGAGCCTGCAGGGTCCGTATTCAGAAACGCTTTGCTCTCTCACCACGACTATTTTTCAAGGCCATAGAGATGATTAGCGGCGTTTTCAAGAGTGTTTCTCCAGTTAATAATGTAGAAATCTTATCACTCTGCCTCTATAACCTTAAAAAAACGCCTTATAAGACTCATGTAGATTTAGATAAAGCCTTTTTAAAATGAAATAATGGAAGTGAAGCGCAGAAATGTTTGAGAATATGAGCTCTGGTTACGTGACACTTTTGGCTGCGTGTGTTGATCTTGTTTGTGGTGTCGTGAAGGTGTTGGTTGAGGTATTGGGGTGCTCTTGTTGGCCTTATTCGTTACGTGACACTTTTGGCTGCGTTATTCGTTACGTGACACTTTTGGCTGCGTGTGTTGATCTTGTTCTTGGTGTCGTGAAGGTGTTGGTTGAGGTGTTGCGGTGCTCTTGTTGGCCTTATTCGTTACGTGACACTTTTGGCTCTGTGTGTTGATCTTATTTGTGGTGTCATGGTGTGTGCGTGCTCTTGTTGGTGTTATTCGTAAGTAATTGTATTCTTTCTTCTTCTCCGTCTCGTCTTTCTTTGTTCGCTTGTTCTTATTATTAATGGATTTGTTTAGTTTTTCTCTTGTTGTTGCTGTTGCTGTTGTTGTTCTTTTGTTGTTGTTGTTGTTGTTGTTGTTGTTGTTGTTGTTGTTGTTGTTCTTCTTCTTCTTCTTCTTCTTCTTCTTCTTCTTCTTCTTCTTCTTCTTCTTCTTCTTCTTCTTCTTCTTCTTCTTCTTCTTCTTCTTCTTCTTCTTCTTCTTCTTCTTCTTCTTCTTCTTCTTCTTCTTCTTCTTCTTCTTCTTCTTCTTCTTCTTCTTCTTCTTCTACTACTACTACTACTACTACTACTACTACTACTACTACTACTACTACTACTACTACTACTACTACTACTACTACTACTACTTTTCTCCTCCTTATGCACAGTAACTCCTATAAGTACATGAAACTTTAACTAATCACTCTAGTGGCCTCTGAAAACAGTCGTAATGAGGGAACAAAGCATCTCAGCCCATAAACCCTTTGTCTGGTCACATCTCGAGGCAAACATAGCGATGAGTGGCTAAGTAACACACGCCTACAAGTAAGTAACACAAGCAGAGAAGCGCTGAGCAGATGGCTGACATTCATGCTACTCAATTATGTCCGGAGAGAGAGAGAGAGAGGGAGAGGAAAAAAAAATGAGTAAGAATAACAATACATCCCGTGAGAAACTTGATATAGGCTTACTGGGATACATTTGCATATGATTACAGGAGGCGCCTCAGGCCAGTGATGTTTAGCGTGGACCGTCGCTCACTGTCCGCCTCTCTCTGCATTCGTATGTCGTTCCTCCAGGAGTGTTAGGTTCAAGTTTTCACGATCGCTTGCTTGACTGATTGAGTTATGGCGCCGCAGTATCAAGTGGTCTCGTGGTATAGGAAGGAAAAGAATGACTTGTTACGAAAGGGGTAATTGTCCTTTATAAGTGTGTCTAGGTGAAGTAATGGGACTAAAAGTATATTAGGGGACGCCGCAGCAGCTATGGAGAAAAGAGTGACTTGTTAAGAAGGTGGTAACTGCATGTCCTTTATGAGAGTGTGTCTATAGGCGAAGTAATGGGACTAAAAAATGTAGTAGGTGGCGCCGCAAGCAGAGTGACTTGTTATGAAGGGGTTTTAGGTTATAATTAACCTTTATAAGTGTGTCTAGATGAAGTAATGAGACTAGAAATTGTACTATTTGGCGGCGCAGCAGATAAGGAGGAAAGAATGACTTGTTAAGGCGGTAATTGCATGTCCATTATGAGAGTGTGTCTAGGCGAAGTAATGGGACTAGGAAATGTATTAGTGGCGCCGCAGCAGCTAAGAGGAAAAGAGTGACTTGTTTTGCAGGGAGGGATGTTTGTCCTTTATGAGAGATGTCTAGGTGAAAAGCAGTAAAGGGACTAGACAGGTGTATTAATTGGCGCCGGAGGAACTAAGAAAAGAATGACTTTTTTATGAAGGGGTAATTGTCCTTTATGGGAGTGTGTTTAGCTGAAGTAATGTGACTAGGAAATGTAGTAGGTGGCGCCGCAGCAGCTAAAATCATATGGCTCTGAAATACGAAACTTACGAAACTGTACATGAAGATACTAGTAGTGTTAGAATAGGTAACCAAAATATATGGTCTAAATATAAAAGAATGACCTACGAATCAAGGAGGCTGCGTGGGATTTGAATGTGGTGTATTTAGGTTATCACAACGAATGACAGGAAATGATGCCCTGAATGTCGCTTCTTTACGTCTTGTTTGTGTCTGCACCGCTACGGAGAATGCATGGTGGTGTGGCCTATTTATTCTCTGTTATTTTCATCAACATCCACGCTTAGAAATATCACGACATATGGCTGCATGAGTTGTTTATTAGTTGCTTGCGTCGTATAGCAGCAGTAGCAGCATCGGGGGCGTGTTTTTGTGGTTTGGCCTCCAGTTGGTGGTTCCATTATCATCCGTTACCCATTTCCCAACCGCACATTTGTCGTATTGGAGAAGTCACGGATTTTATTGCTATTTACTGAGTGGAATAGTTGATGAGCCTGGAAAGATGAGTGGATGGAAGGAAAAGTTGGAGGAGATTTTTCACATTTGTCGTATTGGAGAAGTCACGGATTTATTGCCACTTACTGAGGCTTCACTAGGATGGAGCGGAATAGTTAATGAGCCTGCAAAGACGAGTGAAAGAAAGGAAGGAAAAGGTGGAGGAGATTTTTCACATTTGTCGTATTGGAGAAGTCACGGTTTTTATTGCCATTTACTGAGGCTTCACTAAAATGGAGTGGAATAGTTAATGAGCCTGGAAAGATGAGTGAAAGAAAAGCAGATGTTGGATGAAATTTTCCTTGTGCGGTGAAATTATTTAGGCTGAAAGAGACAAAGAGCATGTGTGGAGTGTGTGGCATAAAAGAGAACACAAGAGAGGCGAGGTTGAGATATTTTGAACACACGAAGAGGAAAAATGAGGAAGAATCAGTGAAGAAGGCAATGCTGATACCAGTTAGGGGAACTGAAAAAGACAAAGGGCATATTTGGAGTGTGTGGCATAAAAGAAAAGGCAAGAGAGGCGAGGTTGAGATATTTTGAACACATGAAGAGGAGAAATGAGGAAGAACCAGTGAAGAAGGCAATGCTGATACCAGTTACGGGGAGAAGTGTGGGTAGATAGAGAATAAGATGGAAAGACGTGATTAAGCTTGACATGAATAAACTTGGACTACAAAAAGAAGACATAATGAATAGAAACAGATGGAAAATGTTAACGCGAGCGGTTGGTTCTAATGCACAGTGGGAGTAAGGTCGTATGAAGAAGAAGAAAAAGAAGACAAAGGATATATCACTTGCCTTTCAGAAGATGGTGGTTTACAGTTACATGTCCAGTGAAGAAAGACGCAAGTGCTGAGTTTAGGATGTCATGGGCCCTTTCAATATTAGGACGCATTTTTAACCCTTACAATATTGGGAGGCATTTTTAACCCTCCCAATACTGGGACGCATTTTTAACCTTTACAATACTGGGACGCATTTTTAACCCTTTCGATACTAGGACGCATTTTTAACCCTTTCAATACGGGGACGCATTTTTAACCCTTTCAATACTGGAACGCATTTTTAACCCTTTCAATACTGGGACGCATTTTTAAACCTTTCAATACTGAGACGCTTTTTTAACCCTTTCAATACTGGGACGCATTTGTAACCCTTTCAATACTGGGACGCATTTTTAACACTTTCAATACTGAGACGCTTTTTAACCTTTTCAATACTGGGACACATTTTTTATCTTTTCAATTCTGGGACGCATTTTTAACCTTTTCAATACTGGGCCGCATTTTTAACCCTCTCAATACCGGGACGCATTTTTACCCCTTGCAATACTGGAACGCATTTTCAACCCTTTCAATACTGGGACGCATTTTTAACCCTTTCAATACTGGGACGCATTTTTAACCCTTTCAATACTGGGAGGCATTTTTTATCCTCCCAAAACTGTGATGCATTTTTAACCCTCTCTATACTGGGACGCATTTTTCACCTTTTCAATACTGGGACGCATTTTTAACTCTTTCAATACAGGGACGCATTTTTAACCCTTTCATTACTGGAACGCATTTTTAACTCTTTCATTACAGGGACGCATTTTTAATCCTTTCAATACTGGGACGCATCTTCAAGCCTTTCAATACTGGGACGCATTATTAACCCTTTCAGCACTGGGACGCATTTTTAATAATTTCAATACTTGGACGGATCTTCAACCCTTTCTATACTAGGACGCATTTTTAACCCTTTCAATACTGGGACGCATTTTTAACCCTTTCAATACTGGGACGCATTTTTAACCCTTTCAATGCTGTAACGCATTTTTTAACCCTTTCTATACTGAGACGCACTTTTAACCCTTTTAATACTGGGACGCATGTTTAATCCTTTCAATACTAGGACGCTTTCTTAACCCTCTCAATACCGGGACGCATTTTTACCCTTTGAAATACTGGAACGCATCTTCAACCCTTTCAATACTGGGACGCATTTTTAACCCTTTCTATACTGGGACGCATTTTTAACCCTTTCAATACTGGGACGCATTTTTAACCCTTTCTATACTGGGACGCATTTTTAATCCTTTCAATACTGGGACGCATTTTTAAACCTTTTAATACTGGGACGCATGTTTAACCCTTTCAATACTAGGACGCATTTTTAACCCTTTCAATACTTGGTCGCATTTTCACCCCGTTCAATACTGGGAAGCATTTTTAACCCTTTCAATGCTAGGACGCATTTTTAACCCTTTCAATACTGGGACGCATTTGTAACCCTTTCAATACGGGGACGCATTTTTAACCCTTTCAATACGGGGACGCATTTTTAACCCTTTCAATACTGGGACGCATTTGTAACCCTTTCAATACTGGGACGCTTTTTTAACCCTTTCAATACTGGGACGCATCTTCACCCCTTTCAGTACGGGGACGCATTTTTAACCCTTTCAATACGGGGACGCATTTTTAACCCTTTAGATACTGGGACGCATTTTCACCCCTTTCAATACGGGGACGCATGTTTAACCCTTTCAATACTACGATGCTTTCTTAACCCTTTTCAATACGGGGACGCATTTTTAACCCTTTCATTACTAGGACGCATTTTTAACCCTCTCAATACTGGGACGCATTTTTACCCCATTCTATACTGGGACGAAATTTTTTTCCCTTTTGATACTGGGACGCATTTTTAACCCTTTCAATACTAGGAAACATCTTTAACCCTTTCAATACTGGGACGCATTTTCAACCCTTTCAATACTGGGACGCATTTTTAACCCTTTCAATACTGGGGTGCATTTTTAACCCTTTTAATACTGGGACGCATTTTTAACCCTTTCAATACTGGGACGCTCTTTTAACCCTTTCAATACGGGGACGCATTTTTACCCCTTTCAATACGGGGAATCATTTTCAACCCTTTAGATACTGGGACGCATTTTTAACCTTTTCAAAACTGGGACGCATTTTTAACCCTTTCAATACTGGGACGCTTTTTTAACCCTTTCAATACTGGGACGCATTTTTAACCCTTTCAATACTGGGACGCATTTTTAACCCTTTCAATACTGGGACGCATTTTAACCCTTTCAATACTGGGACGCATTTTAACCCTTTCAATACGGGGACGCATTTTTACCCCTTTCAATACTGGGACGCATTTTTAACCCTTTCAATACGGGGACGCATTTTTACCCCTTTCAATACTGGGACGCATTTTTAACCCTTTCAATACGGGGACGCATTTTTACCCCTTACAATACTGGGACGCATTTTTTACCCTTTTAATACTGGGACGCACTTTTACCCCTTTCAATACGGGGACGCATTTTTAAGCCTTTCGATACTAGGCCGCTTTTTTAACCCTTTCAATACTGGGACGCTTTTTTAACCTTTTCAATATTAGGACGCATTTTTAACACTTTCAATACATGGACGCATTTTTAACCCTTTCAATACGGGGACGCATTTTTAACCCTTTCAGTACGAGGACGCATTTTTACCCCTTTCAATATTGGGACGCATTTTTAACCCTTTCAATACATGGACGCATTTTTAACCCTTTCAATACTGGGACGCTTTTTTAACCCTTTCAATACATGGACGCATTTTTGCCCCTTTCAATACGGGGACGCTTTTTCAATCCTTTAGATACTGGGACGCATTTTTACCCCTTTCAATACGGGAACGCATTTTCAATCCTTTAGATACTGGGACGCATTTTTAACCCTTTCAATACGGGGACGCATTTTTAACCCTTTCAATACTTGGACGCATTTTTAACCCTTTCAATACTGGGACGCATTTTTAACCCTTTCAATACGGGAACGCATTTTTAGCCCTTTCAATACTGGGACGCATTTTTAACCCTTTCAATACTTGGACGCATTTTTACCCCTTTCAATACGGGGACGCATTTTCAATCCTTTAGATACTGGGACGCATTTTTAACCCTTTCAATACGGGGACGCATTTTCAATCCTTTAGATACTGGGACGCATTTTTAACCCTTTCAATACGGGGACGCATTTTTAACCCTTTCAATACTTGGACGCATTTTTAACCCTTTCAATACTGGGACGCATTTTTAACCCTTTCAATACGGGGACGCATTTTTAACCCTTTCAATACGAGGACGCATTTTTAACCCTTTCAATACGGGGACGCATTTTTAGCCCTTTCAATACTGGGACGCATTTTTAACCCTTACAATACTTGGACGCATTTTTACCCCTTTCAATACGGGGACGCATTTTGAATCCTTTAGATGCTGGGACGCATTTTTAACCCTTTCAATACTGGGATGCATTTTTAACCCTTTCAATGCTAGAACGCATTTTTAACCCTTTCAATACGGGGACGCATTTTTACCCCTTTCAATACGGGGACGCATTTTTAACCCTTTTAATACTGGGACGCATTTTTAACCCTTTTAATACTGGGACGCATGTTTAATCCTTTCAATACTAGGACGCTTTCTTAACCCTCTCAATACCGGGACGCATTTTTACCCTTTGAAATACTGGAACGCATCTTCAACCCTTTCAATACTGGGACGCATTTTTAACCCTTTCAATACTGGAACGCATTTTTAACCCTTTCAATACGGGGACGCATTTTTAACCCTTTCAATACTGGGACGCATTTTTAACCCTTTAGATACTGGGACGCATCTTCACCCCTTTCAATACGGGGACGCATGTTTACCCCTTTCAATACTATGACGCTTTCTTAACCCTTTCAATACGGGGACGCATTTTTAACCCTTTCATTACTAGGACGCATTTTTAACCCTCTCAATACTGGGACGCATTTTTACCCCATTCTATACTGGGACGAAATTTTTTTCCCTTTTGATACTGGGACGCATTTTTAACCCTTTCAATACTAGGAAACATCTTTAACCCTTTCAATACTGGGACCCATCTTCAACCCTTTCAATACTGGGACGCATTTTTAACACTTTCAATACTGGGGTGAATTTTAACCCTTTCAATATTGGGACGCATTTTTAACCCTTTCAATACTGGGACTCTCTTTCAACCCTTTCAATACGGGGACGCATTTTTACCCCTTTCAATACTGGGACGCATTTTTAACCCTTTCAATACTGGGACGCATTTTTAACCCTTTCAATACTGGGACGCTTTTTTAACCCTTTCATTACTGGGACGCATTTTTACCCCTTTCAATACTGGGACGCTTTTTTAACCCTTTCAATACTGGGACGCATTTTTACCCCTTTCAATACGGAGACGCATTTTTAACCCTTTCAATACGGGGACGCATTTTTACCCCTTTCAATACTGGGACGCATTTTTAACCCTTTCAATACTTGGACGTATTTTCAATCCTTTAGATTCTAAAGGATTGAAAATGCGTCCCAGTATTGAAAGGGTTAAAAAAGCGTCCCAGTATTTTAAGGGTTAAAAATGCGTCCAAGTATTGAAAGGGTTAAAAATGCGTCCCAGTATTGAAAGGGGTTAAAATGCGTCCCGTATTGAAAGGGTTAAAAATGCGTCCCCGTATTGAAAGGGGTAAAAATGCGTCCCAGTATTGAAAGGGTTAAAAAAACCGTCCCAGTATTGAAAGGGGTAAAAATGCGTCCAAGTATTGAAAGGGTTAAAAATGCGTCCCCGTATTGAAAGGGGTAAAAGTGCGTCCCAGTATTAAAAGGGTAAAAAATGCGTCCCCGTATTGAAAGGGTTAAAAATGCGTCCCAGTATTGAAAGGGTTAAAAAAGCGTCCCAGTATTGAAAGGGTTAAAAATGCGTCCCACTATCTAAAGGGTTGAAAATGCGTCCCCGTATTGAAAGGGATAAAAATAAGTCCCAGTATTGAAAGGGTTAAAAAAGCGTCCCAGTATTGAAAGGGTTAAAAATGCGTCCCAGTATTGAAAGGGTTAAAAATGCGTCCCACTATCTAAGGGGTTGAAAATGCGTCCCCGTATTGAAAGGGTTAAAAATGCGTCCCAGTAATGAAAGGGGTAAAAATGCGTCCCCGTATTGAAAGGGGTGAAAATGCGTCTCAGTATTGAAAGGGTTAAAAAAGCGTCCCAGTATTGAAAGGGTTACAAATGCATCCCAGTATTGAAAAGGTTAAAAATGCGTCCCAGTATTGAAAGGGTTAAAAATGCGTCCCAGTAATGAAAGGGTTGAAGATGCGTCCCAGTATTGAAAGGGGTGAAAATGCGACCAAGTATTGAAAGGATTAAAAATGCGTCCTAGTATTGAAAGGGTTAAAAATGCGTCCCAGTATTAAAAGGGTTAAAAATGCGTCCCAGTATTGAAAGGGTTAAAATGCGTCCCAGTATTGAAAGGGGTAAAATGCGTCCCAGTATCTAAAGGAAATTAAAAATGCGTCCCAGTATCTAAAGGGTATTGAAAGGGTTAAAATGCGTCCCAGTATTGAAAGGGTTAAAATGCGTCCCCGTATTGAAAGGGTTAAAATGCGTCCCAGTATTGAAAGGGTTGAAAATGCGGTATTGAAAGGGTTAAAATGCGTCCCAGTATTGAAAGGGTTAAAATGCGTCCCAGTATTGAAAGGGTTAAAATGCGTCCCAGTATTGAAAGGGTTAAAATGCGTCCCAGTATTGAAAGGGTTAAAATGCGTCCCAGTATTGAAAGGGTTAAAATGCGTCCCAGTATTGAAAGGGTTAAAATGCGTCCCAGTATTGAAAGGGTTAAAATGCGTCCCAGTATTGAAAGGGTTAAAATGCGTCCCAGTATTGAAAGGGTTAAAATGCGTCCCAGTATTGAAAGGGTTAAAATGCGTCCCAGTATTGAAAGGGTTAAAAAAAGCGTCCCAGTATTGAAAGGGTTAAAAATGCGTCCCAGTATTGAAAATGCGTCCCAGTATTGAAAGGGTTAAAATGCGTCCCAGTATTGAAAGGGTTAAAAATGCGTCCCAGTATTGAAAGGGTTAAAATGCGTCCCAGTATTGAAAGGGTTAAAAATGCGTCCCAGTATTGAAAGGGTTAAAAATGCGTCCCAGTATTGAAAGGGTTAAAAATGCGTCCCAGTATTGAAAGGGGTAAAAATGCGTCCCAGTATTGAAAGGGTTAAAAATGCGTCCCAGTATTGAAAGGGTTAAAAATGCGTCCCAGTATTGAAAGGGTTAAAAATGCGTCCCAGTATTGAAAGGGTTAAAATGCGTCCCAGTATTGAAAGGGTTAAAATGCGTCCCAGTATTGAAAGGGTTAAAATGCGTCCCAGTATTGAAAGGGTTAAAATGCGTCCCAGTATTGAAAGGGTTAAAATGCGTCCCAGTATTGAAATTGGGTTTAAAATGCGTCCCAGTATTGAAATTGAAAGGGTTAAAATGCGTCCCAGTATTGAAAGGGTTAAAAAAGGGTTAAAATGCGTCCCAGTATTGAAAGGGTTAAAATGCGTCCCAGTATTGAAAGGGTTAAAATGCGTCCCAGTATTGAAAGGGTTAAAATGCGTCCCAGTATTGAAAGGGTTAAAATGCGTCCCAGTATTGAAAGGGTTAAAATGCGTCCCTGTATTGAAAGGGAAATGGGTTGAAAGGGTTAAAATGCGTCCCAGTATTGAAAGGGTTAAAATGCGGTATTGAAAGGGTATTGAAAGGGTTAAAATGCGTCCCAGTATTGAAAGGGTTAAAATGCGTCCCAGTATTGAAAGGGTTAAAATGCGTCCCAGTATTGAAAGGGTTAAAATGCGTCCCAGTATTGAAAGGGTTAAAATGCGTCCCAGTATTGAAAGGGTTAAAATGCGTCCCAGTATTGAAAGGGTTAAAATGCGTCCCAGTATTGAAAGGGTTAAAATGCGTCCCAGTATTGAAAGGGTTAAAATGCGTCCCAGTATTGAAAGGGTTAAAAATGCGTCCCAGTATTGAAAGGGTTAAAATGCGTCCCAGTATTGAAAGGGTTAAAAATGCGTCCCAGTATTGAAAGGGTAAAAATGCGTCCCAGTATTGAAAGGGTTAAAATGCGTCCCAGTATTGAAAGGGTTAAAATGCGTCCCAGTATTGAAAGGGTTAAAAATGCGTCCCAGTATTGAAAGGGTTAAAAATGCGTCCCAGTATTGAAAGGGTTAAAATGCGTCCCAGTATTGAAAGGGTTAAAATGCGTCCCAGTATTGAAAGGGTTAAAATGCGTCCCAGTATTGAAAGGGTTAAAATGCGTCCCAGTATTGAAAGGGTTAAAATGCGTCCCAGTATTGAAAGGGTTAAAATGCGTCCCAGTATTGAAAGGGTTAAAATGCGTCCCAGTATTGAAAGGGTTGAAAATGCGTCCCCGTATTGAAAGGGTTAAAAATGCGTCCCAGTATTGAAAGGGGTAAAAATGCGTCCCCGTATTGAAAGGGTTAAAAGAGCGTCCCAGTATTGAAAGGGTTAAAAATGCGTCCCATTATTGAAAGGGTTAAAAATGCATCCCAGTATTGAAAGGGTTAAAAATGCGTCCCAGTATTGAAAGGGTTGAAGATGCGTCCCAGTATTGAAAGGGTTAAAGATGTTTCCTAGTATTGAAAGGGTTAAAAATGCGTCCCAGTATTGAAAGGGTTGAAGATGCGTCCCAGTATTGAAAGGGTTAAAAATGCGTCCCAGTATTGAAAGGGTTAAAATGCGTCCCAGTATCAAAAGGGAAAAAATTTCGTCCCAGTATTGAAAGGGTTAAAATGCGTCCCAGTATTGAAAGGGTTAAAAATGCGTCCCAGTATTGAAAGGGTTAAAAATGCGTCCCCATATTGAAAGGGTTAAGAAAGCGTCATAGTATTGAAAGGGTTAAAAATGCGTCCCCGTATTGAAAGGGTTAAAAATGCGTCCCCGTATTGAAAGGGATGAAAATGCGTCCCAGTATTGAAAGGGTTAAAAAAGCGTCCCAGTATTGAAAGGGTTACAAATGCGTCTAGTATTGAAAGGGTTAAAAATGCGTCCCAGTATTGAAAGGGTTAAAAATGCGTCCCAGTATTGAAAGGGTTAAAAATGCGTCCCAGTATTGAAAGGGTTAAAAATGCGTCCCAGTATTGAAAGGGTTAAAAATGCGTCCTAGTATTGAAAGGGTTGAAGATGCGTCCCAGTATTGAACGGGGTGAAAATGCGACCAAGTATTGAAAGGATTAAAAATGCGTCCTAGTATTGAAAGGTTTGAAAATGCGTCTCAGTATTGAAAGGGTTAAAAATGCGTCCCAGTATCAAAAGGGATGAAAATGCGTCCCAGTATTTAAAACACAGAAACTGATGAACGAAACTGACTTAAGAAGACACGGGCACACACAGACACAGGGTCGGGCAGGGACATACACGCCAAGAAAGACAGACACGCGTTAACCACAATGGATGCAATTACAAGGAAGAAGATGAGTGTTATTCGTTATTCGTTACTGCATCTCTCTCATACACACACACACACACACACACACACACACACACACACACACACACACACACACCGCTACAATAACAACAGCAGCAGCAGCAACACCTTTCTTGGTATCCCCCTTGCAACAGTTCCAGCATTATCGCCTCTCACATCACCTCCGCGCCCCGTCTCCTCCATACTGGGCATGACTGGGCACTTCATCGCGGCGAGGCGCACTGAACCTGTTGAATCGGTTGGTTTTTGTTCAGACTTTGGCAGGATTGTACCAGAGTTGTATCGCCTTCCTGATACTTACCTCGAGAAAGTGGTGGCAAAAACTTATCTGTATTACCTCTGACTGCACACTTCTTCCTTGTCTTCGATTTAGAGAACACCTCTTGCCGTGTGTTGCGAGGAGCTTAGACTTGTGATAAAGTGTGTGTGAAGGAGCTAGGGACCAGAGCGCTACTTGGTGACGTGGAGTGGTGAAGGGGCTGATACAGTAGAGCAGCGCCTTGACCTCCTTCATGGCATGCAGGGATCTCACGCCAGTTTTACGTATATGCTTTATGTGCAGGAAAGTCAGATATGTTAAAATTTGAGGGATATTTGGCTGGTTACATTGTACTGTACTTAGGAGCTGCAGCGAATAGTATAGTAAAATCTGAGGTTATCAACAGGGCTATGAAGACCAGCGTCTGTGATAGTGGTCACTCAGGAAGAATCTCGCGACCAGCAGTGACATTGGAAAGCAATCTCAAATTTTCCTTGGCAACGAGACAAGAAACATTCCCCGCAAAAATAAGTATATGTTTTAAATGGTCATTTGTAGGGAAAGGGAAGGTTTTACCGTAATTACAGAGAAAGATCGTGGAAGAGGATAGCTTCTCTGCTTCAGGATACAGTTCACCCATATCCCATTACCTCCCTCATTCATCAAAGTCCCTTGAAACCTGCAGACCTTGGGGACGGTGCAGCTGCTCACCTGTCGCCCAGGGAGACGATGGCTGCCCGTGTGATTGTCGATGATGTATTTCCTGAAGGTGTCACAAGGAGAGGCAGCGGGCGAAACTCTGCGCTACCATATTCCTAAGCCTGGAGGGAACTTCCTCATGAATAATCCATTTGTCGTATGCTGACCACCCAACGGGTTCGATTTGTGTGATTAGTATTGATTGTTGTTGCGGGATACCACTGCACCCGTTCCTTTCCCCTCCCATCCCATTCTCTTCCATCCCTCCGTTTCCCTGCCTGTGTCAGTGGCGGCTTGATACGTGACGCCATTTTTCCTTCGCCAATGAGGGACTCGTGACTCATGAGTGGGATTTGGAGTGGCGAGGGGAAGAAGCACGGGGAGGAAGAGCGGCGTCCAGTGTTGCTGCCTGACCTGCGTGTTGTTTGCCATAATCACAACGATAAGAGACATGGCAGTCCTCGCCTCAGCCCTCATCCCTGACTTAATATGCCCGCTCCGCACAGCTTTCTGACCCCTGAGCGGGAGAGCGTATCCGGTGAGTGGGGAGAGCGGCGGAAAGCCAAGGCTGCTGCGTCTAGTAGTATTACTTGTTAAGCGCGTGATGAGTTTGCTGTATCACGTTTGTCTCTCAAGGCAGACTAATGAAAGCGACGCGGGGCTGACTGACCGGTGCAGAGATTCCTTTTACCCGTGTGACAAAATGTAGACTGAATAAGAGAACGCCATGCTGCAAACCTGCTACTCCTCATAAGATAGTCATGCAATGGTTCCTACTTTCACCATACGTCCTCACTGACTACTGACGCCATTACTATTATTCTTGTTAGTACTAACCACCACCACCACAACCACCGCCATCATTACTTCAATACTACTGCTGTTGCTACTACTACTACTATTACTAATACTTATACTACCACCACCACCACAACTACTACTACAACAACCAGTACCTCTAGTTTGACCATCTAGCAATCACTCTTAATTGAGACCTATTAATATTCCAGTGTGTGTGCGTTGCGAAGCCCAGCGCCAGAGGGCATCTAAGTGGCCGGGGTGAGGAGACGCAGCGGGGTGGGCAAGGAGTACTGTGGAGGGTTACTGTGTTGCTGTGTTGCTTCATGGTGGATTCCGTAAGGTGCTGCATGGAATAAGAATGCGTGATTCCAACAACTACTCTGGTGTGCGTCGCTCCTCGGCAAACTAAAGAAACACGACAAGCAGGTGAGCGGTAAACGAAGAGGCCACGTCAAACAAATAAGCGGTAAACAGAGAGGCCACGTCAAGGCGAGCATGTAAGCGGTAAACAGAGAGGCCACGGCAAGCAGGTAAGCGGTAAACAGAGAGGCCACGGCAAGCAGGTAAGCGGTAAACAGAGAGAGACCAGGTCAAGCAGGTAAGCGGTAAACAGAGAGGCCATGGCAAGCAGGTAAACGGTAAACAGAGGCCACGGCAAGCAGGTAAACGGTAAACAGAGAGGCCACGCCAAGCAGGTAAGCGGTAAATAGAGAGGCCACGGCAAGCAGGTAAGCGAACAGGTAAATGTTGTGCATTGTTGTTTGCAGTAGTTTGGCGTGAAGCGATGGCTCAGGATGGCTTCACTGACTTTGTGGGTTTGATCTGGTATTCCAATGCTGTGTCGTGGCTGTTTCTTTATCACGACTGCATTAGATTACTTGTCATTTAGAGTTGTTTGCTTATAAATCCCTTCAGTACTGGGACGCATTTTTACCATGAGTCTGTGTATGATTAGATGATTTTATTTACATTAGGAAGGGTCTATGAAGGTCAAAAAGATTAATGGTAAGAGCCCTTACTATTTTAATCTCCACACAAGTTTCTGAAGCTACAGGTATAAAATCACCACATAGTAAGCAGAGTGAATACGGAAACGTGTCCTGGTACTGAAGGGGTAAACGATACATTGAGTTATATGTTAGTCGTAATTTAATCGTCTCTCTCTCTCTCTCTCTCTCTCTCTCTCTCTCTCTCTCTCTCTCTCTCTCTCTCTCTCTCTCTCTCTCAAATCAATATAATCCTGATACATTTTCGCCTTTTTTATTATAACTCAAAACTTCTTATATTTTTCGGTTAATATTTTTTCCCCCTGCGACAAACATTACTCTCGTGCTTTGTTATTGAGGCATTTTTCCTCCAGACTATCGTGACGCTCATCGCAAATGTTCATGTCTGTACTTTCCTCTGCCTGGGAACATTCAGTGGTGTGTTCACGCTAATGGCACGCCGAGCTGCAGCGCCGCGCCTGACGCTCCCACACGTGGCAGCTTTGTAGGTCAGGGGTCGCCAACCTGATGCTCCTCAAACCTCGTACAAAACTCATTTTTAGTTCCGATATTCGTTGTTATTTGTAGAATTCTTGAAAGTGTGTGTATGTGTGTGTGTGTGTGTGTGTGTGTGTGTGTGTGTGTGTCTGTCTGTCTGTCTGTGTGTGTGTGTGTCTGTCTGTCTGTGTGTGTGTGTGTGTGTGTGTGTGTGTGTGTGTGTGTGTGTGTGTGTGTGTGTGTGTGTGTATGTTTGTGTATGTGTGTGTGTGTCTGGGTTGTCTGTGTGTGTGTGTGTGTCTGGGTTGTCTGTGTGTGTGTGTGTGTGTGTGTGTGTGTAGATAATGAATTAGTTCATGGTTGGGGAAAGATAGGGCTTTTATCATCTTACGCTGCCGACTTGTATCTCTCTCTCTCTCTCTCTCTCTCTCTCTCTCTCTCTCTCTCTCTCTCTCTCTCTCTCTCTCTCTCTCTCTCTCTCTCCCCTTTATGCTGCATTACGTCAGTGTCTCCGCTTAACATGAAAATAATGTATTTGTATATTACGTCTATCCACCAAGTCCACCAGTCATCTTTAGCCATGAATATACCTAATCTTTTAAAGCTCCTTATTGGCTCAGCGCTAACTGCTACATAACTGAGTCTATTCAAGCCTTCTATTTACCTTTCTACGTGAGAACAAATTGGTTCTCCAATATTCATCTATGTAAAAAGAGGATCTGGCCAAGGGTACGTAAAAAACAGCTGCTTAAGTAAAAAGGAAAATTAAAATAGGAAATCCCACTTAAGACGCCATTCCCAGAAAAGAAAATAGTCAAAGGGAATATCGAAAACTATAGGGAAAAGTTTAAACGTGTTACTTCTTCTTTGTCGTATTTCGATTAGCAAGTTTGTGAGTCTTGGGTACTCAAACAACTGCTTCGTTTCACCATTGTGTTCCTTTCCCACTTATAGAAAGCTTCAGAGAGAGAGAGAGAGAGAGAGAGAAGTAATAAAAAAGAAAAGAAAAATGTAAAAAGATCGACGGCTTTATAAACGTACCATCTGTCAGCGCCACCAGGGACTGAGTGACTGACTGCATTAACCGTGCTTACTCTTATTATCCTAAAGGAGCGTACGCGGCGCCTGGCTGGAGAAAATGGAGGCAGGCGAGGCAGGCCGTGGGTTAAAAAATAGCGAGGGAGAGAAAAAAAAAGGCCTGCGGTGAGTAGCTCTACAAAAAAATGGTAGAAGTTTAAAAGACTCTATTCTGCTTACCTTTTGTAATCCTCTGAGACCACCTTTTGCTCCCCTCTCCACCTAATTCGTTCAAAGAGGAGGGTATTGGTTCACTGCCGTTTTGTGAAGACGAAGACAAGAGTGCCGAGTAGAAGGAGAGCGGTCCAGTCAAGGAAGATCAGAGGAAAAGATTGCCCGCTTCTGTTTTGCCACCTACCTTTGATCTGAACTGCTAACTCTCTTGATCCTGTTCGGGGGCTGGCATTTTAGAGGGTCTTTTTGTTTAATCGTTTTTGTTGCCCATGGCCAGTTTTTCCTTCCTTCATGAAAAAATAAATAAGATAAAAAGTGAGATAATAATAAGTTCTGCCCTTCTTCGTATCTTAGCGAGCTGCTCTCCTCATGACGCACTGCCGTTCACACCTCCATGCGTGAGCTGGCTGTGATTCATTATGGACTCAACGTATTATGGCTACTGTACTTGTCACATTCAGAGGAGCAGGAAGGGAGCAGCACGAGGCATTACAAAGAGCTGTGGTGGCGTGTGTTTCTGGATCTTAAGTGAAAAACTTCTGACCCGCAGTATTTAACAGACTATCCCGTGAAGAACTGTCTCGTAGAACATTGAATATTACCACCATTATTATTATTATTACTATCATCATTACTCCCCTACTTATACTTTACGATTCTTTTTTTTTATATTACAATGGTAAGCTTTAGGACAATGATAACACACACACACACACACACACACACACACACACACACACGGATGGGCCGAGGCTGGATGGAGTTGGTGTGGCCTTGAAGCGTGAAAGGGAGGCGGGCGGACGGGCGGGCGATTGAGGCACGACCCGTGAAGCGGAGAGAGAGCTGCGAGATCGGGGTCGGGGTCTGTGTGGGGATGTGGGGAGAAGGGGGAGACAGGGCGAGGTGACGTGGAAAAGGCCTCGGGTTGCTGCCGCTCCCTACTCCTCGCTAGGGTGAAAAGGAGACGAGGAGTAAGAGGAGAGGGATAAGAGAAAAGTCGGAAATAGAGGTGAAGAGGGGGAAATGAATGATGCTAAACAGGGATAAGAGATGAAGGGAGAAATGGGAGAGATAGATGCAATGATAGTTATACATACACTGCCTGAACCGCTTAGGATTACAAGTAGTGGTGGATTTGTTGTTATTGTGGTGTTGCGTGAAGTGGTGTTGGTAAGTCTAGTGATTGAGGGAAGGACTTGAATATCTCTCTCTCTCTCTCTCTCTCTCTCTCTCAAAAATTGACTCTATTTTACTTTTCTGTTGTCTCAATTTAAAACACACCAACTATTTCTTAAAATTCATCAAAAACTTAAATTCTCTCTCTCTCTCTCTCTCTCTCTCTCTCTCTCTCTCTCTCTCTCTCTCTCTCTCTCTCTCTCTCTCTCTCTCTCTCTCTCTCTCTCTCTCTCTCTCTCTCTCTCTCTCTCTCTCTCTCTCTCTCTCTCTCTGCCGGTCATTGTTTATATACGATGTCGTGTGTCGTGTGTAGGTTTGCCGGCGGTAAATGTTTAGAGATGGCTGTGGTCTCTTTCTTTGTCTATCTTTCGTTAACTTTCCCTTTTCTTTCTTTTTTTTATCTTCTCATTTCATTGTATTCTTTCCTTGTTTTTTTTTTTCTTTCTTTCTTTCCTTCCACCTTTTCAGTGTGTGTGTGTGTGTGTGTGTGTGTGTGTGTGTGTGTGTGTGTGTGTGTGTGTGTGTGTGTGTGTGTGTGTGTGTGTGTGTTTTCTCATGAGTAGCATAATTTTCTACCTTGAAGTAACGACTGTAAGCTAAAAATATGGACAAAACCTCATTAATTTTCATCAAAAGTAATCTGTTTGTCCGGTAATGCCACACGTGACGTTCACTCACACGTATATACACCGTTGTTAAATTTAGTATCATTTGTAGACTTTCCATCCTCGTCCTTCTCCCCTCTGGTATCCACGGATGTAGGGAAGGGAGGAGCGGTAGACCTAAATTATGTAAGTACGAGTGTTGTATACACACACGTAATGACGCAAAATTGCACCAAATACAGAAAATGTCACAAGTAAGGTGTATATAAAAAAAGAACAATTCACGTGCGAAAAAAAGAAAAGGAACGTTATCCATAGAGGCACGTCTCTCTGGAGGGAAGGGGTGAGGGGAGAGGAGAGTGAAGGGAAGGTGAGAAGGGGGAGGGGATGAGTTCCGGTCAACCTCCTTGGTTCCGGCGACGCGCGCGAGGCACCTTTACCTTTCCTCGCGAGGGCGTGACGGCAGGTGTGTGAACCCCTACAGGCCGCCTGGGAGCCCCTTGATAGGCATGAGTTCTCACTTGGCGTGGGTGTTATAGACATTTTGGTGAATAACTAACTGGGAAGACGTTAAGACGCTCCATCCACGTAAGAAAATGTGTCAATAACCTGAAAAATGCCAGCACGCAGTAACTTCCTAACCTTCATTGTGCGTAATGGATTTTATTGTGATTTAGTAGGCGATATCCGTTCATAGGACTGACGTGTTCCTGTTAGGGTTCATATTGACTAACGCTGACCATTACAGTGTCCGGATGTTCGTTGTTGTTGTTGCTGCTGCTGCTGCTGCTGCTGCTGCTGCTGTTTGAGATTGCTGTTATGAACAAGCGTGATTTTTATCCCAACATGTAGTTACATACGGGTATTATCAACAGACTCAATATACACATAAGACAAAGTTTTGCCGTAATGTGATAACCCGAGACCTGTGTTAGAAGCTTCGTTGTCTCAGAAACTATGACGTCAAGAGTTCGTTTTCCTTCATGTAATTCACATGTGTACAATTTTACCTATGAAGAGACTTATTTGTTATTATTTTTTTTCTTTTTATCATTTACCAACAAATATAGTAGTCTATTTTCTTATTTTTATATCAAACATTGGCTCGTTCATAGAAAAGGTGGGTTGAGAGAGAGAGATCAGCCTGCAGAGGGCTCTCGCGTCGCCAGGGTGAGAAGAAACCGGCTCCCAGCAGCGGCGGGTATGTGTGACGCAGGGCAGGACTGTTCTGAATTTTGTGACAAAACTCCTGGAATAAGACAGGATCTCATCACTTCAAGTGTTCAACACAGCGATTGAGTCTTATTTTAATGTTTACTGCTCTACCTGGAGAAGTGAATAAGTGCAAGCAGGTGTGCCGCAGGTGAGTGTCAGCTGATGACTGTTTGCTCCTGAAATTTGTATTTGTTTATTGATTGAATGAATGAATGAATGAATGATTGATTGATTGATTTTACCGTACGTTGACTAAACTTGTATGAGCAGCAGCATGTCGGTCGGCTTCCCAGAAGTGTAGGTAAGTCTGGGAGAGAAGGCTTGTATGGCTGCATGAGTCGATGGGTGACGCCATGGTTATAAGCCCCTCGTGGGGGTCGGGGTCTCGCCCCGCCTCCACCTAGGAAGTTATTACGCCGGTAATAATCCTTTGGGAAGGATTACGTGAGGTTTGGTTAATAATCCCTTGGGGCTTGTTGGGGAGAAGGAAGGATATGAGGTGTATTATTGGATAGATTGGGAGCACATCCATTGTTTATCACGTGGCGGCAGCGCGGCACGATGGCTGTCCGATATGCAGCCATCTAACCGGTGGTTATCTGTTCTTGGCGAGGCTCCGTCAGCGTGGCCTGCACTGATGCCATTATGAAGTGTTATTGCTATAGGGAGTCACTGAAGGAAGTGAGATGAGTGGGACTCGTTAAAAGTCTTATCGCTGGTAGAATCCGATTCGATGTGTGCAGGCCACACCTGTATGTCGAGTTCCTGCATTGGCCTGGAAACAAGAGTCGTTCCATTTCTTCCCGATCGTGTCTAATGTGTCCTGATATTGCTTGAAATTAAATATCAACCTTTACAAGAAGTCCACTTACCAATACTGAGGGTGTCCAATCCACACTCTTCACAGATTGCCGGTAACACCACGTAACATAATTATAGCGTGGATATAACTACTGTGAACATCCTCGCTTAATAGCCTTCTTGGTTTCACTGAGTAGTTTGTAGCGATCTTGTTTTATGAATAGATACAGTATATTGAAATAATCCTTTTATCTACATTTATAAAAAATAATGTTTGTCTCAATTCTTTAAAATTTTCCAAATCTATTTTCTTCTCTTTGAGAGTAAATTTGATGAACTACAAAAGAATCTCATTAGGATGGTTTCATTTAAAGTTAGTTTAGAGTTAACTTGTCGGCAACAATGATATAAAACTTTTAAAATTGAACCTGTGTTTTGGCCTTACAATTACTGACACCGTACAAAGCTTCTCAATGTTCAGCCAAGACGTGGCAATAATGGTTGATTGTGCGCGTCGCGTTAGATGTGGGCGGCTGAGAACGTCACTGGCCCATGAAAATATAGCGGGACTATCCAACCACATAAAGTAGCAAGACAGTGGAGGATTCCCCCCTTCGGTAATCAACACCGTGTGACCCCGATATCGAGACGCAGCATTCAATAAATCACCATCACACTCCAATCACTGCCTGCTATAGCTCTTCTCGACAAAAGTATTTCAGTTGTGCTGGAGGCAGATGATGCTGAGCGGGTACCGTATTATTGCACAACAGTTCCCGTCGTTTCCACGCTCATCTCGTAGCGTTGCTTATGTGCGAGTCGCCTACTGTGAATCGTCACCCTTGATTAGACTCTGCAAGACACAAACCAGTCATATGAGTGAGCGGGAGGGTGAAGGAGAGATTGGAAGGATTTGTTTCCGATACGAGTCAAAGCAGCGGTTTATACACAGGCAACGATGACTGGTGAAAGTATAAGCAGAGAATACTTCCTGGTGACCGCATAGTACAGGTTGTCAACAGCTATACAATAACATAAGCTGTTCTCTGCTCTATAGTAGGTTGGCCCTTTAGGATCATCTGCATTAAGTCCAATACATGTTAGTCTTAATTTCGCTTCATGTTTTGAGCATCCAGTGGCACTTGTAGTTTAAGTGAGCCTTCTTTTTTTTTTTTTTTTTTTTTTATTTATTTATTTATTTTTTTTTTTTTGCCCTTGGTAAGCTTTCCTCTTGCATAAAAAAAAAAAAAAAAAAATTGTTCGTCTCCCCATCCTGGCTTCTTTGACAGAAAGGCACACGTGGCAGTACCGTGATGACATCCTCCCCCAATGTGTATGCAGTTCTGGTCGCCGCCTGCCAGTAGTACTCAGCTTTGCCCTCCTCCCCTCTAGCGTTCATTTGTCTCCCTCTTTCTCTTCACAGTATACAATATTGTCCTCCCCCCACCACTAACCAGTATTCCAGTTTGCTCCTCGCTCACCCGGTGTCTACTATTTTGTCTGCTACACCGCATTACCCAGTATTTCCCAGTAATATCTTTTTCACCCCAACTTTCCCGCATTTTTCCCAGTATCCAGTATTTCCCTTAAACTCCCTTCCCTCCAGTACTCCATCCCCCTTCCGTAGTACCAGTATTATCCTTTTCTCAATATTCTCGCCTTCTCCAGTACCAAGTATCATCCCCCTTCCCCAGTACTCACAAGCGTTGCCTTCACGCGAGAAACCAGTATTGTCCCTCCCCTCAACATTCAGTATTGTCCGGTCCTCTCGAATAACTAGTGTCTTGTGGTCCTCCCCTATTGTTCGTCTTGCCTGCCTCCCTCTCTCAATAACTAGAAAGTGTCCCCGCCCCTTCTCGGTACCACTCTCCCTGTACCCAGTGTCCGGTTCTGCCACTCTAGTCTCCCGCCATCATCTTGCCAATTATCCAGGCACCCGAGTAGTTGCTGCAGCTTCTAGGAATCGGTTTTACATGTGTGTTAAGTGAGTTGTCATGAGCGAGGGGAGCTGCATTCCTAGAACAGAGGAATCAAAGGACTCTGAAGTCATGTATTTAGTCGCAGCTGTGGGAGTTGTGTATGTAATTTCGGTTTTCTATAGATGATATGTCGCTGTTTTGCCTTATTATTGTAGACTCAGAAATGTAAATGTACAGAAATTACTTGTACTTTCTTTGATTTACTGACTTCACATGCATTTACAGTATTGAAGAAGAGTAATAATATGTAATGCATAAAGTATTTCGGCAAACGTTCATTTGACACTCGGTATGTTTTCATTGTCTATTGAAATCATGAATATCGACAGTAGTGAGTGTACAGCGTGAGCTCTGAATTCTGAGAACAATTCCTAGGCTGTGGTTGAGCGTGCTACAGGAGGCGACTGGCGAGGAAGTGGTGGTGGAGGTGGGTAGTTGTGGCAGTAGGCGCGCCTGATACCTCCTGAGATAAGGCTGGGCGGTGTTGCTGACATGTGGAGCACCGACTCAGTCCGTGGAGGAGCGGGGCGGTCCAGGGAAAGTGTTCCTCAGGCTGCCGCGGCCCACCGGTAATTGTCCCTCGAGAGTTCAATTCAGAAGGCAATAAACAAGAGAGTAATTGTGCGGGTAAGAGTGGTTAGGGAGGCGAGCCGAGGCCGACATGTAGGTACAGGCTAAAGGGACACAAGGGATGGGGACGAGATGGTCGAGAGAGGCAGCCAAGCGAAACTGCACCCCGACCCTGGGCCGTCCCTCGCTCACCCTGGCTGAGGGAAGAAAGGCCTCGCAATTATTGTTCTTGTTTCTATTGTTGCCTTTTATTTTTTACTGTTTTTTCCTTCGCTTCTCGTCCACCGTGTCCGGCAGCTCCCTTCCACGCTGATACTCGCCGCCTCTCCCTCCTCCCCCGCAGTGGGGACGTTCGGAGGAGTGATGGGTGGAGTTGTGAGATGCCCGAGAAAAGGGACGCTCTGTATATTGGAGTCACTGTGAGTGTTTGACACTAGGGACCACCAAGGTGCTGATTATGTGACAGAAGCCACGGCCGTTCGTCACTGGAAATATTCTCGGTCCTTGAGTTTCTTATGTGGGACTCACTTCGCTGGCCAGCGCTTCCACTGGTGTGGCTGACGACCAACAGGAGCGTCAGTGCTACCGCCGCCGGTCAGGAAGTTATTCGGCAGAGTTCACTCTCTAAATGACAGGAACTTGTCATCGTCCCCACCACCACCACTATGCCTCGCCATCTCCGTCAGCGTAGTGTTGAAATCAACATACCGACATTTTTTCTTACCCCAGTTTGTTAGATGGAGACTGCGGACAAGTTATGGAGGCAGCCTCTTGGGGTCCCTGGCAGGTTGTGCTGCCACATTGGGCCGAGTAATGGAGAGCATGGGCCATGTGTGGCGGGGATGGATCACTGCCTGGCCGTAACCGGATAGACGGACCCGTATCGTGCACCAGACACACAGACATACGTATGGCGGTTGATGGCCACGAGAGTGATGAAGTTTGGGGCCTCACAGGACCCCGCCTCTTATCCCTCCAGTGTCCGGTCTTTGCTCTCCGCAGTTGTCATCCAGCGGGCAGCATAGAATTAATGGACTGAAACATCCGTAAAATCTGACAGTTCGCAGTTATTAGGGCCGGGATGAGAAGGAATGGGCGGAAGTAGAAGAAAAGAAATGCTAATTAATGAAGTACCTTCGCTGCTGGCTTCCTGCTTTCATTGGATGTTCGATTTGTCTATATTCATTCTTCGTCCATTCTGAGGTAAGTAAGTATGTACTGTACCAGCTTGAAAACTCGAAATGCGTGAGACTACGGCCAAAATTATCAGCTTTTAGCCCTTGAGTTGACACTAATTATTAAATGGAAGCGCTACTCGTTGGCGACTTAATGAACTCAGTATTATATGAAAAGCTTCTTGGCAATACTTAAGAACAAACGTTTTACCTCATGAAATTTTCAATGACCGATAATGTTAATGATCAAGCCTGAGGTTTGTAACGCATATACTAATAATGTTTGTGAAGTGATTTATCATCTGGAGCATCGCGTGATTCATTCATTGTCTTATAGAGAGAACTTTATTCTTGGTGATAGGACGGAGCCTCACACAACCACACACACACACACACACACACACACACACACACACACACACACACACACACACACACACACACACACACACACACACACACACACACACACACACACACACACACACACACACACACACACACACACACACACACACACACACACACACACACACACACACACACACACACACACACACACACACACACACACACACACACACACACACACACACACACACACACACACACACACACACACACACACACACACACACACACACACACACACACACACACACACACACACACACACACACACACACACACACACACACACACACACACACACACACACACACACACACACACACACACACACACACACACACACACACACACACACCACACACCACACCACACCACACCACACACACACACACACACACACACACACACACACACACACACACACACACACACCATCCTCCTACTCGAGGAAAGAGCTGTCCGTCTTCATGGTCGTATATTGATCATACAACTTTGCCATTTAATCTCTTAGAATAGGTAATCACTCAACACGATGTGAAAAAAGTGTAGTCCAGAGTATGTGGTGGTTATTCTGTATTGCTGGTGTCCCTCTCTCTCTCTCTCTCTCTCTCTCTCTCTCTCTCTCTCTCTCTCTCTCTCTCTCTCTCTCTCTCTCTCTCTCTCTCTCTCTCTCTCTCTCTCTCTCTCTCTCTCTCTCTCTCTCTCTCTCTCTCTCTCTCTCTCTCTCTCTCTCTCTCTCTCTCTCTCTCTCTCTCTCTCTCTCTCTCTCTCTCTCTCTCTCTCGTTGTGTGTGTTTCACTGTTTGATCTGCTGCAGTCTCTGACGAGACAGCCAGACGTTACCCTACGGAACGAGCTCAGAGCTCATTATTTCCGATCTTCGGATAGGCCTGAGACCAGGCACACACCACACACCGGGACAACAAGGTCACAACTCCTCGATTTACATCCCGTACCTACTCACTGCTAGGGGAACAGGGGCTACACGTGAAAGGAGACACACCCAAATATCTCCATCCGGCCGGAGAATCGAACCCTGGTCCTCTGGCTTGTGAAGCCAGCGCTCTAACCACTGAGCTACCGGGCGTGTGTGTGTGTGTGTGTGTGTGTGTGTGTGTGTGTGTCCCTCCGTCCGTCCCTCCCTCCCCGGCTCGTGCCCCGTGGAGGCGTGCAGTGTGCATGGCGAGGCAAAACCTGTGCATAATTCAGGCGGCGCGGGGCGGGCTGGCCGGCTCAGGTGCACAGTGGCGGCGTCGTCCCACATTGTGCACCAGGTCACCTTTAACACCCGGCGGGCCAGGCGAGGGGGACAGACACGGTATAGGGACGAGATATGGAGCGACTTTAAGCAATACCTCCCTTACACTGGTAACGGTGATGAATTGCGCTCACCTGCTGAATTACTGGAGTGTTTCAGGTGAATGGTGCACATAAGACATCACGAGTACACAGTGTACATAATGAGAGGGTGACTCAACACACACTCTTCTTGATTGCCCACACACCTGGATGTTTTATACTGATATGTAAATATATGACAATGTTCTCTTATTTCAGTGGTGCAGCTCTAATGAGTGACGCTGGTGTGACAGGCGAGCCGCTCCGCCCACCGCCGCACGTGGTTCTCGGAGAGTAAGAAGCGATGGTATTGATCCGACCAGACTTTGTTGGGTTCAACTGTAGTAGGCGGGAGGTGAGGCTTGTGTTTGTTCACAGGTGGCCTGGGATGCCCCGTGCGTGCTGTCCTCGACTTGGCGTGCTGGGAACCCCGAGGACGGGTGTTTGCGTTCACATGGCGGGGACTCGTGCTGTAAAGGAGAGGCAGCGGAGGAGCGGGCGAGGGAGGTAGTGAGAGGCTCCGTGGAGGCCGCCGGGCAGTGTATGGGAGGCGCCGCTCCTCAACCTGCTATTAACTGGCGGAATGGGCGGTGTTCTCTCCTAACTCAGGCAAGTGGACTCCCCTTCCCCCCACGCCCTCACTCAACTCCAAACCTCTTTCCGACCTAGCTGTCCCTTTCTTGCCTTCCTCCCTCACGTGATCACTTCATTACAGCGTGTGATGGAATGCTTGTAATTACTCTACCTATTATTACTACGAGCATGGTGTCTGATTAAGTGCTTGCCGAGTTACTTCAACCTCTACACACGCACATGTAGGCACTAATGTTGGTAGCAGCACACATTTTGCATTATTATTTGTTGAATATACGTATTTGAAGTGTGTGTGTGTGTGTGTGTGTGTGTGTGTGTGTAAACTTGTACTGCAATTGGATGGAGGAGGTGAGCATGAGCATGGGCAGTTGAGGTTGTGTGTGTTATGGATATTAGTTAATATTGTTCATTAAAGTTATTATTTTCCTTGAAGGCAACATGCGAGGAGGTGCAGCAGGAGCGCGGCCTTTGTTATGCCTCGGCGTGGCTGCGTCACCGTGGGGCTGGTTGGGTGGCTCGAGGCGATGCTGCTCCTGCATTACCATGATGAGACGCTGCACACGGCGACTCGCTGACACTCCCAAGTAAGGATGATGGAAACAAGCTTTCTCTAAAAATCTTTGTGTACTTTAAAATCTACATTTGCTGGATATACAGAGTAATATTTGGTCTATACACGTGAAGATAAAACAATCACAAGCCTTATATAATAATATGTTTAGTCATATACAAATCTACATGGTGGATGTGTTTTATTATATTATATAAAAAAGCAAAAGTACTTTTTAGTTTTGAAGGAAACAAACGTGAGGGACACTCGTGACACCGCCGACAGCCAAGTCGAGGTTCCTGCAGTCCTGCAGTGTTCCGTAACACACACTGCACCCATTCACTCACTCACTCACTCATTACCTTCATGAGCCGACACGTGATATGTATGGCAAGGGAGCGTTCCCTACACAGGCCTTTTTACAGAATATTTCAATAAAATGTTAAGAAGGAAAGACCAGTAAAGGTATCAATCAGTGTATCACTGCAGCACGCATACAATACGTCACACCAGGGACACAATGCCTGGTGTATCACCGATGCCCACACGCGCCACTAAACACGACACACCGCCTGGTGTATCCCGATGCTCATACGCGTCACAAGACACGACACACCCAGGACACATCGCCTAGTGTGTCCTGACACTCACACGCGACACAACACACCCCAGGACACATCGCCTAGTGTGTCCTGACACTCACACGCGTCACAAGACACAACACACCCCAGGACACATCGCCTAGTGTGTCCTGACACTCACACGCGTCACAAGACACAACACACCCCAGGACACATCGCCTAGTGTGTCCTGACACTCACACACGTCACAAGACACAACACACCCCAGGACACATCGCCTAGTGTGTCCTGACGCTCACAGGCGTCACAAGGCACTTTGTTGCGGCACTCGTTGGGAGATCACGACCACAAATTAAGTTAGTGTTCGTTCCGTATCATTCTTCACCACAACTAGAAAATTCTAAGTCGGCTATTCCCTATCTGTTATCAAAAAAGTTGAGCCCGTGTGTAGCGGCGGCGGCAGCTGCGGGAAGAGATCTAGTGAGGTTTTCAATCTCCAGAATCGAGGAAGTCTTAGGCAGAGGACCAGTTTCCTTGAGAGGAGAGTTACCCGCAGCCCGACCACCTCCACCAGACTGTTTATTGGATACATTCTTGGTGGTGGTGGTGGCAGGGGCCGAGGTGGTTGTGGTGGAGGAAGGTGGCTTGGAAACATTGTTATTGTTTCGCGCTTCTGACTGGTGCCTGACGAAGGAAGGATTTGGTATTTGTCTCACCGAGGCATTGGCGGGGGACTTGGCTATCGCTATCTTGCTGGAGGCAGGGCGCTTGGTGATGGATACGGTGTTGGTGTTGGACGAACCCAGCTTGGCCGACCCGAAAGTGGTCTTGGTGGTACTGGAGGTGGGGGTGGTGTTGGAGGTGGTAGAGGCTGGGGTGTTGGGCAGCTTTGTGATGGTCACCTCTGGAGTGGGCGGCGAAATTGTGGGTGCATTTGCCGTTGCTGACGGCCGGCAAGTCTTTGTAGGAGACTTTGAATTAGTAGTCTTGGTAGCCGTCGTGGAGGAGGAGGAGGATGAGATGGACATTCTGCCATTAGTGAGCGGGGTCTGGGGTGCCGCCTTACTAGTAGGAGACAGATCAATGGGAGCTGGGTCGTTTGGTCTTGGAAGATTCTTCACCATGGCCGCCAAGTTAAACTCCCGGATGCAAGCCGCCGTTTGACTAAGAGTAATGAGATTCCTCATGGCGGTAACGTCTGGAGTGGCATCCCCGTATGTGGAGGCCATGTACGCTGCAGCCAGCGGCACAAGACTGCTGGCCACGGGGCTTGGGTACACTGGCGTGGTGGTTGCGGTGGTGTATGCTTGGTGAGCGTTTATTTGGCTCGTGCCGATACTTATAGAATTCATGGCCGTATTATTTGTCGGGCTGACAGCTGTGGTGGTAGTTGTGCGCTGCTGCAGATGTCTGTTGGCAAGTGACTGCGCAATGCTGAGTATACTGGGGGAACTGAAGGCCCCTCGACCTCGCCCAGGAGATTTTGGTGCAGTTTTCCCTCCGCTAGGCGACACGGTCTTTGTGGGTTGGGTCTGGGTGGTGCCGCTGCCAGTGGAGGACACGACTCGGCCATGATTATTCGTCTCACTAGGTTTTGATCCTTGTGGAGCTCCATTTGTAGTATTTGTAACACTTGGCGGGGCGACGCTACTGGCTGGAGACGAAATAGTCAGGGGAGGAAGAGCATCTCTCACCGACGCTGTGGTGGACACTGGTGCTGGGGAAGGCGAGGATGCACATCTAGGCGAGGGAGTGGACCTGGGGGAGTGTGAGGGAAGGCTGGAGGGAGGTGTTGGGGTGCTGTGCGGGCGGGGTGTTGTACTTCCGGGCTGACGGTGTGGAGCAGGGCTGCTGGGGAGACGGTGGGGAGCGGGACTGCTGGGGAGTCGGTGAGGAGCGGGGCTGCAGGGGGGCCGGTGCGGGGCAGGACTGCTTGGGGGACGATGAGGAGCTGGGCTGCTGTGAGGTCGATGAGGAGCAGGGCTGGTGGATGGTCTAGTGTTGGCGGGGGTGGCGGACCGCTGGGGACTTGGGCCCAAGTGAGGCCGCTGGGCACCAAGGCTTGAAAGACGTTGGTTAGTGGAGGAAAGCGGGAGTTTCTGTACACCGTGCCCCGCAGGAGACCCAGCACGAGGGTGTCCCGTTGGAGGCTGAGAGGCTTCTATGGAGGCATGATGCTGCATCACTTGAGGGCTGGAAGGCTGCTGGGGACTGGAAGGCTGCTGATTTCCCTGGGTTTGTTGCGTTAGTGCAGATCGCTGGTTGGGCTGCATGGGATGCCGCTGGTGGCTGGGCGGGGCGGGTGTTCGTTGACTATTTTGAGGCGGTGGCTGCCGCTGACCTATTTGAGGTGCTGGGTGGCGTGACATTTGGGGGCCGGTGGGTCTCAAGCTATGGTTCACTGGTAGCCGCGGTGACTGCTGGTTTGTCCTTTGTCCAGCCGGTGCTCCCTGGCTCTGAGGAAAACTTGGTTTCTGCATCTGCCTGTCCATGGGTAACGTTGCCTGCTGAGGTGACGCAGTGGTCTTAGTGGCCGTCACAGTAGACATGTTGGCTGAATCCTTACTAGTATTGACTTGTGATGACGAGGATGACTGTGTGCTGGGTGTGCCATGTGCTGTGTTGGGCAGGATGGGTGAGGATGCAGGGGTGGTCGTGTTGTTAGTGGAGGGAGTGGGTGAATTGATGGTGGAGACAGGTGGACTCTGAAGGGGAGACGTGCAACCGTCTTGAAGTAAGCCATCGCTCGTCCTCTTGACAGACACTTTGGAGGCCACAAGCTTTCCTGGCGGTCCACTGATGCTGTTCAAGCGATTCTGCACATTGAGGCTGGCGGACACCACAGGGTTGCCGGGGCGGACGGCCATGCCTCCAGGGTACACCTTTTTACCCATTGGTCGAGCTACGTTAGGAATTGACATCCGGGGTGCCGGTGGTCTCATTTTGGCCGCACTGATTCGCGACGGATTAGGAGGCCTGCCCAGACGCGGACGTGTGGGAATGATTGGATGTGACATTTTGTTCCCTTGCAGATTGGGAACAGTGCCACGGACCTGCTTCAATCCAACATCATTCAGACCATTGACCACTGGCTGTGACGCCTGAATCATAACAGGCGCAGCTGATGTCATCGCCGGACTGACGGGAGTCTTGGTGAAGACCGGCGCCACAGCAGCTGGCGCGTTAGATCCCACAACTGATAAAGGAACTGTGGTGGGCGGGGTCTGCGGGGACATGTGGGTGAGAGCAACGCGTGGGGTGGTGGTGGCAGGTGTGGTAGTAGTGAGGGCTGGCCGCCCCCTGCCACTGGACAGTTGCACGGCTCCGGCACCACAGCTCATGATGCTGGTCTGCGTAACAGATGAACTGGGTTTTGTCTCGGTGGATAGAGAAGCACTCACAGGCACGGTGCTTGTCGCGATGTTGGGTTTGTCAGCCACAAACGTCTGGGGAGGCAAGACTTTTCCGCCATCCTGAGGCTTTTCATCCTTACAGTCGCCTCTGGCAACTACGTCCCCTTTCGTCGAGTCCTGCCATGGCGTACTTACTGCAGGTATTACCTTGCTGTCTGGCTGGGAAGGCTGGAGCTTCGCCACCTTGCAAGGTGGGGCGCCAGGCTCCGTTTTAACCACAGCTTTGCTCCCGGATGGCTTAACTCTCTTCCGAGTCGTAGGCAAAACCGAGACGGTGTACATGAGGCGCAGAGGAGCATCCTCTGTCCACTTGTACATGTACACCACGTCCAGCAACGTCCACTCCCCCATCAGACAGTCTCCACCGTGCATGATTTCCACCTGTGGGAGACATGAAGAAAATGGTTATGACTGTGATGTAATGAAGGTGAAAAGAAAGCGAATTAGAAGAAAACCTTGTGTCGTGAAACTTGACCAATCATAACCACCTTTCTCAATAACATCGTTTGAATAAATGATCTACCATGTACTGTACTACTAGCACATATATATGTACGTATACTATATAAGGCACAGTCCCCAAGTGGAGGAGGAGGAGGAGGAGGAGGAGGAAAGGGAGGAGGAGGAGGAGGAAAGGGAGGAGGAGGAGGAAAAGGAGGAGGAGGAAAAGGAGGAGGAGGAAAAAGGAGGGAGGAGGAGGAGGAGGAGGAGGAGGAGGAGGAGGAGGAGGAGGAGGAGGAAAAGGAGGAGGAGGAAAAGGAGGAGGAGGAAAAGGAGGGGAGGAGGAGGAGGAGGAGGAGGAGGAGGAGGAGGAGGAGGAGGAGGAGGAGGAGGAGGAAGAAGAGGAAAAGGAGGAGGAGGAGGAGGAGGAAGAAGAGGAAAAGGAGGAGGAGGAGGAGGAAGAAGAGGAAAAGGAGGAGGAGGAGGAGGAAGAAGAGGAAAAGGAGGAGGAGGAGGAGGAAGAAGAGGAGGAGGAGGAGGAGGAGGAGGAGGAAGAGGAGGAGGAGGAGGAGGAGGAGGAAGAGGAGGAGGAGGAGGAAGAGGAGGAGGAGGAGGAGGAGGAGGAGGAGGAGGAGGAGGAGGAGGAGGAAGAGGAGGAGGAGGAGGAGGAAGAGGAAGAAGGAGGAGGAGGAGGAGGAAGAGGAAAAGAAGGAGGAGGAGGAGGAGGAGGAAGAGGAAAAGAAGGAGGAGGAGGAGGAGGAGGAGGAGGAGGAGGAAGAAGAAAAGGAGGAGGAGGAGGATGATCCGCCAATGCTGAAAGCATGATCCGCCAATGCTGAAAGCGTACAGTGCCTACCTACCTCAAGTGTGTGTGCGTGCGTGTGAAGGATCAACCATATATATAGGAAGGTGAGATGAGTCACACAAGTGGAGAGAGAGAAACCTGGGCGCTGTAGGGAGGGAGAGTGGTAGGCAGTGTCCCGTGTAAAGGTGTCCGTCCGTGCGGAAGTGAACCCTGTGCTCCACATCCCTCTGTTATCTTTGCCCAATCAAACTCGTGTATAAAAAAAGTGTCTATGGGGCTGATACTGCAACCATATATATACTGCGGAGGTTTCAAATATTCGATAAACATTTGATTGATGACGCGCTGTACACACTCATAATGATGACTCTTGCTTGTTCTAGTTTCGATATCGGCCCCATAGACACTTTTATACACGAGTTTGAGCACATAACAGAGGGGTGTGGAGCAAATGTTCACTTCCGCAAGGACGGACACTTGTACAGGAAACACTGCCACTGTCCCTCCCTACAGCACCCAGATCTCACTGCCACTGTCTCTGCTCGCTCTCTCTGTCCACTTGTGATCTCACCTTCCTAGATGATACTTGACACACGCACCTCTATTTCAACTAAACAATATCCCGCTAAAAACTGTCAGAAGTCAATTAACTGAATACTTTTTAGGTAATGATGCATGGAAGAGGGAGGGGAGAGGGGGGCTCTACAGGAAGTGTGTCCCTATTAGAGCTCTACTGACGAGAGTGGCGGGTTGAGGGAAAATTATCAAAATAAATACAATAAAATGACTCTATCCTATTTTTCCATTCCCTCTAACTTCTGTCTGTCTGCCTACCATCTCATCACGCCCCACTCTCTCTCATTCTTTCGTACAAAAATCACACTCAACAAGGACGCTAATGTGAAGAGAGGCAAGACTGGAAAGAAATAGTGGAAACTCAGGAAACACACACGAGAGAGAGAGAGAGAGAGAGAGAGAGAGAGAGAGAGAGAGAGAGAGAGAGAGAGAGAGAGAGAGAGAGAGAGAATCAACACATTACACTATAAATAAGAGATGTAAACATTACTACTATTCACCTTGTGTGTCTTCGGGGACAGGTTGTATTTGAGGCGGACGAACTTCTCTAAATGGGACACCTGGACCGCAGCAGGACACCTCAGGTACCGCTTGTGGGCCAGCTGGGGAAGACAGAGAGAGAAAAAAAAAGTTATGAACCATCCGATAGAACTAGGGAAGATGGCAAGACAAAAAAAAAAAAAAAAGTCAGTTATGAACCAACCGACAAAGTTAGGAAGATAAAATTGTTACTAAGTTACGAACCATCAGACAAAACTTTATAGCAAGACAAAAACGTTACGGCAGTTATGAACCGTCCGACAGAACTGGGGAAGATAACGAGACAAAAAAGTTAGTTATGAACCATCCAACAAAACTTAGAAAGATATTAAGACAGAAAAAAAAGTCTATGCTCTTGTCGGATGGTTCATATCTATCACAATAACATCACGAAGCAGTCAGGTAGTGAATGTGTCAGTGAGTAACGGCAGATAACGGAGTAGTATCTTCCTCTGCCTCTTGTGTAAATGTTTGCATAATAAAATGAGTTACAAGTTCCTCATCGCCTCACCTTGGAGTCGCCGCTGCCATCACGCCCCTCGCCCTCTTCCTCCTTCACCGACACAGGCTCGCTCTTTTCCTCCTGCACTGAAGTCTTGAGCTGCTTCTCCTGCTGGCCATTGCTGACCTTGAGGGGCTTGACCAGGTGTGGGTGCACGAGGCTCTGCGTGGGGCATGGCGGCGCCGAGACGTGCTCCAGCGACAAGGAAATCTGGTCATCGACGTGGAAGAAATGGCGTCTTTCCCTAAGGCTCTGCTCGGTCTTGTCTCCACCTGTAATGACGCAACGACCACCTGTTACCTTCCCAAAACACCTGAGGCTCGTTCCCCTTCCCTGTCGTGATATGATAATTTAATTAGTCGTGACGCAGACCCAACACCACACTCAGCCCGGCTAATCTCACCTCCTTCCGGGTGCTCCTTGTAGAAGTAGTAGCGCCTCTTCATTTCGGAGTGGAAGAGGCCAGGAACCAGTTTGAACACCACGTCCTGCAGCGTGCGGTCCTCGCGGAGGGACAACAAGGGCTTCGTCTTGTGCACCTGCGGACAACGGACACCCACCGCTCAGTATACACAACGCTTCATTCAATTGAAACTCAGTGACGCGACATTCACTCCCTCTATATTGTCAAATTTCAAACACGTTTTTCGTATATTTTTTTATTAAACACTACTCTCCTACTTCTGCAATTTTCTAAAGCATACAACAACAAACAGCTTTCAACAAAGATGTTCAGTGTTTAGCTGTTTGGCAAGAAGGGAGAAGTAAGAACCAGCGTGTCCCTGATCTGTGCACGCTTGCTTTACAGGCAGGTGAGGAGGATTTGGTTCAAGGTGGAAAAATGATCCTGTTTTAATCATCTCAGAGAGGTGTCTTTCACTCGTTAAGGCGGGAGCGTCTTACCTGAACATCACAAATGGGGCAGAAAGACGAGGTCTGCAGGTAGCGAACAATGCAGGTCTTGCAGAAAGTGTGCAGGCACTCGATGATAGTGGTGGCATCCACAAAGTAGCCGGAGCAGAGCACACACACCAGGTGGGCGTTGAGTTGCGTCAGCTTCACGCGACGTAGTGGCCCCATGTCTGCCTCGCCCGCCCCATCCACTCAAGGCAAAGTACCTGCACCAACACAAACACAAATCATTAGACACAACGTAGATGGTACAGCGATACACAAGTATTGCACCAAGCACAGTACAACTCATTGGAACATTTTCACTACCCCCTACCCCACACCACACTGAGTTAATGATTATACAATTAACAGTGAACACGACTACACGACAATCACAGCCTCTATCCATACACAGTGTGAAGGTTGGTGATTACTGTGAATCCACAACACACAAAGACTTGTAACAGGTGTGCCGTCCACATATACCTTCTGTCATGAATAAATAACCGAAGTAAAATAATACAACTATAAGCAAACAGCGCACAAATGAACGGATATCAAAACGGTATTCAGTGTTTAAAAGCCACGACGTATCGTGGCGAAGTCTTCGAGCAGCCGTCCCCCGTCCCCCGCACCAGTCACTGTCAGCCAACCTCCGCAGCTCACTCCTGGCTGTACTGACTTTGTTTTCCTTCCAGACAGAGGCGTCACCAAAACCACAACACGAGACTGTATACAGTGTGTGTGCGCGCGCGCGTGTCGGAGGGGGGAGGGAAGCGGATCATGCACTATTCAGCAAGAGGGGACAAACTTCCCAGCACACAAAACATGAAGCCTCGGCAGCGCTAACGGAGACGCCGCCGGATTACCGAGACCAACAAAACCTTGTGTACACAAATCTTCAAAACAATAACGGTAACATACAGCTGTTGTGTTGCTGGCGGCGTCCCTGCCTCCCTAACAACTGTCGCGCCCAAGGACCAGGCCACACACACACACACACACACACACACACACACACACACACACACACACACACACACACACACACACACACACACGAGAGGCCGTATGGGTGGGTTAATGGGGAGGAATGGGGGAGGGGGAGGGAGAGCTGGGGAGTCAAGTGGGTGGACAGTGAATGCTCTTTGCCTCAGTGAAGGAATTGAAACGAATATGACAAGACTTTCTAGATGGCATCCTCATTCACCGTCCACAGCTGACTCCTCCAGTGATACATTATATATGCAAATGATGAACACAGATCTGACCCTGCTTACCGCTCACCGCTCCTCGCCCACCGCCCCGCCTGACGCCAACACCAGCTTACTCGTGCACCTGCTGGCTGGAGGCCGTCCCCGCCACTTGAACTGTGCACGCGTCACAACCTTGCCATGTTCCTCAGCGGTGCAATAAGATATGTGTTAAGAGACGCTTTGCTCACTCACCACTTGTTTGAAAAGCCACACAGATGATTAGTCCGGTTCTCAAGAGTGTTTGTTCTGTTTAATAATGTGGAAATGTTTGTGTTTCTAAGACCATAAAAACACTCTTAAAAACCTGTGTTATTTCACGATTAGTCCGGTTCTCAAGAATGTTTGTCCTGTTAAATAATGTGGAAATGAATGTGTTCCTAGGACCATAAAAACACTCTTAAAAAAACCTGAGCTATTTCACCAAAAGGTTTTTGAATTTTGTGGAGAGGTGTTGCAGAAGAAATGTGATCAGACGGGTATTGCTTCGGTCACACTTTCTACCTGGATAATGACTTTTTGAACTGCCCTGCGAGTCACATCGAAGCATATGCCAGCGAAGCACTACAAACCACCACCTATACAACCACCACTATATACAACACGCATCCACCATCCACTCGCGAGCTAAAGTTCCACCGTAAAGTTAAATTATATACCACAAACATTCCACCACCACACTTCAACATCACATAATAAATAAATAGATAAATAAACAAAACATCCTATTAAATATTAGGTTAGATTAGGCTGCAGGCAATGATCAAAGAGGGAAGGAATTATATCTTTAGTGACATTTTCATACAGGAGTGTTCGTGTGATGAAATTAACCCCTTCAGTACTGGGCCACATTTTTACCTAGAGGTCTGTGTACGATTAGACCATTTTACTGACATGAGGAAGGGTCTATGGAGGTCAGAAGATTAATGGCCACAGTCGTCACTATTTCAATCCCCCACATAAGTTTATGAAGTTGTATAAAACCACGAAATAGTAAGCAGAATGAATATGGAAACGCGTCATGGTACTGAAAGGGTTAATAAGAGAGAACTACCATAGCAAACACAGAGAACGATTAAATACACGTAGAACAACAAAACCTGGAAATATGAGAGCGGTTTATCACACCCACTGACATAAACACAGGAGTGAATAAATATAATAAGAAAATAACGAAAGCGAGCAGTGATCTAATGCATCACGACCAACCCGCTCTGCACTCAACATGATACTTGACTGAATTCCATGACCAGTGAGGTTTAGCTTTAACTCAACCCTTCTCTTTTGTTCTCTGCTCCCACTCTGCTGCGTGAAGGTATACCAGGTGTTTGAAGCTACGTTAACTGCGTATTGATTGAGATGTGGTGCTCTATAAATAGGATAATAAAATCACTGATTATTACGAGCAAAATAAAAGCACACACACACACACACACACACACACACACACACACACACACACACACACACACACACACACACAAGGAAGACTGAATAGTTTATATAAATATTCGCCAGGGGGCCGCTACAGGCATGCAGGTGTTACAGAGGCACACAACTCGCTGCATTTCTCCCAACGAATACACACACTTGTTATTTGCGTCACGCCCTGCCATCAGTTTTAAATGTCAACTGCCCGTGAACACAGCTGACTCCACCACCAACACAAGAGCCAGCCTGTACTGTGCGTGGCGTGTGAAGTGTGGGGGCGTACGTACACTATGCTCGTATTCACAAACACTTCTGTGCTTCACCTCCACTATTTCAAAAGCCTTTATTTAAATTTACACGAGTTTCTTTAAGGTGTTTTTTACAGTTATACATGCAGAGTGACAAGGTTTCTGCATTATTATCTGTAGAAACACTCTTGAAAACCCCGGTAATAATCTGTAGCCTTGCAAAATCGTCGTGGTGAGAGAGCAAAGGGCTTATGAATACTAGTCTATATACCATAACACTGAGGGAAGGTCTTGGACGTTATAGATGACACTTTCCTCACGCTAACCTCCTTTCGGTAAATAGGTATGTCAGTCCCCTTCTAAAACACTCACACACACACACACACACATCTGTATCTATCGTAGTGGTTCAGTCCCCATCTCACGCCCCTGCCACCTTGTACGGACCACCCCTCACCACAGCTCCTCACATCCCCCCTCTATAACTCTCCACACACACACCATCTCTCTGTCTCTATCGTATTGTAGTCCAGTCCCCATCTCACGCCCCTGCCACTCTACATGGACCGCCCCTCACCACAGCTCCTCATGTTCCCTGCCTCTCCCTGCATTACGACTCCTCTCCACACTGCCAGCTTGTCCTTCCATCCCTTCCTTTCTCTTTTCCATTGGTCGCGGCACGTCCACTTTAGTTGTGACCCCCATCCCCCCTTCTCTCTCCCCAGCTCCCTTGCATTCTAGTCTTTTTTTTTTCCTATTAATTAAAAGGTATTCGTTTAATGTCAGCCTATTCATGTATTCATTCGTCGATCTGGTGGAGGAACTATGTATGTGGAGAGTGTGGGAAAATATAGGTTAGGGAGGAAAGGTTGTGGTGATATTATAGTATATACATGTGAGTGGTGAGTAATGAATTTGATTATTTATACACATTAAAAAAAAAAAAAAGTGTGCTGCGGTGTGGGAAATTGCAGGATTCACTTATTCATTCATCCATTCACTCATTCACTGCCATCCCTTTCCTAAACACTGTCTGGTCACGCTAACAGAGGCTAAATAAACTCCATCAAGAAGGAGCACAAGTCACTAACCCATTCACTGATATTAATAATAGTACGGCATGAGTGACTTGAGTGGCCCCAGATGATCACACTCAGCATACATACAACACCTCCGGATGCTGTGAGGTTTGTGTAACTCAAGCACTCTTTTCTCTCACTGTCTCTTCTCTTCTACAATAAATCTATAAACTTGCGCCACATCACTTTGTCAATTTTTAAATACTGCAGCAGTCCAAGGGTCAAGTCAAGGAGGGTTAAATGTCAAAGGTTTAGAGTGTGAGTGATGGTAATATGTTGACATGTATATTAATTTTCAGCCTCTACCTCCCTCTCTCTTCACAATACATACGAAGAAAAAGGGCACTTGTCAATAGTCGTATTCACTGACTATAAAACTTCAACAGCAACAACAGCAACAACAAACATTCCACTGAACGAAGCAACAATTTCTTTTTTTTTTTTTTGTTTTATCACAGTGAACGCCCCCGAGTCAGTCAGTCAGTCAGTCAGTCAGTCAGTCACATGTCAACACGTGGCAGTACGACTTGGAACCCACGACCATTTAAACAACCCACCTATGATCAACGACGACCTCTTACAACCCAATAAACGACATGCAAACACTACCAACGACCACAACAACCTACAATCACCACAACCACTCACAACCCAAGCAGTATTACCAACCTACGCCCTCTGAATACCCCTGCACTAATTTGACCACGACTGAGCACTGTGTTACGTGAAGGATCGTGAGGTAAATGGCCCATGACTTGTAATGTGCTGGTGTGGGGGCGGAACTCATCTGGGAAAAGGGAAAAGGTGGTAATGGAACCTTTAATTAACCTTATAAAGTATATTAACCCCTTCAATACTGAGACACATGTTTACCTTAAGATATGTGTACGATTAGACCATTTTACTGACATTAGGAAGGGTCTGTGGAGGTCAGAAGATTAATGGCCACAGTCTTCACTATTCTAATCCCCCACAAGAGTTTCTGAAGCTGTATCAAGTCACCGGATGGTAAGCAGAGTGAATATGGAAACATGTAGTGGTACTCAAGGGGTTAAGAGATCTGCGGTCCCTTTACCTTGCCTTACTCGCGGTCCTTTCTCGTTATAATGTAAGGGAAGGTAATAGTACTAGTGTTTCTGCCTGTCTTTCTTCACCCTTGCACCGTTTGTCTATTCTTTCCCATGATTAGTTGTTAAATTCATCGATCCTTACTTCTGTACTTCTATTAATTGGTTCACGAGCCTCAAGGATAATGGATGATGTGTAAGGAAGCAATGTGGTACGTATACACTATGCTCGTATTCACAAACACTTCTGTGCTTCACCTCCACTATTTGAAGGTAAACGAACACACAAGCAACAGAGAATGACCAAGCCAGTTAGTATATAGTGAAGATAAACGAACACATACAAGCAACAGATAATGACCAAGACAGTTAGTATATATGGGGAATATGACAGTACTCTCGTGAATGATAGAATGACAAGTTGCAGAATTGATATGAAATGTGATGTGGGAATATATGGCAGCACTCTCGTGAATGATAGAATGGGGAGTTGCAGGATGGGTATGAAATGTGATGTGGGAATATATGGCAGTACTCTCGTGAATGATAGAATGGCGAGTTGCAGGATGGGTATGAAATGTGACATGGGAATATATGGAAGTCCCGTGAATGATGGTGGAAGTGGAGTAGTTGCAGCAGAATGGGTATGAGAGGGTGGGAACAGGGAACACACACCTGAAGTAAACGAACACACACAAGCAACAGATGATGACCAAGCTAGTTAGTTAGTATATAGTGAAGGTAAACAAATGGGTACGAGACTGTGCTGTTGTTGCTCGACTGAACGACACAAGTTAACCATAAACAAGATATTAATTAACTCAAACATTCAAGGCAGTACTAAAATAATAAGTGGGTTTTTTTTTTCTCTAGTTCAATGCTAACTGTCAGAAAATGTGGGAATGTTTTGCTTCTCTCTTCTCTTCTCTTCTCTTCCCCCCCCCCTCTCTCTCTTCTCTCCTCTCCTCTCCTCTCCTCTCCTCTCCTCTCCTCTCCTCTCTCTCCTCTCTCTCTCCTCTCTCTCTCTCTCTCCTCTCTTCTCTCTCTCTCTTCTCTTCTCTTCTCTTCTCTTCTCTCTCTCTCTCTCTCTCTCTCTCTCTCTCTCTCTCTCTCTCTCTCTCTCTCTCTCTCTCTCTCTCTCGCCGCGTGTTGGCCGTCCCCACCTCCACCGTGCGGCTCGAAGCGACATTCCACGCCTCTCGCACCTCTGGCAAGCGACCAGCCAACAATGCGTGGGAACTCCTTTTTATGTATGGATGTGAAGGGAGGAGAGAGAGAGGAGAGGAGAGGAGAGAGAGAGAGAGAGAGAGAGAGAGAGAGAGAGAGAGAGAGAGAGAGAGAGAGAGAGAGAGAGAGAGAGAGAGAGAGAGAGAGAGAGAGAGAGAGAGAATGTGATGGTTAAAAGGAAAGGAAAGCGTGGAAGGAGAGAAGGAAGAAGGAAAATATGAGGAATGAAAAGAAGGAAAAGGATAAAAATGTTAAGAGGAACATACAAGGAAGAGGGAATGGCAGAGAGAGAGGAAGGAAGGAAGGAAGTAAAAAGAAAAAGGAAAGAAAGGAAGGAAGGAGGGAAGGAAAGGAGTAGGTAGAGTGGGCGCACAAGTACAGTACACAGTGAACGAAGGTGAGGCAGGTGTTCTCATGTCAATGGAATATAAATGACCTCAGAACAAACTTATGGGTGAATATTGTAATGAGTCAGGTGGATTGTTAGCGATAATAACCGTTTATGAGGTCATTAAAATGCTCTGTCTGTCTGTCTGTCTGTCTGTCTCTCTCTCTATAAATATGCAACACAACTCCCTCCCAGCCACAGTCTACACAACACACACTGCCTCTAAACACAACACAACAACATAACACATACTGCCTCTCAACACAGACAATAAAGCACAACACACATTCCCTGCCTCTCCAACACACAGCACAACATTATCTGACCCTCAAACACACCTGACCACAGTACTCTCAGATCTCTCAACACAACACACCACAACACAACACAGGTCTCCCCCAGCCACTCAACACAACCCACCCCCAACACTCTCGCTGCCCCTCAACACAAACAGCTGTCAGAACACACCAATCATGTGCCATTATGTACCATTTACAGAGAAGAAATGGGAGGAAGCACTAAGAAATTGTAATATTTATCCCCAATTTGTTTTAATCGATACAATAAGGTTAAAAATGAGAGAGAGAGAGAGAGAGAGAGAGAGAGAGAGAGAGAGAGAGAGAGAGAGAGAGAGAGAGAGAGAGAGAGAATATCCAACCACCTACATACACCTCACTAGGACGTATAAATAAATATAAAAAATAAATGAATAACCCTAGCCAGCATAATACAGGCACCAATATCAACACATTATCACCATACCATGCCTATAGAACACGCCCTCTACCCCCAACCCCCCTATACAGCCATTTACGTGCCGCCCTCCACACCCCATCCCCACCACCACCACTATCACTATCACTACAGGTAAGATATGCATGCACGTGTCCCGCTCGTAGCCAGGTAATAAGGGATACAGGTGCGTGTGTGTAATGATCTACCTGTGAACGTCCAGCCCTGGAATCCACGTGGAGATCAAAAATAGAGCGGTGATGAATTACAGCCACGCACGAGCCAGGGATTAAATATTTACTACGGGTGATGACGCTATGATTTGCTGCCCTCTATGCAACTTGACGTTCTCTCTATCTTTTCTTTTTAGCTTTCATACAGGAAAGACAAAAAAGTTGAGAGTAGTGCATGAGCCAGGGAATAAATATTTACTAAGGACTAATATACAAAACATGACGCTATGATTTGCTTTCCTCTATGCAACTTCACGTTCTTTCCATCTTCTATTTAGCTTTCACGTAAGAAGGACTCATATACAATAGACCACAGAAAAAGATAAAAAAAAAAAAAGTGGATCAGGAGGTCGAGAGTAGTGTATGAATGTGTCTGTGTGTATCTACTACCACACTGACGAACACGGATGAGGACAAGCCGACAAGCCAGCCAGCCAGCCAGCTAACCAACACACTGAAGAGTCTCACACCTCACACCTCACCTATAGCCACTACATCCTTTCCTCCTGTGTTACCTGAAGCACGAGAAACAGGCAAGGTCACGAGAGAAGCTACACAATACCTGCCTGACAGTTACCTA
>NC_059301.1:14899753-15094753 GCF_017591435.1 Portunus trituberculatus | reverse complement strand
CTTCACTCACGACAGTAATAATTAATGACACGCCACCACGACACTTCCTGAACCTGCCGTGGGTGCTGCCATGCTATGCTATGCTCCACGTGTCTCTTGAAGGGAAGGAACGTGTGTAATGATGTGTGTATCTGTGCAGGGACTCTATGTCGAGCACTGTGTTGTTGGTACTGGTGTTGGTGGGAGCGGGAAGTGAAGGGGAGAGCAGGAGAGGAGAGCAGGGGCGGGGGTTAAGCGGTCCTTCAAAGGATGGAAGGAGGGGAGGATGCAGTAGGAAGGAAGGAAGGGGAGGGAGGGAGTGAGGGAGAGGGAAGGGAGAGGCTGGCCAGTTTGTAGTCACCGTTGTCGTGGCGTGGTTGTAATGCTGGACGATGGCCGCCAGCTGGAGGTGTGTGTGTGTGTGTGTGTGTGTGTGTGTGTGTGTGTGTGTGTGTGATCTACTTATTACACCTTCTTGGGCAATATTACCCACTGTTTTACACACACACACACACACACACACACACACACACACACACACATTCCAGAAAGAGAGAGAGAGAGAGAGAGAGAGAGAGAGAGAGAGAGAGAGAGAGAGAGAGAGAGAGAGAGAGAGAGAGAGAGAGAGAGAGAGATTTAACAATTTAAAATTCCGAGGAGGAGGAGGAGGAGGAGGAGGCACGATCATTACAGCATTCCTATACAGTAAAAGGGTGCGGAAGGATGGAGGAAAGAAGAGAAGGGAAGACAGAGAGAGAGGGAGGGAGGGAAGGGGTGGGGGACTGTGGGGAGGGAGGAGATGGGGGCGACACACACAGCTCTCACTCACCTGGGGAAGGGAGGGGGGAATGGAGGTGTCTGTGTCTGTCCCACGCGAAGGGTCGGGGGAACACCTCACTGGATCAGCTCAACAATAGTTCTCAGGGATTTAAAAAGACGCCCCCCGCCCCCCCTCTCCCTTTTGGCTTTCTTCAGTTCTCAGACTTCCTTTCATACTTTCATTAAAAAATCCAGAGAGAGAGAGAGAGAGAGAGAGTTACCACAGTCCTAATATCAACCATGCTTTCACGGCCACCTACCCCTCCTCAAAGCCTTCCTCTCCCCACATTCTCCATCCAGTCTTAGCTACATCTAGTGAAGCGCGCAGTGAAGCCAGCCTCGCGTCATGCAGTTCACAAGCTATCCATGGCAAGGCAGCAGTGTGACCAAAGCAAACACAGAAGAAGAAGAAGAAGAATTAAGAGGAAAAAGAAGACGAAGAATTAGTAGTAGTAGTAGTAGTAGTAGTAACAAAACAGCAATAAAGAACCACATTCACAATAACAACATACAGCCAACAATACTGTAAAATGAGGTAAGGTAAGGTAAATATAAGAACAATACCCACCAATCCCAATCTCAACCCCAAAACCACCACCACCACCACCACCACCACCACAACAACAACAACAACAACAGCAGCAACAACAACAAAATAAATAAGTACTACCATTATAATACAGATAAACAAACATCATTCCGTTCACACGCCCCAGCAAACTAGTCCTTCCTCTCTCTCTCTCTCTCTCTCTCTCTCTCTGATCACCATTACTCCCAAGGCAAAAGGAAAGGAAAGAGAGCGAGGGATGAAATGAAGGGGAAGGGATGAGAAAGGAAGGAGTGGGGGGAGTGAGAGGAGTGGTGGGGGGGAAGAGAGGAGAGGAGGAAAGATGAATATGAAGAGGAAAGAAAGAATAGCATGAAGACGATAAGGGAAGGGAAGGGAAGGGAAGGGAGGGGAAGGGGGATGAACCTTGGTGTAAATAGAGGTTAGGGTGAGGTGATGGGGAGGGCAGGAAGGGGTGAGAGAAGTTATGGAAGGGGTGTGGAGGGCAAGGGGAAAGAGAAGGATAAGAGGAGGGGAGGTGAAGGGGAGTGGAGGGGAAGCGGGGAAGGGGAAAAAAGGAGAGGAGGGGAAGAAGGGGAGGGAAAGTGAGGAGGAGGAGGAGGGAAAGTGGGGAGGAGGAGGAGGGAAAGTGGGGAGGAGGAGGAGGAGGAGGAGGAGGAGGAGGAGGAGGAGGAGGAGGAGGAGGAGGAGGAGGAGGAGGAGGAGGAGGAGGAGGACGGGAAAGAAGACACGAAAGGCTAGGAAGAGGAAGCAGGATATGAGAATTAGAGGGGCGTGGGCTTTTTTACCGACGAGAGAGAGAGAGAGAGAGAGAGAGAGAGAGAGAGAGAGAGAGAGAGAGAGAGAGACTAATGAACCACCAGCCTTCACATGACCGCCTGAGCACCTCCACCTTCCTCCTCCTCCCCGACCATTCCCCACTGACACCTGTTGGATGGCTGGTGGTTGAGAGAGAGAGAGAGAGAGAGAGAGAGAGAGAGAGAGAGAGAGAGAGAGAGAGAGAGAGAGAGAGAGAGGCATAAATGTGAGACGCGCGGGGGGAGGCTCCTGCTGTTGGGAGAGTGAAGGAGGGAAGGAGGGGGAGGAGGGGAGAGGAGCGCGGGAGGTGAGCTACATAGAGACAAGAGAGGAGGGAGTGGGTTGTGAGGGAGAGGATGGAGTGCGAGAGGGAGGAGAGGGAGAGGGGGGAAAAGGGAGAGGGAGAGGGGGTGGTGAGTGAGGTAACGGGGTAAGTGGTTAGGAGCCGGAAAAAGATAGGAGGGGGTTAGCTAAACCGGTGAGCGGGGACGGATTGGAGTATGGGGGGAGGAGGGGGCTGTGGCGGTTGTGAATATACAAGGCAGGATGGAGAGGAAGAGTGGGACGAATGAGGATAGTGTGGGGGGGGGGGATTGAAAGAGAGCGGGAAGGGGGCGGCAAGCTTGTCCTAATCCTGAAGGGTGACTCATCGCGGCTGTGGTGATAACACGCGGGAGGGAAGGACAATCGCTCAGCGGACGCTTGAGGGGGGAGGGGCAGGGATGCCATGTGGTGCGGGGAGACAGGGAGGGAGGGAAAGGAGGCGGGTTGCCGAGAGAGAGAGAGAGAGAGAGAGAGAGAGAGAGAGAGAGAGAGAGAGAGAGAGAGAGGGAGGGGGAGTGCGGGCCTCCCTCTCCCCCTCCCCGTCACCAGGGTCGGGCGCCAACACCCGGCGGCGGTAGATGCCCTTCCTGCTCGCACGCTGCCTGTGCAGGCCACGCAGGATTCGCTCGCCAATGGCCTGCCACCTCTGCTTTACCTCTGTCCCAGCCACAGCCCCCCTCTCTAGGGTGTGAACAAGGCGCCCACGCCCTGGAAAGGCGTGCGAGGGCGGCAAGCGGCAGCAAAAGGGACTGAAAGTGCGGCGTGGCGGCGAGTGGCCGCGGCTGCCTGGCCCGCCGCGTTATATCTGGTCACTTCCTGGCTTCCCACACCTCCCTGCCGGGCTCACCCCCCCCAGGGCAAGTACCAGGGGCACGGCGCCCCAGAGTGCTGGCCTCAGAACACTGCTACACTGCCTTAGTCTAACGCTGTGGCCCAAAAATCAATGGCAAGTCGAAGCCGAGGAAGTCAACAGAGCGCCGTCCGCCATTTTCTTCCTGCAGAGGTCACGATGAGTGGGAACTGTACTTTTGACAGATTTCACATCACATACAGAGTAAAGCCACGAGGCGCCGCAGTGAATACTAAGGACTCTGGAAGAAAATTATCCTTATCTTTAGCCTTGTTAGTTCTCACCTGACAGTTGAATGAGCACACTGTAATCCCGAGCGTAATCCAGGCACAACACTCCTCCCCCACCACTTGCTCCAGCAACACTGAGCTAGCGGCGAGCTGGGAGCCTCCGAGCCGCTGCTCTCAGAGTGTCAAGTGGAGACTTTTACGCACCGCTTTTCCGATATCGCCTTCCCTACTTTTCCGTCTTTATCTCTCTGTTCCATATGAAAACTTCCTACTCTCAACTCTCTAGTTTCTGAGAAAGCCGTTCAGTCCTAACATGGAGCACAGAACCCTATGTTGTCTGTTCAGGATGATTGATCTACGATTCTCGCTGCTACATGTAATAATGTGTATTTCATGTTGACGCCACGGACAATGTGCCTTGGTTGAGGAACAGGAAGGCAAAGTTTCATGGTGAAGGGAGATAGGGAGGCAGGGAGAGCGGCTGGTATTGGTGCAGGAGAAATCCATAGCAGCGCGGGGTGTGCTGGCCCCCTCCCTGTGTTCCAGGCTGCTGCTCACCTCTCTAACTACTTTTGACAGGATTTTGCTAGTAACACCATGCTAGTCTTCTAATGTAGTGACCTAGTGAAGTTATAGATCTAATGCACATTCAGCATTCACATGTCCCACGACTGGCTTCACGGGGACAGTTGCCAGGTCACCTTGTGAGTGGTGCACGATAATGCTTAGTTTTCACGCGCCAAATTGTCCAACTGCGTATTGTTGTTGAGTGTCGTACAAATTTTATGTGACTGAGGGATGTGTGTAAATTACATTTCTTTATTTCTTAGAGTATAAGGGAGGTCTGTATATTTTGTGTGCTATATACGTCGTAAACTAAGACTCAGCTGGTGTACTATAGGCTTGGTTCCCACAGGTTACCGGGACCCCGTGCGAGGCTAGCGCGCCCTCCTCTTGTGTAGACTCAGGGCTGCAAACCTCCAATGATATTAAGTGAAAAAATATCTTTATTATTTTGCATTATCTAGTTTTCAATTAGTAATCTTTTTTTGTATTTACTGCTTTCATACAAAAAATCAATCGTATAATAGCCTTTGCAATGCATAAACAATTTATTTTAAATAGTTTGTTTATATCAGATACGAGTTTTGTTGGCAACTCTGCGAATAAATTATGAGCAAACTTCTCCCCAAATCAAGAAGAAAAAAATAAAAAAAACTTCTGCGTGAACACTTCACTCCTGTACAAGACACGCTCTTATTGGATGAGGTGTTATCTCCGCCTTAATATTCGTATTTTGCAGTAGATGGCACGAAATGAACGACATTACTCCGTATTGACGTAAAACAGAACTGAAATATTAGGTAGCAGGCACCTCGCAGCTGAGCGACAGAGTTAAGTGGCGGATGGAAGGTCTGCTGCCATTTATAGCATTTTAATTGTTCCATCTATTATAATAAAATACTTGCATGCACAGTGGGATGAGTAATGTGAACAGTGACATAGAGCAAACAATGGCAGACGGAAAATTTTTGTTCATTTATTATTCTACAAATTAAACATCAGGCAACTGAGAGAGAGAGAGAGAGAGAGAGAGAGAGTGTGTGTGTGTGTGTGTGTGTGTGTGTGTGTGTGTGTGTCCTGATGGAAGAACTTTTCATAATGGTTCGTCAGTTTCAAGTTTACGGAGAAATTCATTGCGAGGAAAGATTTATTACTATGGCCTGGGATGTGGGTTGGGAGGGGCGGGGAGATGGGGGAGTCGTATCCACGGAAGGTCGGGCGGCTCCCTCTCTCTCTCTCTCTCTCTCTCTCTCTCTCTCTCTCGTCCCGCTAGGAAAGCCCCACCCCCGAGCGGCCGATATGGGGGGACTGTTTACTGTTTAGCCCTCGGTGTCCTGGGCTGGCTTGACGAGCGGCGGGAGGACACCGGGGAGCGTAGCACACTCACCGGCTGGCGGCTGCTTTCCTTTGCGTACACATGGTTCTGAGCTGCACACACACACACACACACACACACTACAAGGTCTGAGCTCTTTCCATAGTGGAATGGTTGACTGGATGACCAGCAGATGCCTAATGCTGATGAAGGGAAGGAGAGCTAAGATGAGGACGGGGGCGGCATCCCTGCGCGACCTATTGGCCTGGGCGGGGGCGCTGCCGAATCAGAAAAAACCGATGAGGTTGAGGTGAATGCATGCTTTGCTTCGTATATATATTATATATTTTTCTATCGTGTGTGTGTGTGTGTGTGTGTGTGTGTGTGTGTGTGTGTGTTACCTTGGCTTCTTAAGCTCAATCCAATGTGGGTTTGAATTTTTTGCCTTTGTAATATTACGTAGAACAATGGTTCACAAACTCTTCCTGAGCGGGTACCACTTGGAGGTTCCGTAGTCTCCGCGTACCACTTGGTTCCAGAAAATTCAGTTCCAGCAAATATCAATTTATTCACAAGTAGAAGACACTAATGAACTAGATAAGGAACACAACTTAATTTAATGCGAGAGATGCATTTGTTTCCTCGACACCAGCTGATCTATGCCAGATTAGGTATTTATCTTGTATAAGGCAATGATATTTTTTTCTGAGAAATAAATTAATTTGATTTAACTAAAAATCGCATATGATCCCGAAAGTGTTCATGCATCACCTGAAAGATCTTTGCGCACCACCAGCGGTACGCATACCAGTGACGCAGAGCCTTAAGCTACGTAAATCTACAAGGACCGTCTGCTGGGCAAATCACCATGATCATAATCGACCTAAGGGCAGCATCAGTGGAAAACGCGAGGGGACACCGCGATATCCAATACAAGAAACAAGAAGAAAAAAAAAAGACAACGCACCTCACCTGAAGAAAGCGCGACTAGTGCACGGTGAACTTACACGGGTGTCTGAATTGTTCATGTTGTGTGCCCCTAAGAGGATATACAGCGTAACGTTTGATACTTGCATTGTACGTCATAGCGCAAGTGAAGGGCAACGACAAGTGATCCAACTATCAATGAAAGACGACTCTTCAATACGATAGGGCTGTGGCCGCACTGTCCTTAAGGCGGCGTCACACTAGCACTTTTTCCGTCGTCTCAGGCGATTTCCGTCGTCTTTTTACTCTTCCGTCAACTCTTTCCGTCGTCTTGAGTCAGACGAAACGTATCGTTTTCGTCTAGCGCCAATTTTTAGTCAAAATAAGAACTAATGGTTTCTAATCAAATTTTTTATTAAATTTTTTTTTTTTTTTGTTAAACGGAAGAATGCTATTATCATGGCATGAAATTTAAATGAGTTGATGAATATATATTTGTATACATATTTTTTTTTCTTCTAGCCTAGCAATGAAAAGTTCCTCAGTTGTTTGTGTACATTTCAGGAGTGCGAATGTGCGATGCTTTTGAATATTTCCAAGGCAACTTCCAAGTAGCTGGCCAAGATGAGCAGTGGACAAAACACACTGACGAATTTCTCATAGAGAGTATTAGAGGTCACCGTTGCCTTTGGGATCACAGAACAGCTGATTACATTATGAGGTGCAAAAAAGCCGCGGCTTGCTGGGGTGAATGAGGAGCCATGTTTGTTTACAATCGACAAGCGCGGCAAAGGCGGAAGCAAGCTTGTGTGTGACGGCCACCGTCTGCAAAAGTTGACAGTCGTCACAAAATTGACGGAAAAAGAAGATGGAAAAGTGCTAGTGTGACGCCGCCTTAGTAGACTGCGGATTCTCAAATAGACAAGTAGTGTGTGTGTGTGTGTGTGTGTGTGTGTGTGTGTGTGTGTGTGTGTGTGTATATATATATATATATATATATATATATATATATATATATATATATATATATATATATATATATATATATATATATATATATATATATATATATATATATATATATATAATTTACTGCTTTACAAATGATGATTTTGTGATGTAGTTTCACTGCCATAGGCTTCTGCCCACACGACACCACCATTTCCAGTGGCAGCCACCAAACACCCCAAGAAATTGAAAATGTGTGCATGTTGAAATCCCACACACGGACCTTTCTATTTGTTACCCATGAAAAAGTCCCTACGTGAGGAATTACTGATCACTTCCTTTTCTTCTCAAAGGAAAAGCTTTTGATTAAGGTGTTAAGATACTAGTAAAATACTAGACACTGCTCAGCCACTAGTTTATACGTATATCTTGAATGTGTGGTTAATGCATGGTAGCAGCCAGAGTGCACAGCGTGACCCCTTCAGCGATCAGCCTGTTTATGCATCTAGTTCTGACAACAACGAGCATGCACATGAATGGACAAGGCAGCTTCACAAAGATACGTGGATCCGAACATGGAATTCAAAGAGCCCGATGTGAGATCAGAAGGTAAACAGGAAGGCGCTTAACTCAGAATGTAGCAAGATCCAGTTCTTGAGGACTTGCACTTCATCTCAAACATCAACCAATTCTGATGGAATTATAAAACTCGATAACAACAAACAGGGCTACGTGTGTGTGTGTGTGTGTGTGTGTGTGTGTGTGTGTGTGTGTGTGTGTGTTTATAATACACCAATGTTTTTTTTTTTTTAATACAACAATTGTGAAAAAGCAAACGTCAACAGCCTCAACTGAATAAACGAAAGATTGTCACGGGTGAGCGTAGTGGTGCATGCAGAAAACTGGAAGAGAAAGGTGTTTGTTTATCAGTCACCGGCGAGTATACTCACACAGGTTCAGGAAGAGTTAAAATCTATACCCTTCCTCCCATCAGATTCGAGGGAGGTATAGAGCTGCACTGATAAATACAACTAATGGTGAGTGATCGTAAGACTGCGAAGAATAGTGCACTATAGAAACATAACACATGCTCTGATCAACTTCACTTCAACACCAGCATGAGAAAAGAGCATACAGGCACAACACACCGAGAATGTAGCCTATGCTCCTCTCCATGCCGCACAATGATGGTCTCCAATAAAGTTACGAACACATTTTTCGTTACGAAGAGAAGCAGAAAATTCCACACAGGTAAGTATAGAGAAGATACTGTAGCTTGACTAACCTAAGATTACAACAAACTGAAGAGTGTATATATTTATTCAATTAGACAAAGAGGATAATGATAACATACCTGTAGTCTTCAAATACTTACCAAGCAGTTCTTATATTAACTGAAGAGCTTGCCATACCAACAAGATCTTCGAAAGCATGCAAGACGGCCACGTATATATTTTCTCCAAGAGAATAATTTTAGTTACCGTCACGCACGCCCCTTGGCGAGCAAGTGCTTGACTTGGGCAGACCTTGGCTTGTCGAATTTTTTTTATTATTGTTTTTCTTGATACGTGAGACCATAATTTGGGAGAAAAGTGAACCAGTGCCACCGTCCCATTACTTCATCTCATTTAGCATAAATCAACGCCTTGCCTTACACAAGATGATCTGGCATCGATTAATGGTGAAGAAACACCGTTGAGTTGTTCTTTGTTGTTAGTTAATTTGTGTGTTCTACTTGTGAATAAATTGATATATGCTGGAATTGAGTTTTTCTGGAACCAGGTGGTAAGCGGGGACTGTACGGGACCTCTAAGTGGTATTCGCTCAGGAAAAGTTTGAAAACCATATAAATTAGACTATCAGTCATTCTACCCTGAATGTAGATAAATTTATTCGGATATTGGTCATCACTGGTGTTATAACGAGACAAACAGATGGAAAAACAGACAGATCTAATACTCTCAATTAATTTATATTAGAAAAAAAATAGGTACAAACAAGCAAGAATGAACGATGCGACGTGAGTATATTAACTTTGGAAAATTAAATTATGTGCACATCAGTGAGTGTAGTCCTATGCTTTTATTTACCATTTTCCAATCCTGAAAGAAGAATGTTGCCGCCAGTAACGCTGCGGATGAAAAGAAAATTGATGGAGAATAGACGGAGAAAACACCAACTATGCTAGCGAGGATACTGGCAACACTGCGTGACTTTAGGAACCACACTATAGGGATTCATTTTGGCTTTAAAAGAAAGAGGGTAATCATAGATGGCATGAGTGTGTCACCCTGAAACAAAGTGCCGCCTTTCCACTAAAACACTCCTATAGTGCTGACGAAATCACTTGACACAACAAATTAGCCAACTTTTGCATGCGACAGCTGTTAGTGAGTGCACGGACATATTCTGAGCGCTCGTATAAACGGTGAAATCTTATCTTTTTTTTTTTTTTCATGCTCCTTTTAACATAATTTTCCTCTTATTCACATAGTCTAATAGGATTGGGTATTCGTGTCTAGAACTGTTCTTGAACTGTTCCCTACCCTATTGCGTAGTTATCCGAAACTGGTCCCGAGACTTAAACCTTGTAAAGTTAGCAAGGCATGAATAAAATATCAAGTAAATGAATAGATTATGATATATAACATACTGTATACTTTAAATCATATATCAATAAAATAACAAATTAATTTTATCGTAACTTGCACAAGAGAGGATTACGCGTGATCAACGTTTACGGTCCGGCGTGACGTCACACTTACACTCCTGCTGCCTCGTCCTGTTTCCTGTCCATTTGTACGCGCAGAGCCGTACACTGCTAACTACGACAGTTTACATGGAAGCTTTGTGTGTGTGTGTGTGTGTGTGTGTGTGTGTGTGTGTGTGTGTGCGGTCACACATGCACCTTCATCTGCATGTGAGTAATTCAAATAAGATGAATTGTATGAATTACTCATTAGCAAACAAATTATCGCATACATTTACTGTAAGGCGCATTGTCATTATGAAGAGATGTCAATAACAATAACTGATAAATGACAGTGGAAACAGACTATGACTGTTTTCTTTAACCGTAAGAGCATCATCACCACACGAGACGGACACTTCAACCTTTGGACTATATATATATATATATATATATATATATATATATATATATATATATATATATATATATATATATATATATATATATATATATATAGAGAGAGAGAGAGAGAGAGAGAGAGAGAGAGAGAGAGAGAGAGAGAGAGAGAGAGAGAGAGAGAGAGAGAGAGAGAGATAGGCAGATAGATAGTCATATAGATAGATAGACACATACATGCATACATACATATATACCTAGATAGATATAGATAGATAGATAGTTACCCTTCCTACATTTATTGTTTTGACAATTATTTGGCGAGGGAAGCAATAGATTAGATAGGCTATGATGTCCGCATGATGCAGGGCATGTTGTGACCGTGATCCGTGCCTCCACGCAGAATTCTTCGTGATCCACTTCTATTCGGGAACCCAAACTGAAATAGACTTTTCATACACTCTGGAGCTACTTTCAATGAAAGAGGAGAGTCGTTTAGTTATGTTGCTGTGTAGTTATATTTGCGGCTTTATTATATTTCAAGCAGACAACGACTAATTGAAGAGTCTGTCAGCGAGACTATTTCATTCTGCCTGACTGATAGTGATGTTCGAGGTAGTCATTCATCTTCGCTACGGGAACGTATAATTTGTGGCAAGAAGAGCGAAGGTGGCGGCGGGGCAGCGGGGTGACGGCGGTAGTCTGTGGGCGGCATGCCGGCGGCGGATGTCCTGACAGGTGGGATGGTGGTGGATAGCGTGAATGAGGCGGTCGTATTGGATGTAGGAAGGAGGTGATGGAAAGTGGCGGGGCGGGGCGGGGCGAGACAGAAGCGGCGGTGGCCGACGGTACACGGTGGGCAGGAGAGCGAATGCGGTGGCAACGGGATGGGTTATAAGACTAAGCGCGCCATCTATTGGCGGGAATATCATCACCACAACGCTGAATACCATCGAGCATGGCGGACTCGCTTATCCTACCACACATCGCACGGGCACAGCGATCATGCATCCCTACATAACGTCACACAATTGTGCACCTCGTTTCGCACTGAAATATATCACAACACATGTTCTACATAGACGTAATGTGCAAACACTAGTATTGATAATGATAACACTTTTTATCGTGATTCCACTCTGTTCGCAGAGAGAGAGAGAGAGAGAGAGAGAGAGAGAGAGAGAGAGAGAGAGAGAGAGAGAGAGAGAATTATTATAAAGCATAGGATCCTACCATAAAACTTGACAAACTTAAATAAGACAACATGAACAAAACACAGCTAATAACATGAAACTACGATGCTCATTAGATACGAGATCACAATAGACAAGCAATTGAGTATATAAAATGATCGTGAGTGAAGTTAAGTACCGTCAACCATTTGTTTATTTATGTCTATATCAGAAGTTCTGAGATCTATATACGACTGCTTTATCACACACACACACACACACACACACACACACACACACACACACACACACACACATTATTTATGTGATTACGTTCATCTACCACTTGGATAGCTGTAAATCATTGTTTGATATAATTGCTACATTGAATCCTGACTGAAAGGAGACTGCACACATTATGCAATATTTCATTAAGATATACTTCATTACAAGTTTTTGGCGTCAATGGTTGTCCCTCCTCTACCTTTACTATTATACCGATTCATAATTCGTGATCAAAATTTTCTGATGTATAGGACGGGTGAAAGCAGTGACCAGCAGTCGGGTGAGGGTAGCGCGGACGGGCAAAGGGGGTGTTGGAGGACCGCCACTGACCCACTACTCCCGCCCTCCTCGCTCCGCCCAGTCAGCGGCCCAGGCGTTACCGTCCCTCTTCTGATTGGCTAATTACCGCGCGGGCTGTGACATCATGAGGTCCAGTCACGCCTAATGGGCAGGTCAAAGGGGGCGGAGCAACAGTAGCAGGAGGGCACAGAGGGCGCCTCATTCGCCTGCCCGATACATCCAGAGGCTGATCCGGGTGTCCGCCAGCCACGCCAAGTGATTTTTACTACTACAACACAATCACTCCTATTACTAATCTTGATTTTCATAATGGAACACAGTATTGTGATGTATACTAGCTCTTTCTCTTATATATATATATATATATATATATATATATATATATATATATATATATATATATATATATATATATATATATATATATATATATATATATATATATATATATATATATATATATATATATATATATATATATATATATATATATATTTGTGTAGCCAGGTAGAATATTTTCTTGGAGGCAAACGAGGTTAAAGAATGTGCTACAGCATTTAACCTCGTTTGCCTCCAAGATATATATATATATATATATATATATATATATATATATATATATATATATATATATATATATATATATATAAAAGCCTTAGACGGAACACTTACTCAGCATCAGCACACCGCACCCCAAACCAACGCTCGTGCACATCCACGTATGCTGATCTGCGCGCTCCACATATAAGCTTTTATTAGCCCGCGATTTTATTTTATTTTTCCAAATTCATAATATACTTCATTGGTACATTAAGCAAATCTACTCGTAATACCTGTAATATTTTAAGTTTAAGAAAATATTAAAATATAGCAAATTATCATTATTATGGTTGAGCATTAGTATTATTACTGTTATCATACTCCCCCGAGGAAGCCCTAAGGCTAAACTAATCGAGAATAGTGTTCGCCTACCAGGCAGTTTCATTCACCACCTTCCACAATGATATTATTGTTAACCACCGCCCCAAAAAGATCTTTATTACAGGTTTTCATCTTTTTTTTTTTATTGTATGGTAATCATATAGTCATGTTGTGATTTGGAGATGGCGAAGTGACGGCGTTATAGATCAGCGGGAGCTATAGTATCTGCAGCTGGTGTGGAAATAGTTAGCGCTGCGAGTGTACTGTACACTGGCCGAGACAACTAAATAAGTAATCTGAGATGATGTGGTTATCTTCCTCCTAAGGAACCTGCTGTGTGACCGGAGTTAATAAAGAAAATACGACCATTGTGGTTTGGGAGATATTAATGAGATAGGAATACTTTGTAAATAGCAACCTTTTCGTATATAATTAATTAGCAGTACTATCAATACTTCTGAAACAGCATTATTCGACAACCTCAATATCAGCCTTAGGCAATGCAAAGTCTCCTTATTTATTGATTACTGCTCTTCAGAAGTATGTAACTCACAACTAATTTTGTCCCCTATGCCTTTCCCCTTTACCCTCGTTACACCTGTGCTCATTATTTTTGCTACCTTACTAACATTAAAACTGAACACCATCATCAACCATTTTCACTTTCCACTTACATTATTGGACAACCATTTTCCCAATTCGAGAAAATGGGAAACAATCACTACCATTGTTGTAAATGCTACTGTTGTTTGAAAATACGATGATTATTTTTTATTTATTGATTTTTCTTTTACCATCATTCTATAGTGTTCAATAATCTAATTTCCAAGACTAAGCATGGTTCACCACACAAGTAAAAGTAAGGTAACCACTGTTGAAGTAACTAACTTACTGTACTAACTCTTAGGGCTGAACACTGATAAACTGGATGCCTGAACTACAGATTTCATTTACTGCAGATTTCAATCTTACACGGTAAAGATTGACCGCGATGTCTATCTCTGTAGGACAAGCGTAAATGCAACCTTTAAGATTTTTTTTTTTTTTTTTTGTTTACTGCCGTGCTCAACATATTTTCTCTTTTCACCTCAATATCTACACACATTTCCACTCCCTCAAAAGACATATCTTTCCTCTTTGCTTGCTGCCATCTGCAAGAATTATCATTTCATACTTAAATCTTTAAATCTTGCATCATCTATATTTTATCTTGATAAAAAAAAAGTCAGCAATCACTGATTTTATTCTCAGTATGTTCAAATTTGTTATTTGTTTATCTGTGCAGTCACTGGGCTGACATTCCCGTTATAGGGAGGTAGCCAAGACAAGGAACTATAAGCATAGTACCACTTCATAGCTTAACTTATGAATCCCTAATATAAGAAAATGCAAATGAAATCTGATATATTTATTCACTCTTAGTGGACTACTTGATCATTCATACTCAACAACTCTGATGACATTTATACAAATAAAGTTGTCTTTTCTTATAATATGGTGATTCACTCAAACAATATCTGCATCAATATTCACTCCCTTCTAGCCTCCACTGTGGTTCCTCTTGTGTCATCATTGTAACCATTCACATGCCACTCTTCAACTTCTGCATAGCTTGATAAGTCTTTGTAAATGTTTCTGTAACAGGTAATTCTTGAACTTAATTACCTGAGACAGTATGTGCATTTATTGCACTGAATACTGTGCTTCTTTTGTGGAAATTAGTTTTTTCTATACACTCTGGAGAGCATCAGACGTGATGGATAGCAGAACTAAAACTAGCAAACCACAAAGCCAGAGGGTTGATGCCAGGCATCATCTGGTCCAGATTCTCTTGTTTAAAGAAACACAAGATGGAGTGCTTCCCCTTTCTGCAAAGTACATTTTCAGTCACTTTTCTGTCAGTCATAAAGCAATATGTAATAAAACAATTTTCCAATTTATCAGCATAACCAGATAGATTCATGTGCTTAACAAATCTGAACATTAAATAACTAGTAATCCTCTTGTGTTGCCTTTTACATCATTGAATGTCCTCATAGGCTGGGAACCTTAGCACCTTGCAACAATACAACTCCTCCATTACAAATCAATAATTATCTACAACTGACAATCACCCAAGATTATTACAACACATAATCTTATTTGATTTTGATAAGGTTAAAGAAGCTGAAGGAAGTCCAATCCTCCATTATGGCAATAATGGGTGGCATAAGGAACCCAAAAAGACAGCAGCCATTAAAGAGGTCCTGCAAGGATGCACATGCTATAAAGTTTGCCTGACTTGAATGCAGGAGTTGTTGCTGCACACACAGCTAGTGATCTAATTTCATTCCAAATTGCAGGGATAGCTGAAAAATCATATAGACATGACAATATGTCTAAAAAAATAAAAGATAAAAGATATGTATCATTAAGAAAAATAACAACAACAACAACAATAATAATAATAATAATAATAATAATAATAATAATAATAATAATAATAATAAATTCTAATAATAATAATAATAAATAATATAACAAACTAAAAATTCAAAGTAAAAAAGTGCCAACATATTGATATATCAAATGAAAGTAACTTGATATCAAAAAGATAACTAAAAGCAAAGAATGAAATACAAGTCTTACCTGAGTCGATCCCTATGTAGTACAATGCTGCAGCATCCTCAGAAGAAGTTATCATCATAGGCTACCAGGTCCCTCTTATCCTTGTGTGATCCTTTCTGCGAGTGACTTGCAGCTGAAAAATGAAAAGTAAAAACATCTTTTGAATATCATCAGTGTAAGAAAATCAACAACACAACACCTTCCTATCTATTTTTCTGTGGTATTTCTATTTGTGATAGTAAGATTCACTTGAAATACATGATGACAAGCTCCAGTTGGAACTTATACATTCAGATACAACAAAACCTTTTCATGTATATCACTGATGTATATACGCACACGCACACACCCACACACATACACAAAGAACAGTGTCAACCAAGATAGAAAAAGAAATATGAGTAAATGTATAAGATAACCCTATAACCAAGAAGCACGCCAATACGATCACTAGAATGACATATAGACTGTTGATATAGAACAGTAGCATTAAAACTGCCATAGGCAGATAACGAAATGCTGAAAACTGACACTATTCATGATGGCATCAAAACTTGTATATAAAGTTATTAAATTAGCTCACCATGCAAGAAAAACATATCAGAAGTGAAAAGATTAAAAAAAGGATAAAAACTAATTTGCGCTGAATCTAACACATCTGCTGTTATGAGAAATTAGTCAAACTAACACCGATATCTCCTGTGGAGAGCAAATAAGAAAAGGTGGAGTCTTGATCCCAAAGTTAAAAGTCTAAGGTAATTAAAAATATATGAGGAGATGGGATGACATGAGATCATGAGTACAAACTTAAAAACAATGTCTAAAGGATGTTGAAAATCTTAGCCAGAATAGCAGTAATGGTACTAAAGGTGAGTTGGATGTGATGATGACATGAGAGAGGTATCATGACTTTCAAAGTATGGATAAGAGATTTAATGACAATATGTGAAACCTTTTTAATTCCTATACACTACAACATACCATATGCATCAACACACACAAAAACATTTGGATCATGACCGAGAGTCCCACGGGCAGCGAGGCAAATGGGCAAGTCTTTTAATGTATAGCCCCTGTTCAACTAGCAGCAGCAGCAAGTAGGTTCAGGATGTAACTCAAAGAGTTGTGGCTTCCCTGTTCCAGTGTGTGGTGAGTGAATGGTCTCAGTTCTACTACAAATTTGCATTTACACAGCCATCTGACTTTTTTGTAGCCTTAATTAGTGTAGAAAGATATCAGCCTTACCAATGGTGGACCAAGTGGCTGAAGAAGAAGCATCGTTGATAGGATCAATGACAGGCTGCCGACGTGCAAGTGACACTTTGAGCTGGATGCCAGACACCATGCTGCCATTCATCTGGTGGGAAAAATATAACACTAACAATAACAATAATAATAAACTAAAAAAATACTTTAGATGAAGTGCCTTATTTCTCTTAATTGATTAAAGGGAAATAAAGTTCACCTTTATCATGAGTTTCCTCTCACCACTACATTCCATTTCTCAGCCTCCATAGACAAGGCATCATATACCTACCTTAGATGTTCCATTAGAGAATTGCATTCCAAGATAATTAAATTTTCAAATTACTATTATCTTGTAAGTGCAAGAAAAGGTTAACTGCATAGACTAAATTGTTATTGCTGTCTGCCTTAAGGTAAATAAGGGATACAAGTGTCAAGGCCACTAAACACTTCACTGGCAGAGTCACTTCATCCTTACTTTTTTTTTCTTTGTAGTTATTCATTTTAGTATTGGTTATTATTCCTAATATATGGAGAGGACTAGCTGTATCAAATGTTAGTTTTTCATTAATGAAATATTTTACTTTCTGTACGGCAAAGTTGTTTCAAAACTTGTACTTCACTACTTTGGTGTGTCTACTCCTTAACATGACCCTTTCTCATTCACGGAAGAAAAAAAAATTCCTTTTTCTTATTTTCTTTCAGAGTGACATTTCACATGATAGTCAGAAAAATTTAAAAAGCATATTTTATACACTATCTAATAAAATTACTGAATAATTCAGAGATACTTACATCAGCAATAGCTTTCTCAGCAGATTCAACTTTATCGAAGGTAACAAATCCACAACTGCAAAGAAAATTTTGACAAATTGCAGGACAAAATCTTAAAAGTAAAAAATTGTTTGAGTTACAATCAATGATGCAAATCAAAGAGAGAGGGTTTCTCTAAAAATAAAAAGGAAGAGTAACCAAACAACTGCAAGAAGAATGTTCTATAAGGAATGAGAAATTATTGATAGAAATAATGAAATGAACATCATTCTAATTTGCCAAATGTCCATGTATGGCACCGTTTGGCTTCTCCTGTCAATAATGGTCAGGAGTCGTGGTACCTATGCTAAGAATAGTACAGTAATATCATACATATAAAGTTCCTTTCTCTATTTTTTAGTTTAAGATTATGTGTGCATGGAACTGTTGTTTCTTTATACTTAGTACTTGCATGCAATGTAGAACTTACTTTTTTTCAATTTCCATGTTAACATTGACAATGTTCCCAAAAGTGGAGAAGGCCTTTTTAAGGACCTCTTCTGATATGTGATATCCATACACATAAATGGTGTGTCCTTGTCTGGGCTTGCCATCTGCTCCTCGTCCATCTCTAGTAAATTCCCCACGCTCCTCTCGGTCTCGTGCTGTTACAAAACTATCGTACAAATTTTGCTGCAACAAAGATACCAAAAGTAAATAAAAGCATGTACTTCAAGATTACTGAAAACAACACGAGTAAATAGTACTTATTTTTCAAAAATTGTAAACATTAAAATGTCATTTTTTTTTTAAATATCACACAAAAAAGAAGATAACATGATATAAAGTTTTATCCTTTTAAAAGATTAACTTGCAAACTTTTTAAGTATATACTGTGAAGTTTAACATACACCACAACATCTGTATCTGCAAACTCCAACTTTTTAGCAAACTGATAAAATTAAATTAACATTCAAAGTATGAAAAATCAGGAGTAAATAAATTACAAACTAGGATAATTTTGTCTGCACACAACAAGCTGCTTAGCTGTTACTCTCAGTTTGCACCCAAATGCAAACAAAGGATGCATGCCAATGGAGAATACACCAAAACTACATAAGTGCAGCAAAACAATGCAGTTTTATGTTACACCAAACATTTTCATGAATCTATTCATATTAATACAATACATTTTCTCTGTAAGAATGCCTTATATATCAGCTTTGACAGATCCAAAAAAGGTGAAAGAACAAAACAGCAAGTGGGCAGTGGAGGTGACCTATGTAGCAGTAATGGGTGGTTTGGTGGTCTGAAGAGATTAGATTAAACCAATTATATGACACAAGACACAAAAGGGATAATACTGTGTAATATAATATTAAGAGGAATGAAACATTTTGGGAGATAAGCTGATTAGAATACCAAGAAGAATAGAATGTGCAAGGATGAAGTAGGTATAAAGACATGAGCAAGCAGAAATTCCTCTACTATACTTGTCCTACATATGGTTTTCAAAAGAAAGGCAAGTAAGATAAAATTACATTTCACAAATCTTTAAGATGCTACCTTCATTACATTAAAAAAAACTAGACAAATTAACAAATAAATAAGAGATGAAATTATCTTTATTTCGTACTTTTACTTTGACCCTGGACTCGTGAATCTCTTCCTCTGGGTGGGTTGTAGAAAATGGTTGATAACCTGATGGAGCTTTGTCAGCAGCTGATAACTTTCTCTCCAAGCCCTGCAAAATATGAAGATCATTAACTCCCTGGACTCCATACAACTCATCATGATACATTGTGATTTGTCTTAATATTCTCCTGGAACAAAGGCAAAGCATTTTTTTTTTGTCAGAAGTGATCTCCTGAGTGCATATAATCCAGAAATGTTAAATACTACTGAAACATCAGAAGGTGAAAGGTACAAACATGGATAAGGGAGAAAAATACTGATAAATGAAAAAGATGACGGAAAGAAAATAAAAATCACAAATGGCACTAGTTCTCTCCCATCCTCAACAGTCTCCATTCAATCTCTCTTGCAGAAAATTACATACTTTTAGCTATTTCAAATGAGAAAAACAATCACATATATGTACATGTATTTCTTGGGTCATATGTCACATTCCTCACCATTGAGCGTTTGAATGTTGTCTTCTCAGTAGCTGCCTGTGGTCTCTCTGGAACTTTGATGGCTCCGGATTTGATGAGTTTCTTGGCCATTTCTTTTGCATCCTTAGCTTCCATGGGGCGTTTCAAGGGAACCAGTGGCTCTGGCTCTTGTTTAGGTGCTTTGAGGGCATGCAAAGCTTTTTTCTGTGGACAGAAACATTCCATTAGAGATCAACTTACTTCGTGAGATCTAATGGTGATTCCCTCTGATGATTTGTAATTTATGTACTGTGCATGTATAGTAGTGAGGGAGAACTAGCACAAAACTTCCATATCATGTAGAATGGTTGTTGACCTTGCTATAAATAAAGATAAATTGCGGGTGGGGCATACAGCATTATGAATGCAACAGCAATTGAGAGTGTGGCTGACATTAAAGATTTTCAAAGTCCAGCAAAATGTGCATCAATCAAAAGCAAACACTGAAATGGTTATCTTTTGCTAATAACTGGGATTTGTGGGTATCAGGATATTAGAATGTAATGGTATCTATAGAACAGTCTCACCAATCATGCACTTCCACTTGTGGAGCCACCAATAATGGCTTTCTACAATCAGTTCATTACAGTTTTCTTTTGTTTTAGAGACAACTCATGGGTTCTCATGCCTAAAGCTTAGGTTCTTAATTAGGGTGTGCCCCTGATGGGGGAGGCGTCAGTAATTTTCAAGAAGGGCGCAAGTTCTTGGAATAAAATCAAGAATTTTTCTAGTTATATTTGTCATTCTCTTAATGAGAGGGTCTTCAGATTGTAACTGTTTGGATCAACATATCTTTGTGAAGCTGCATTTTCTATGCTCACTGCTGACATGACTAAGTACAGAAACAGGCAGAATGTGCAAAAGGATTTACACTGTGCACTCTCTGGCATTTAACCACCCATTCAAGACCTAGTAGTAGTAATATGACTAATTCATAAACAGTAAAAAGACTAAAAACACACTTTTCATTTTTCCTTAAAATCTGGGAGGGAATTGTATTCTTAGATGCAAAGGGAGCATGAAGGGAAAGACATATTCCTAGATGGAGCATGAAAATAAATAGAAACACTGACCTAAAGGCTAACTGTCATTTGTTAATATGGAGGTGAAGTGAACAGTGCCTGTTTTCAGCAGGAAAAGTCATTGTGAAATATTGAGCAACAGCAATACTCAAGATGTGATATACAGACATGCAGATGAGATTCCACAAGTTTATTAACAAAACCACAAAACTATACGTATCTCCATCACCCTAAGAATCTCTTCACCTCACCCATAAGGCATATGAGTGTAATTTTTTAGGCGTTTCATTAAGTTAGGTGTACATCATAGTGTGAGGGTCCAGCCCCCTGCTAGGATATTAGATGAAATTCTCGTAGACTTTCCAACACCCCACATTTTGACTACTTCTTGTCCCTAACACCTCCTCCCCCCAATCCTCAATTCCTCACGTGCCCTAAGCTGGTTTGGGGGGTGGGGCGTTGCGTGGTGCAGGGATGATGCGGACATATTGCAAATTATTACCTCTGAAAGTGTATAAAGCCAATCTGAAGAATGACTATAAACATGAGACATCTGGCAGGCAAAGACAGCAGGGTAGCTTTGTGGTAAATGGCATACTAGTGATTTCTTTTCCTTCTTTAACTACTTTATCAATATAATACCACACATGTAAAAATGACGTGCATATGACTTCCAGGATTAAACTTCACCAGAAAATAATAATAATAATGTGTTGGCTGAAACTGCAAATTTACCGGAAAAAAGGAAAACCAGAGGACTATTGAACAAAAGTCGCTGAGACATGGTGTAAGCAGCAAGATTTTCTGTGAATGAATTTTAGTGCTTAGAGACATAAGAATAAAGATAATTATGCAATTATGCAATGGAACATGTCCTTCAACATCCAAAAGAGCTCCCACCTGTGCATCAGCTTGAAAGAAAAACCATTAGAATATACTTTCTCCATCAATGGAAAGGCGCTGAAAAAAGAGAGCAGCTGCAAATACCTGGGTGTGACTCTCACGGAAAACCTGAACTGGAACATCCATACAGAACTGGTCTAAGGAAAAGCTACAAAGACCCTTGACCTTCTTCGCAGGACACTGGGAATGTGCAACAAAGAGGTGAAGGTGGCAGCCTACTCAGCCCTAGTAAGAATATGCTTCCAGTGCATGGAACCCCCACACCCAAAGAAATATGCGTATCATAGAAAATATTCAACAACAAGCCACTCGCTTTGTGGTCCACAATTATAACAGGGAAGCGAGTGTGACCCAAATAATCAGTGAGCTAGCTGGGACACACTCCAAACCACACACTTTTTCCACCAAGCATCCAGTTGGGCTGTCAACATCCAAACGCCTGAAGATATAAAAATAACATGTCGAAGAAAATAACCACATTTACAGGCAACCAAGTACACAAGTAGACCCTTAACTGTACAGCATGTTCCCTAGAAATATACACTCATGGAACAAATTGCCCCAAGCAGTCACAGCAGGCACTTTACAGGAGTTCCGAAAAGCAGCTGTATCAGCCATCCAATAATTAATAACACCGCCTACCCTGAAGTGCTTGTAGAAGACACAAAGTTTTTCACCGTACATCCCAGGACAGCGATATTTCGCTTTCAAGGGATTACTTAACTCGACTCAGACAAGCCACAACAAAGTTTTGGATTTTGGATCTCACGCTCCGCCAGTCTTCCTACACATTGCAATTATTTACCTTTCGTCGCAGTTTCTGATACTTGGCCTGCAGCATCTGTTCCTCCTCAGTGAGGTTGCTTGGAAAGTGCAGGTACACCATGGTAGCGGTTTGTGTTCAAGGAGTGTTTCCCTGATGGTGCTGCTGTTGACGAGGCAGACGTTGTTGTTGAATGTTTGGGTCTGCGACAATGGCAGTGTTGCCAAACAGAGGTGGAAGTTACGGAATATTTAAGTTTATATAGGTAAAAATTCGAAGGGTACAAAATATATATATATATATATATATATATATATATATATATATATATATATATATATCAGATTGGGTATAACAAACGAGGTCAAATATTCGAGTCAGTAAAGTAAGGAGGGTAATAAATACGACAATTATGCATCAAATTTCATCTTAAGCTTTGACAAATATGAATTAAATTAATCTCTCTCTCTCTCTCTCTCTCTCTCTCTCAATTAATGCTAATCGTCATCTTCAAGTGTAAAATCATAGGGCTGAAAGTCTTCCCTTATTCTGTCACGAAGGTCCGTCTCTTCTTCCTTGGACATCTTACATTCTCTCCAGTCTATGCGCTCTGTTACATTGAGTATGGGTGGACTTGCAAGTACCTCTCTGAAATACGTTTAGGTCAAGTTAAAGTATAACAAATAGGAGAATTAAGTTCCTTGAAAAAAAAAAAAAAAAAAAAAAAAACTTATGAAAGGAAGATCAGTGGTGTGGATGTTAAACAATAATCCTTGTAAAGAAGACATACTTTGAGTCTGCCCCAAAAAAACAACATATGACAAAAATCATATGAAATCACTGGGGTTTACAGAGCTAAGAATGTGAACAAGTGTGAGTATATGGTGCTCTATCTGGACACGCACACATACCAGATAATGTAGTGGTTAGCACACTTGGTTCACAATGAGAGTGCATGGGTTTGAGTATTGGGCATAGTGAAACAAATAGGAGAGCCCTGTGTGGTATGGTCTCTGTCCTACATAAAGATTGGTCAGTACAAGCTCTCAGCTCTATCCATAGGGGGAAATGCTGGCTAGGTGAGCAGCAGAGTATTGTGGTGTAATACAAAACACACACACACAAACACATTTAATTCTATGTGAACATGATGGATGAATAATGAGTTGTATGATTAGCAAGGTGGACAAATGGCAGTGTTCCATTGTATATTCTATCTCTGAAAACTTATTCATTTTATGAAAATTAATATAGTACAATTTCATAACATAATGATTATGATTTAAAATAAAATAAAAATCTTTACATAAGTTTTCTTCTTGCTAAATTTCAAAACACTCACCTTCCAAACTGAAGAGGAAAATTTTTCTTGACTCTGTGATACAGTTTTTCACCCGTCGGTAACTCAACATAGAAGTATGGAGTCCCAGGTGGAGCAATTTGAGATATGTTGGACAGTTTTGGAATTTCATCCAATTCAATGGAACAACTTTCTGCTGTGTTCTGAAATGCATAGCCAGAGATAAATAACAAATACATGACCATTTGTGATCATAATTATGGCTAGGCTGTGACTAGAAAGATAGGAATGCAAATATTTTCATTATCAATAGGATTAATTAAAAATGAACAAATAACCAAATAGTTTTTTTTCACCAAGCATAGAAGATGAAAGAAGCAAAATGTACTACAGTCTGATGTTAAATGATCACCAACCGGTGTGTGTGTGTGTGTGTGTGTGTGTGTGTGTGTGTGTGTGTGTGTGTGTGTAATTCACTGTTTGATCTGCTGCAGTCTCTGACGAGACAGCCAGACATTACCCTACGGAACGAGCTCAGAGCTCATTGTTTCCGATCTTCGGATAGGCCTGAGATCAGGCACACACCACACACCGGGACAACAAGGTCACAACTCCTCGATTTACATCCCGTACCTACTCACTGCTAGGTGAACAGGGGCTACACGTGAAAGGAGACACACCCAAATATCTCCACCCGGCCGAATCGAACCCCGGTCATCTGGCTTGTGAAGCCAGCGCTCTAACCACTGAGCTGTGTGTGTGTGTGTGTGTGTGTGAGTGTGTAATTTACTATGGTCATCAGCTGGTCACCCAGCCAGCCTTCCCCATTAAGGAGCAAGCTCAGAGCTCATAGACCGATCTTCAGATAAGACTGAGACCACAACACACTCCATACACCGGGAAAGTGAGGCCACAACCTCTCGAGTTACACCCTGTACCTACTTGCTGCTAGGTGAACAGGGGCTACACATTTAGAGGCTTGCTCATTTGCCTTGCTGCGTCCGGGACTCAAACCCGGGCCTTTTCGGTTGTGAGCCGAGCGTGCTAGCCACTACACTAAACGGTGTGTGTGTGTGTGTGTGTGTGTGTGTGTGTGTGTGTGTGTGTGTGTGTGTGTGTGTGTGTGTGTGTGTGTGTGTGTACAACATGCATGTAATATAATAAGCTACAATTGTGTTTCTATCTCTCTTTATGGATATAAGATGTGCAGTTATTGAATTCCTCACCAACAATGCTAAGAATGTGGGATGAGATTTCAGAAAAAGAGGTAAATTAAGGTAAATCAAGATTATTGTTGCTATGCAATGATGTAATGTGTTGTGGACTGCACAGGCTTCAATGAATGTATCCTCAGGAGTGATACACATAACTACTTCACGAGTCTGAAATCAACCTACTGTGAATGTTTCCATGAGGTGCAGGGCTGCTTCATTAGAAACTGGTACCACCTGAATCTGGAGATGCTGGGAACGGTAGTTTCTCTCAAAGAAGACGGCACGTTTTCCTTTTTTCTTGAACATTGCTTTAAGTGCTTTCTTAAACTTCTCTATTTCTGTTTGAGTGAAAGTGAGTCAGCAATGTGGTTTAAAGATATTTCACATAGTCTCTACCATTTTACAACAGTATTTACCAGATACATCTCCTTTTTTACTCTAAGGTAATCTGAAAAATCTGGTAAGGTAATTAACTTCTACATCAATGTTTAAGCATTACAAGATATGATATAAAGGTATGGCCTGGACTAGAAGTGATATACTGTATGCAATAAAAAGTGGAAAAGCTAAAATCTATCCTTTACTATTTGTACAAACACTATGGATTGTTAACTTTACACCCATCATAGTGCCAGACTGTTCCCAGATCAAATCAAAGTTACCAATGTCAGTAAAGACATACACACATAGAGGAATCCCAACAAACTCCTGAGTTGATGAATACTATCCACAGAAGTGATCTTAAAATTTAAACAGTTGTTGCAAAATTAAGTTTCTGCTACAATGTGCAGACACATTCCATGGAATTTTCTGAGTTAACATTTTTATCTGATAAAAAGAAGCCAAAAATGTAATATAGTATACAATGCAACAACATAATTCTTAAAATATAAGCATTGCAACACTGCTTACCTTGCAAGCAGTCATCATCTAGGTCTGGTGTGCTTTGGAAGTGGGTGATGGGCAGGATCAACAGATGTTCAGATACAAGACCACCCTTTGCTAAAGCTAAATATGTATGGTCTCCAACACTTACTACAAGATGTTTCTCCACCTCAGGACTGGCTAAGCAGAACCAGCAAGGTCCTGTAAGCCAAAAACAAAATCATCTTAGTGTCGAGTTACTTGCCCTCAAGTGGAACAGAGCATGCAAAGGATCTACTTATAGTAGTATTTGTAAATTGGGAAGATTCATTAGAACAAAGTGTAGAAAAGATGGAATAGTAACAAGAGATGGGTAAGAATGGAATGCCAAGACACTGGCTTTGTTACAATAAAGACATTTTGTATTAATACAGATGAGAAGGCTTAGATATAATAACACCAATTAACAAACATTATTTACCAGTAGGTTTTGGAGGTAAACGTTTCCTCTCTCCACCTTCACCTCCTCCCTTTCTTTTCTGTCCTCTCTCATCACCCATTTTGGCATTCATGTCATAGAAGAATTGGGCTCCCCTTGTGTCCTTTCCACTCCTCTGCTGGGTCAGGTAATAGAAAAAAAAATTACATTTAGAAATAAAAACTAGCATTTGTGCTACTGATATCACCATAACTTGAAAGTATAGATAAGAACAAATTACTATTATTTTTTTTTTTGTGTGTGGTGGGGCCTTAATGGATTAATGGAATTTAAATTAATTTCAGAGGGGAAAAATAATTTGAGATAAGAGCAAATTTAGTTAAAAACTCTGCGACGGAGCAAATTAAACTCATAAGTCAAGGTAGCAGTGTAGAGTACTTCTTACAGGTAACACTTTACCTGTTTTGGTGGGTGGGCAATATTGGAGTCTGAGAATGGACACTCAGTAACATCAGGAGGCTGCTTCACTAGTTCTGTTGGTTCACACTTAGACATTGGTGTGATGTTAAAAGCATACAACCATTTCTGCTTCTCAGGATTTCCCACCTTTGCTAATCCTATGAAGCGAGTCACATGCCGGGTTGGCTCAAGAAGTACTTTGTGGTTCCTTGAAATAGAGACAATATGTGTTATAATTATGTAGTATAGCACTCAAAGTAAACTAAACAATTTTTTTTTTATAATTATCAAATTGCATAAAACAGCAGCATGCATTACAATAATAAATTCTATAAAATATTATGGAGAGAGAGAGAGAGAGAGAGAGAGAGAGAGAGAGAGAGAGAGAGAGAGAGAGAGAGAGAGAGAGAGAGAGAGAGAGAGAGAGAGAGAGAATAACACAAAATTACCTTTTATTGTGAACAAATCTAAATACTACAAAATTAACAAAAATTAATTATACAACAAGAATCAAACTTCATAGCATCAATAAGGTGAGAGTTACTACCACCCACAGTTTTTTAAAACCCATATCCTTTGCATTTATTCAAGTAAGCTACTACAGTAAAAATCTGCAACTTCATCATTTGTAACACCACAGCTGATGACTATTGAGACACTGTTTTTGACAAGAATCCCTGAGACCTTCCTTCGTTCACCATTTCCAACAGCTAGTAAAATGCAATCTTTATTCAAGATGGGGAAACAAATTCAGCCAACCATTAAATTATCCTGTGGGTTTCTAAATCTCCATTATTCTGAAATGAACTGCAATAATACTATACTATATTATAATCATGAAAATCCTTGAAAAGTTTCTCACCTTCTGACATTTCTTTAAAGTAGTGATTTACTTCTGCAAGTTGTTGCACTCATTATCATTTCATATCTTACTGTCCAGCTAAAAAGACACATGTCAAAATTAATGCAGGTGTTTGTATTACACAATGTAATTCAGGAAAATTACCTGTATGGCAAGCGTTCATAATAAGTTCCTTCAGTACCACAAAAGTGATATCGAGGTCGAAGTTTGAAAGCTAATCTTGAAATCATGGATGAACCAGAAGATTGTGGATCACAGCCTTCCTGAAAACATAACATATGTGTTTTAAACTGTTAATAAATTAAAGAGAATGAGTTAATGTGCACAAAATACTTTAACACTTAAATAATAACAACACTTACAGGTTTTTTGGCATAGTTGCACACTACATTTGGCCACTGAGATGTAAGAAGGATATCTATGGCTGGTTTTGCAGTTGCTTGAGTTTCTAGAGAAGCTATATCATCAAAAGTGAATGTGGAAGCACTTTTTCCATGACCAGCTGCCTCCTTTCCACTCAAGTACACCATCTTCAGACCACTGCTGCTTGGATATATACCATTTGGACCTGTGGCATGAAGAGATCCACTGTATTCAAAATACATTTTTTTCTTTCTGGTTAAAATCTTACTTTGTAAAGATACAACATAGAAATTCTTAAATATAATAGACAAAATTCACATAAGGTGATCCAAGATGCCCTCAAATAAATATCAACAAATTTGGAATAGTAAGACATTTGCACACAACACAATACATTGTTAGATTGTGTAGCATTATTCACATAAAGAAATCAGTACTTTCAAATTGTAATGCAGTAGAGGTAAATGCAAGTGTAAAGAAGTTCAATAGTATATTCTTACCCAAATATATGACATTCTCACACATTTCACAGCCTTTCATATCTGGATAGTTTGAAGTGCTATCCTCACTGGAAGGCCCAAGGATGAATGTTGGAACTGGAACTAAAAATTTCAAGCAATTAGGAGAGAGAGAGAGAGAGAGAGAGAGAGAGAGAGAGAGAGAGAGAGAGAGAGAGAGAGAGAGAGAGAGAGAGAGAGAGAGAGAGAGAGAGAGAGAGAGAGAGAGAGATACAAGTTACAGATATCTTTGAGCCTTATTTTACTGACCAACTATTTTCTCCAATTGAAGTTTGACATTTGCAAAATATCTATATAGTCTTTTTGTTTAGTAAATGTGTTATGATTATCTAAGTTAGAAAGAAACTATAAAAAACTTATAAACTGATCTGTTGCAAAGACAATACTATCCCTCAGAGGTTATACAGGCAGCAAGTGTCAGTTCACCATTTCTTTGACATTCGATGAGCATAACCAGTAAGTAAGCAGAAGAAATACACTCAAGAGTCTGTTACCTTTGGCTTCCCCTCTCTTATATGGAAGCCACTGTGAATTGTCTTGTCCAAAAAAATTTCCAACACACAGCAGCATTGAAAACGGTCCATTCTTGCTGTTTACGTTAGCCACACGCTTGAACAGCTGGTTGAAATTTCCATCAACATCACCACTCACAAGACTGGAATGCAAGATAATTGGCCTTTAATTGAGAGTAATCACGATCTCCATAGCACATTAGCAGCCGGTCAGAAAATTAGGAAGTGCAAGATAAATAAGAGTCATTTTCATAAATATGTAAAAGCAAGTTAGTAAAGTATGTATTGTCATAAAAAATAAGAGAGAAGCTGCACAACACTACTCTACTCTCACTGCTTTCCTGTTTGACCCCTTCAGTACCATGATGCGTTTCTATATTAAATCTGGTTAGTATTCGGCAATTTCATGCAGCTTCAGAAACACATGTGGGGGTTAAAATAGTGTAAACTCTGGCCACTAATCTTCTAACCTCAATAGACCCTTCCTAATGCAAATAAAATCATCTAATCGTGCACAAAATTCAAGTTAAAAAGGCACACCTGTACTGAAGGGGTTAACTCTCTAATTCAAAAGTTAACCAGTGTTCTTAATTGTTCATCTCATGGGCAGGAAACACAAAAATCCTCACTTTAGGCTACAAATGGAGATGATAGTTAAAAGAAAGGCAATCCTAACCTCACCTTTAACTAACTAAACCTAGCCTGACAACCTGACTTAACCTAATCTGACCAAACCTAACCAGTTAACCTGAAGTAACCTTACCTAACCTATGCACATCACTAAACAAACAAATCCTTTCACAGTAATTATTAATTTGAAATGAAAACCTCAATAAGTACATTTATTAAGTAGTACTCAAGAAGGTAATAAAAAGCATCATCCCTAAATGTATAGACAAGAGCGTTATGGTCCCTTCCTAATACCACAATAGCCCAGTCTCTTGCATGTACTGGCACACAACACTAAGAAACAGAACATGTACATAAAAGAAGAAAAATTGTATATACAACTGTACTTACATTTTCTCAACTTGATTAGACATTCTTGGTGCTTTGAATACTGTGGTAGAAGATCCAGCAGGATGTAGTGAGACTCAATAACTTACTATTCAGAGGGTTGTGCAATGGGCATCAAACGTTCACTGACGTTTCTACCAGCAGTGTATTGGGCAGCTCAATGCCCACCACATACTATAGTAGTAGGTATACCACATGAATGAACAACGTTGTAGTACATCAGAAAACCTGCATTCTATCAGTTGGTTGTGATTTCCTTTAAAAAATATGTATACAAAACTTCTCTACACTCAAAACGCTACTTTAAACCTCAAACACCGCATGGCACACAGCCGCCACTGTTGCCAACTCTCACTTGACAACTTGTCACATGTCGCTAGACTAGTGGCAAAAAGTCGCTCTAGTTGGAATATCAGCCCCTTAGATTTTTCATACGAGTTTGAGTAGAAATAACAGAAGGATGTGAAACACAGGGTACATTTCCCACAGGCAGACGGACACTTTTATACATAAGACACCGCCTGCTGCCTGCTGCCTGGTGCTCGGTCGCCATGGCAGCGGGATTGTGTACAGCTCGGCCTGACACACTTTTGAATCAGGCAAATATTCATACCGTCTTGAGTGCAGGGAGCAAGAAGGAGGAAAATCTTAGACTTAAGAGGATGAAGATCATGGAGTGTAAACCAACATGAAATTTTGCTTTACGAATTTAGAGTGAAGAGAGTTAAGAAGAAGGATGCTTGGCCATGGCATGTTTAACTGGTGGGGATTTTCACCTCCACTAGATTTCTGCAGTTATTTGAAAGGTAAGTAGCTGAGCTTGATATTACAATAGAGGAAAACAACGAACAATATTAATACACTCAAAAGGGGAAAAAATGTTTTGCCTTGCTTTTTCCTACTAGATCTGTTCATATAATTGACGAAAAAGTCAATACATACAGTGATTCTGTGAATTATTAATAGCCTCCAGCATATAAAAGTATATAAACAAACTTCTAGCAGTACCGAAACCGAAGATAGGCGAGCATCACCCATGAGCTCTTTCCGTAGGTGAATGACACACACACACACACACACACACACACACACACACGATCTGCAATTTAAAATGACTATATCTTTACGTAAACAAATCAGAAATGCATTATGATACTGCGTGACTCGCGCGTGTGGTCACATTCCTTCTCTAAACATTTACATATTTTTACGTATAATTTCTTTAATACAGAAATTCTTTATTCCTTTGCCATTACTACCTTGGATTTGGGACCGCTCGGCCCTTGTTGATCGGGTGTTCCAGTTTTCAGAATTCCCACGTCGATATCTCATCCAGCACAGACCACGCACAGATGATGCAGGGAGGCGGACCTTGCTTCCCGTGTGCTCTTAAGAAAGAATGTGGCTCTTTTCCACCAAATTTAGTACTATTTTATCCTGTAGAATGTATTTTCTAATCTCTTTGTAATCTTAGTTATTGAAGTTAAAACTTAGAATAAACAGAAACCTGAAAGGTAAAACTTCTCTCTCTCTCTCTCTCTCTCTCTCTCTCTCTCTCTCTCTCTCTCTCTCTCTCTCTCTAAGATAATGCCAGTACAGCTGACGCGCGGGACAGAGAGGTGGTGCAGGTGGTCGTGGTGGGTGCTGGGGACCCTCGCCACTTGCTGCTAACACTTGCCAAGAGTGTCGGTACAAAGCGGCTTAGGGTGAGTTCATATAGCTCCAATCATTGAGGCGAGTGTAGTCATCGTTACTCGTGTTATTCGTTCGTACCATATCCAAATGCCAGCCACTGATGTTACTGGAATTATTAAGTGGAAAGCTTATGAAATTAAATTATTCCCGCCAGATTTTCATACTGGAGGCTTATGTGGAGGTGTACGCACGGCTGCTGTTGCTACTGGGAGCGGGTCTGCAGGTTGGCATGGGCGTCAGAGAACGAGCCACACTCCTACTCGACCTGTGGGCCAACCTGTACCTCAGACCCACGTCCAGGACCTATCTGGAGCTCGTCGGGCGGAGGTTTTCAATGTATGTTGTTGTTGTTGTTGTTGTTGTTGATCTACTGATGATGATGATGATGATGCGGTCAATTAATATGAATCAATCAACCCAAAACATCATAAATAAAGATGAAACTGTTTAATGTGAAGCGTTCAAATGACAGATGTCAGTTAGTTAATTAATGTTGTATGATTTGGATGATCGATAGAACTCTACAACGTGTTTTTAATTTTTTTTTATTTATTTATCTATTTATTTATTTATTTATTATCTATTATTTTTTTTCAGGGCCATGACAGACGAGGCCTTGTATTCCAGTCTCATCGGTCTGGTGTCCGCCAGTCGACTCAAGTACCGAGAGAGGGATGCTATGGATGCCGTGTGTCGCTCATGGTTCACCCTCTCAGCAGGAGATTATGACCCTTCACTATCATGGTTAGCTTGCTCGCATCAGGCTGTACATTTTGTCAGTCTTTGGCAGCACCATTTTCTAAACAAAAAATCAGCACTTTATCCTGCCTGTTTTTTTTTTTTTTTTAAGTAAGCTAGGTCTAGCTGAAGTTACTTTGAGCCTTTAGGGTAGGGGAGTCTTCATGAGTCAAGTGATAGTTAACCACTGATGCACCGTGAGAAAAATCCATGAGAACTGATGAAAGGATATAGCCAATGCGTGAAAAGAATAAGGTGAAATATTTCTGATTAACGTTAGATGAATATGTTGGTAAAGACAGTTATTGATTTATTCCATTACTGATTCAGTAATATTTGTTCAATGGGGAAGGGAGGTGCGACTGCGGCAGCTGTTGAAGACTCGTTACGACAGCAGGAGGGCCGAGGCGGACTGGGCCTGGCATATGCGCCTCGCTTTCCGGATTCAACAATTGCAGACCACGGTAAAGGAAACTGAGGCCAGCAAGGAACAGAGACACGGACGTACTTTCCTTAGCACGGGTTGGGGCCAAGAATTCCTGACGTGGCGTGAAGACGGGCGTGCTTTGGCTCTCGGGGCGGATACAACACCAACACTCCCCAACACATCCCTTGCCTCTGGTGATTCACTGATGGGTCATATGGCGCCCTTTGCCTAGAGTGACATGAATATTTTTGTCAATCAATATTCCCCTCCTATAGATCATTCCAGGTTTCTTCACTTATCATCAGATCCTCATTAAAACTCCGAGCAAAATCATTCTTGTGAACTTCAATGATCATGAACAAAAATGTTACTCTTGCCATATGAAAATTAAATTCATATTTCATATAAAAGTGACTTGTATTTTCAATTGGCTCCTAGCATTATATGAACTTGAATATATAATGGCATTTCTATTCCTCATGTACATTAAAGTGGCAACGGTGGTGGAGGGGTCGACGAAGCACCGGCGCATCGGGTACTGGGGGGACGTGCTGACAGGGCCCTTCCCCGCACTGGCCCTCGCCTCCACTGACCTGCGTGCTGCTAAGGCACAAAACAATAGAAACTGTCATGTAAGACGTTTCCAGATAAGTAATGAGTATAACGATGTAAGAAAGATGGTGTATGCAGATAACAACCAGTCACTCCCTTTCATTTTAAGAATAACAGGCACTTCTTGAGAAAAAAGAAAATGTGCAAAATTTTCATCTATTTTTTTTCTATCATTTGTTCTTTTTTCACAGAGCGGCAGCGAAGTAGCTCTCTGGAATATGGAGAGTTTACTGGATGAACTTTGGGCAACCTACCTTCAGGATACACATGAGAACACAGATTATGCAAATGGGGCTGAGAAACCTGAAGCAAAGGACATGACAAAGAGCAAATCATCGAGTGCGGAGGAACACCTTGAAAATCTGAGTGACACTATTGAAAAATTGCATATCCAGCGTGATAAGGATGGCCTGGCTGCTAGTGAAGGGCGGAACACTTCACTCACAGGAAAGGAGATCAGTGGAGAAGCCAATATCAGGAATCCAGAATCAAATACGCACTCTGCAAATGCAGATACACAAAACATGAACGTCACGTTGAACAAGAATGAAACTTCGAGCGTGACCTGTGACAAGGATGACCGTGAAGAAGCCAGCAACTCTCACTCAGGAGCAGTGGGCGGCAGTGCTACCAATCGTTCCGAGCAAGAGGACAATGAGAATTCCAGCAAGCGTGTCAAGAGTCATCCTCCGAGAAAGAAGAGCAGCGTAGAAGGAGGAAGAGCTTATATTGACTACTTGAAGCTGGAAGGAGTGGAGATCATCTTGCTGTCCCCGTCGCGCCTCAACGATCTGTCTTCACTATCAGAAGTAAGTGGCTTAGTGTTTGACGATCGTTACGTAATCTTGTGACATTTTACATCACTATCAAGGTAAAGCGCTCATCTTCAGTTCTTTATCTAGCTCCCACTTTCCTCTCAAAGACTCAGAAGATCGCCATCCCAAGTCAGATTAAATTATAGATATGACGAATCTTTCAGTTGCCGGTAACTAATGTAAGGAACACTTTTATTACAACAGATCGAGGGAGAACTAGACCTGATTTACCTGTCAGCAGCCATGGCCCACATGATGTCCCCTTCTTTCTTCCTGAAGCACCGAGGCGCACACACACAGCTTCTCCTCGAGACTGTTCAGTACGTAATGGTCCAACTCATTCTTGACTTGCTGGTAGTGTGGAGCCCACGTGACCAACACGTCACTAGTTATGTTTAAAGAAGTTTATTTGACAAGGATGTTATTAGTTCAACAATCTTTTAGTATTGAACTTAATTCCACATAATATAATATAATGTAAAGGCAAGATGAAGTATTATAACGTTTCGACTTAAAATCTAATTTGAATTTTTTTAGAATGTTTCCGCAATTGACGGACGATCAAGTCAAGGAATACCAGACTCGGGTGACGGCCTCGGCTGGCGAGGCGGGCTGGGAGCAGCATGCCTCACCACACCCTCTGTGCCACCTGCGTTTCCACAGGTGAACACTTGCCAATCGACGAGAAGTTCCTATTTTCCATTGTAACCCTTTCCTAGCACTCTCCTTATAGTACAACTGTTTGTAGCATGCCAGCAGTTTTCAAATGAAGTTTAGCTTCTTTGCCTACAACTACATTCTAAACATTTAAAGAGAGGACGAGTAAGGCGGACACATGGCAGTGTGAAGTCCATTGTAATAGTATTTTATTGCTTCACAAGATGGAGTATAAATAAAAAAAATCACAGATGAAACTCTATGAAGCAGCAGGTTAGGAGGGGTAGTGCCGACCCTCGGCGGCACTGCTGGTGCTTCAGTGGAGGAAGAAAGATGACAGTATAGTGAAATTTTGAACCAATTCTATGGAAAATTGAAATTATAATGCATAAAATATTGTAATAATTAACTAATACGTATTGTAATTAAATGGCAAAGCAAAAGAAAACAGACATCAAGTTGAGCTTCCTCCCTCATGTCACAACACAGATTCGCGCCGCCACCACCAGGCCATGGCCACGCGTGGAGCGAGGCGGGTGTGCTGCAGCTGGATATGCTGGAAGTAGTGAAGACTTGAGAAGCAAGAATGATGAATTAGGATATCGAATACATGTGCATATCTAGGGCAGCCGATTCATGTGCAGACTTCCCCCGCGCGTCGTGGCAATGAAGGGACAGTCACATTAAGCTGGGGCAGCGAATGTGAAATGCTGTAGTCTCAGTTCATTTGAAGAGACTTCGTGAAAATTTCTAGTTTGATGATGTAAACAAATATTGCAGCACAAGAAGATTTTTTTTGTAAAACTTAATGCATAATATATTATAGTAGAGAGAAGGTATGCGCCATGAAAGGATCTTGGTACATAAACTGAGGTGACAAGCTTCTATATCTTAGGAAAGAGCCTCTCTTAGTTAGGTTTAGATATACAAGGTATGAGAAGTAGCAAATAGAAAGATGGAGGTGCTGTATGGTAGCAATCTTCATTATGAAAAACAAATTTGTTTTGAGAGAACGTTAGAGTCACAAAAGGAAGTTATACGATTAGCGTCAGTCTAAGAAGTGTGCCTGATTCCCTCATTAGCCTGGATCGTTGCCAAGGGGGAAGAATAAAATTAGATAGTGTTAAAAATGCCGGAAAGTCAAGGCTAGGAAGCAAAAGTTGCAGAAGAATTGTTAGATGCACGAGATGAGACATGTAAGGATATTGAAAGCAATGTGTGAAGACACTACATATCTAAGTAGCGTCCGTAGCTTCTCTGCATTCTGTCTTTCTAAAAGGTGCTCACACAAAACTACCATGAGCCATACAGAGACTCAGAGCTCTAAGGAGGAGATTATACGTACTCTTGCCTTGCATACGTTCCCTTCCGTAGGTCTGACTCGAATCACAGCCAGAATATTGGCAGCTATCAACACCATGGCCTACCAATAGTTTCATAACTTAGGCGCTATTCTATACACCATGACGGTTACCCTTCATCCATACAAGGCTGGCATGATCATGAAGTTAATGCCAACGCATGACTTGTTTACATCTCAGGCAACGTGTATTATTTCAATATATACATGTAGTACCTAGATTACAGATACTTTGACACCTCTCCTCCCTTCATTGTGCTCGCTCTGTATTTCCAAACCTTCTTCAAATCAACTTGACACTACAAAACCAAGACAAACGTAAGCAGTGAGGCAAGAGAACCAGGAGGCAGGGAAGTTCATGAGATGGCGATGTGATGGACGAGATCACGGTGTTTCCTTCATAACTGAGTTGCTTTGCTTTGTGGTGTTGCTGGTCGGGGCGTGAAGGTCCTGAGGCTGCAGGAAACACCTTGCTTGGTTTGTCATCACCAGAGAAATGTAGACATCACAGACTATAGCTGCTTTCTTCTCTTCTCTTGTTACAACTACTTCAATTTAGGCTTTCCAGCGGCAGGTGTTCCTTGATTAACTGTGGAAGTGCAACAGTGTCAGTGAAACATAACAACACTGATCTATTTGTTTAGTAAATGAACTTGTATTTTCTAAGTCCTATCATCCGCTGTTCGAACAAAACTGCGGAAAAGTAGAAATATCATCCTTAGAAACATCACATGTAACCAGTATTTGTATCAAGAAATTTCACCCAGAGATGAATGCATTCACACTGAATTTCTGAAGTCATCATTGGATTGAATGTAAGACGCTTATAAATAGTAAATAAATATAAAGCCATAGTGTCATTCATTGATCACACCTTAAATAACAGGTATCTTCCGTCTCAAGGATAGTTTTGTTATCAAATAGACAAATACCAAACCATCTCATGAACATAAAGATGCTTATGTCTGGAATGGTAACGAAGAACGTATACCTTCACACACCTAACATGTAAACTAGATTTGTCCTCGTGCCACTATGTCGCTATGAGAGTCACACTGCACAGGATAACATGAAGATTACAGACGAACAAAGTGACAAACGAAAATTATGAACCAGCATCTCCATAGATGTCTCTGCTCCTTGAGTTGTGAGGCTTACCTACTCTTTCACAGCAGCAGCTGTTACGGCTTGCTGCACTTAAATAAACAAACACATGTATTGCTGTGCACATATTACTAATGAAAGATGTTATCTTATAAAACATTAGACACAAATATCTACCTAAACATTAACATGTATACACCAAATGATGCTTGTGCACTTTTATCTTTTGGTGAAGACACCTGCGTAGCCATTTCATTGATGTCTCAGACGTGAACCCGGTACAGACAGACGGACAGGGTCAGCGAGACAGAGGTTGGTCGTCCAGTGTCTGGTAAGCGTGTGCATTAGGACAGAGCAGGTAGTAATGCTGCCTGGCCATCAACTGGATGCTACACTACCATGAGTTGTGCAGTCAGTACACGGTAGTACTATATGACCGAGTCTACTTCCTTACTATTCTTTGATATTAACTTAGAATACTGCATGCAGATTTACGAGTACTGTATATAAGCCTTAATTAAGGAATTTCTGGGTGTTATGTAAAAAGTCATGTATTAGTGATAGCAACAGGTAGCGTTAGGGTGTGAGTGGCAGGCGGCAGGGAGTGGAGGGAGGAGGGCCGATGTCGACACCTTGATCAGCTTATCCCTGTACAGTTTCTCCGACTCCCACCGCCTGACAGGGACGGTCTTGCCGTTCCTCCTGAGGCAGACCCGCAAGTCCGCCTCGTCAAAGATGCTGACAGGGTCAAGCTTGTGCGTATTAATCTTCTCCACCAAGTACTCCGTGTAGTGTAACCTGGGTGAGATAAGGGAAAGGGTTGCCAGAACAAAATAAAACAAAACAGGAGATCGGATGAAGAGAAAGAAATGTTACCTTAGTCATCCTCCTCAAAAAGAATAGGTCAGGTTCCCGCGGTCTCCGTTTGGGCGCCGTCAGGTTTTCTCGGCGCAACATATATCTCAGATCCTCCTCATCCATAATGGGCAGCGGGTCTATACTATTTTTATAACACAACCGACCCAAATATTCAAGGTAGTGTTTTCTGTAAAGAAGGAACCTCGTCTTAGAGCAAAGTCATTAGTTTTCCGTTCAAAGTGAATACAACATTTCAGCACACACTACAGTACACTATTCCTTCTTTACAAAAAATCACCGGGCAACGTATGCATGCGGGGACTCCTACACTAAAAAAAAAAAAAAAAAAACAAGGAGAGACTGAAAGGATTGTAGCGCGAAGTATGAAGCTAGAGTCAAACTTTTATTCATAATTCAAAAGCATGGATTTGCGATATCTGAAAGGAAACAGATTTAGTGAAGGAACAACGTTGTCTCTTTGTTGTCCTTGATAACTTTTCCGTCGTCATTCGTACTGTTTAAATGAGGACATGATTGATTTAGTCAATATTTCCACTTTGACAATCAAAATGTAATGCATATCTTTTTAGATACATCCTATAATGAGAAGCAAGGCATTGAAGGAAGAGCAACAGCAGTATGTACGTACATGAAGAATAGTCATATACTGTGAATAGATATGGATGGGAACCTAAAGTGAGGGGACATTACCTGCACAGGCCAGCGTATCCTGAAGGCACAGTACGGCCACAGATGTCGTCCTTCAGGCCATCAGCTAACTCTTTCTGCTCCTGCACCTGGCAAGAACTTCGGGCCCCTGGCTTCACCTCCTGGCCTGGCGGGGGCTCAGTGTCGTAGCTCACACCGGATTCCTGAACAATAGGAACGGTTTTCACGTTAGTCAAGAATGTTTCTAACTTATTAGAAACCTATCCTTCTTAACTATAGACAGTTCGACCAGTCTCTAAGGTCACAATAGATCCATTAAAAAAAAGAAAAAGAAAGAGAACCCTATATAAGATAATAATGATAAAAAACACTTCTCTGAGAGTTTTGAAATGGCACATACCAATAGTCCTGTTTTGATGGCTTGCAAGAACATTTTCATTAGCAGGATATTATTTTTAGCAACCACCGCCTGTTTTTTTCTTCCAAAAGTTAAACGAATTGCATACAACGAACATGATACCACACTACTTAGCTTTATGGCACGCTGCAAGCACTGACAATATCAAAGAATAGCATCTGATATACTGTACACAGCCACAGAGATACAGGAGAGCAGGAAGCGGCGGTAACTCTACCTTCAGTAAGTTTTGGAGCTGGTTTGGCTCCTTGTCCCTGAGGTAAAATAGGCAGTTTCTGGGATGGTGAGCGTGGAGGCCTAGTCGCTCGCAATAAGGCCCAACTGGACACCTGAGGCAATGGCAAAAAGGATATAAAGACACGTGAGAGATTGTTCAGCCACAGACAACATGATCTCTGAAGACAAAACTTGTGATGTTATAGCTATTCAATGTGACAGAAGTTATTGTCAAGCAAGCGGCAAGACAGTGCTTACTTGGCTCCTTGACGGAATGGTTGACCGCATCCCGAGCAGAACTCATATTTACACTGAGTGCAAGTAAAGTGCATACAACCTCCCTTGGCCAGCGAGTAAGTGAACCTGCAGGAAAAAAGAATAATCTCTCTCTCTCTCTCTCTCTCTCTCTCTCTCTCTCTCTCTCTCTGTTAAGAAGTGTACTTTCTTTTAGACAGGTAAGCACATTCTCTACATAACACATCGAGATAAATGTGTCGCTAGGAAAAGCAACTCACTTGCAGTTTGGACAGGTGATGCCACACTCAGCCAGGTGCTTGGCCACACCCTGGAGAGACACCTCCATGTCGTTGTCCGCCTTCCACTGTGCAAACTTCGCGCAGGAAATGCCCTCGTGAGGCGTCTCCCACTGGTCCACAAAGAAACGGACATGTACGTATTAAAACATGCTTCTCAATCACTGGAACACACACACACACACACACACACACACACACACACACACACACACACACACACACACACACACACACACACACACACACACACACACACTGCAGATAACTCTTGCAAGAAAGAAAGTGAGTAGCTAAATAAATTAATATGTAGATAAATGAATAAATTAATGAATAAATAAATGAAGTACTCACGGGGAGGCGGCACTGTGCGCATGTCACGTCCTTGCAGTCTGGGCAGATGAGCTTCCTGGCGCGAGGGTTTGCTATGAATCCTGACGAGCACTGTTGAAGATGACGGTGGAGAAAGCGAGGGATTCATCAAAAGCTTCAGAAAATTTATCAGAACACAATAAATATATTTCACTTCCAGCCATTTATCCAGTCAACCAACCCCCCGCCCAGACCTTCCCCAAGAGATGCAGAATAGACTCAGATCATTAACCAGAGACGCACGTAATGGCGGGTCCTTTCAGAGACGAGCGCCTCACCTTATTGCACCACCGGAAGTTGGGGTCCTTCATGAGCGTCCAGTCCCGAAGCTTCCGCTGGAACAGTTCGTGGGTCTCTGTGTCCAGGATGTTCTTCAGCAGAATGTCCATGTTGTTCAGGTACTCGTTGGCGGTCTCCTAAATAGTGAGAGAGAAGCTCGGTCACTAAAGAATATTGCATGTAACAATGGGAGACGAAGCTGAATGAGTTCTGTACAGAGCATATCTTTAATGGGGAGGGAATGAGAGGACACACGCACATTACCTCGTTGGCATCCAGGTCAGGCTCATTGCAGAAGGGACAGCGCACCTCACGGATATTTTTGGCCTTGATCTGGAAGGTGAAGTAGGTCTTGGCGCAATCACAGCAGCATCTGTGTGTGCACTGCAGCATGGACACCATCTGCAGCACGCAAAACAAAGGTACTGAGCTTCAGTCCACCCAGCCATGGCTAGGGTTGCGATGATTGTACAATAAGGTGAACAGTCTTTGTCACTCTACCTGCAGCTGATGTTGCTGATGTATCGATATGACACAGAAAACCTGGACTCACCTTCCTCATAGGATACTTTTCAGCGCACAGCTCACAATCCTGCTGCAGGAACTGAATGGCTGTGTATATTGAGGAACACTCCTCTGCTGCCGACACGGAGTCAAACTCATCGAAATTAAGATTAAGAAGGTGAGCCGCCAGCTCCGCCTTTTCGTAAGTGCCTGAGCGACCCTCCGCCAGCAGCCTTCGCACTGTTCGCTGCATATGGATAAACAAAACGTCACTGTATCGTACTCATATACTCAAACCTGAAGATATACCGTATATCTCACGAAAGCGATCATGTACAAAACATACGACTGGTTTGTGTAACATGCGGCACTCACGTCAAACTTGAGCTGTTCGTATTCCTTCGGCGGAGGCTTTTCCTGCGGCGTGTCAGGGATGAGGATGTAGGGGCTCTTAGTGGGCTGCTCGTCCTGGGGAGTCTCTGGAGTGTCTGGACGGTCGTCGCTCTCTTCTATGCGGGACTCTAGCTCGCGACGCATCACCTGGATCTTCTCCTTCAACTCCCGCATTTCCTGGTAGTCTGGTTCCTTCTTGTTGGGGCGCGCCTTGAGTCCTTCGATCTGTTGTTTGCATTGTGGAGCTTTCATATTGTGGCAGAAAAATAGATTACAAGACAGCAGCAAGGAATGTGAACTTTGATTTCCATAGATGTTATAGTATAGACTTAATAAGCACCATGATAATTCTGCTACAAGCGTATACTTCATACATTACATACATACATACGTATCTCTTCCATGTACCATGAATGCTGTTGGACTGTACTATACTATATACTATACTATAATATAATGACATTAACCCCTCGAGTACCATGACGCGTTTCCATATTCATTCTGTTTATTATTTGGTGATTTTATACAGCTTCAGAAACTTATATGGGGATCAGAATAGTGAAAACTGAGGCCATTAATCTTCTGACCTCCATAGACCCTTCCTAATGCCAAAAAAATGGTCTAATCGTACACAAATCTAAAGCTAAATATGTGTCCCAGTATTGAAGGGGTTAAAACTTCTACAGGGAGTCATAATGCACTATAATCACGACTACACACATCGTAAGCTCTAGCGATGATCCATGAAAGAGTCATCCATAAGTGCATGTAAAAGCTAAGCACAAATAATGGAAGTAATCATGCACACGGAAGTCAAGCTGGTTGCTAAGGTTACAGGAATGCTTTCTCTCATAGCCGGGAATCAGCTGCCCGCCCCTAGGAAGGAGAGAGGCCATAACGGAACACGAACATGAGAAAATGGTAGTTAGGCATATCGAATCTTAAACTTATTGTTCCAGATAAAGCAAGCTAACCAAATGTGTCACTGATCTATAAATAATGTGGCATTGATCTTAAAGGAATTTTTATCTGAGGTATACAAGACAGGCATGAGAGTCCCCTCAGTGTCATCCGCCACAGGGAGACTTGTCACTTTTGTATGGACATTATTGCCTTTTAGTAATAACTGATGGAAGTGTCTGAAATTTGGAAGTTGCAAACATATTTTAGCTTCCTTCCTGTTGCGACGCAGAGAAAATACATTGTTTATGCATGTGTAATGTCTAAAAGCAACACATGAGGGGACAGGGGTGGGTGGGAGGGCGATCGGGAACAAAGGTACCGGTGTAACAGAGGTTGTCACTCCAGGGTTTGTCCACGCGCCAAATGGACACAGACCGGAAAGAAACAATCATTATCAACAAACATCTTTGTCAAAACATCATAATATTATGTAGGATGAACTTCACTTATCATGTTTTAAGATTTCACCGTCTGTAGAAAATGAAAACCCGCTTGTTATGCATAAATGGCGGTGAGACGAAACTCTTCAAAACGCCATACTGTTCACGGAATGGTCTGACCTTCAGACGTTGTAGGATGACACATTCATCTGACAGCCAGCGAGTCTGAGGCTGGTGTGGGTGTGTCAGGCATTTTTGTTGAAAGTTAACATATAGCATAAGTTTTAAGGAAATATCCAACTATAAATTTTAATACAAAGCCGAATAATCAGGCATGCTTGGATGCGAGTAGTCCTGCTCGTGAAATTGAGACTAAATACTAAAAGATGTAAAGTAGCTTAAGTTGTGTAAGCAAGACCAAAAGTGTGACTGTAACAGTAAACAGTCACATCTACAGTAACAGTGACTATGTAAGCTGATGACAGTTTGTAGGACATCATAAAGACAGCCAAGCCATGTATCAGCTTGGAAATTTTAAATGATGCTAATCACTTTAGTACGAATCTTTGTACGTATATTACGTTAGAGTTAGTGGATGAGACGGAAGCATTAAGGGAAGGTTACCTGTACCAAGAGGCGCGGGATCAGAGGGTGATCCCTCTCTCTCACCCTGTCTGCTTTGACCACGCCGTCTTCGCCTTCAGACTCTCCAGAAGACTCAGGAAGTGACCTATTTCTTCTTCTTCTTCTTAATGATGAAGTGTTAGTGTTGGAGGATGAGGGTGTGGATGTGGATGGGGCGGGGGCGGGGGCGGCGGTTGCGGTGGCGGTGGCGGTGGTGGTGGCTGGAGCGGCGGTGCCCTCATTGCTCTCCTCACTGGCGGGTTTCCTTCGTCTTCTCACTGTCGTGGTTTCTGTTACTTCAGACTTTTGAACAGCTGTGTTATCTTTTGGTGATGGTGGAACAGTCTCGGGTTTCTTACTTGATAACTGTGAATTCTTTTTAGTTGTCGTGACAGCCTCCTTTGTATCATCAGCCTTTACTGGTTCCTGAGAAGGCGCTGGTTCTGGGGGTGTAGGTGAGGGAGTTTTGGGGACGCGGGCTGCTGCTTGTGTATCACTTTTACCTGCTGCAGATGCCACAGCTACGGGCGAAGGTGTCGGTGATGGAGGAGCTGGGGGAGATGAGGCAGCTGGTGTCACGCTCGCCTCCCCACTGCTCGGAGTCCCTGTGTGCAAGACATCACACTCTGTTTCGATTTCTTAGAAGTAGAAAGGTAAGCGCTTTCACTGATGATTAGGTGAGCAGGTGCCACACGGTAACTATATTACAAACACTATTTCATTCGCTATGGTTTCATGCGGATGCATGGACACTAATCCTCATAATCATGTGAACCCTAGAAATATATTGTAGAACTTTTGTTTTATCATTTAACACGTTTCACAAAGGGATGGAAGCTCCGTGAAAGGCCCAAAGTTTTTTGTCACACACGTGAAAAGCTACTCACTTTTTGAAGCTGGCCGGATAATGACTTTGCCAGACTCCGTCATTTCACTGATCTCCTCTGAAACAGGCAAAGGATATCATTATTTAAATATTTCTGTTTAACATTATTTGTTCAGGAATTATCATAACAGAATAATGGAGGTGTTTGATTTGTGGTGTCAGGATAGTAATAGTGTAAACGATATGAGATACAGACATACATACATGATAACAGCGACGACGACTGCGGCGATGATGATAATGATGATGGTGATAATGATAATGATGATGATATTAATGACGATAATGATGATGACACTTGCTTATGGGATGTTGATTGCGACAGCTATTATATGGATAGTAATGTTATTACTACAATAATAATAACAACAACAACAACAACAACAACAACAACAACAACAACAATAAGCTGCGACTGCTTGCATTGCCGTCACACAATGTTCCTGTGAGCAGTGCAGTGCGCTGGACACACACGAGCGCCATTACCTTCCTCAGGGATGGTGTCTAGAATGTGCAGCTGGTCATCGGAGTCGGAATCATACACGCTCACTGAAAGAGGCATAACGAACAATCACCTTTGTCAAGTGTACAGCAAAGACATGCATAGCTTAGAACTACAAGGTCGACAATCTCAATGACACTTTTTTCCACTATATATACATAATGTATACGTTTGGTAAAACACTCAATTGTAAAGAGAATCCCCCCAAATTGACAATGAACAGGGGACCAAATATAATTTACTGTTCATTAAGATGACACGATACACTCACAAGGAATCCTACAACCTACCTGTACCTTGAGTCTCTTCCTCGCCTTCAGACGACTCTGGGGTAGCCATCGGAGCTTCCTGATGTTCAGGAGTCTGGGAACCGCTGTGAGACTCGCGTACCGAACTCTCCCGAGCCATGGCCTTAGCAATGGCCTTGCCTACGATGACGGACGCCTTCTGGATCGTGACGGGTCCTGTGCGGGTCTGGAGCATTCCTGGCTCGATCACTGGCAACTGCGTCTCTGCTTTCTCCTTCCCATCCTCAGTGTCCTCGTGTGCATCGGCCACCTCAGGCCCCTGTGCTCCCTCAGGCTCGTCAGGCTCTGCAGGCTCCTCCTGTTCTTCTGGTGCCTCAGCCTCCAGGGACTCCTCGTCTTCCGACACTGCCATATTGACAAGAGTGAGATTCTTCACCGAAACACATTTCTCTATGTATTTTGACTTGAAGCGAACGTGTAAAGGAAACACATTTGTGAGTAGAAATGAATCATGAATGCAGCAAACATAACAAAAGAGTATTAGCATATCAAGCAAAGAATTGACAGTGAAGAACTGTGGTATATACCGTTCAGGAAAGACAAAAGATGTCTCTGTGTACATATACCATAAACACAGCTACCACTACTGCCACCTCCACCGTCACCCCCACCGCCACCACCATCTCCAACACCACCACCACCACCACCACTGCAGCATTTACCTTGTTTTCTCCCGCCACCCACCGCCGCTGACTCCTCGCCCTGTTCGGAGATGTGTCTGTCAATACTTCCGCCTTCTTCTTCATTAGTTTTATCGTTTGGCTCTATTCTGTCTCCGTGGTCTACAGTCGCAACTTGTTCCGTTTGAATGACTTCTGACTTAACGTTGATGCTGGAGGAACTCAAGGATAAACTCAATCGTCCGGTGGTGACACTAACAGATTCCTCATCGTCACTCTCGTAGGCATCATCCAAAACAAAGGAATTTCCAGCTGAACGCGGAGAAGATTTGTTGTCTACCGAAAGTGGAACGGGTCTGAGTCGCTGAGGATCTTGAGCGCAAGCTGTGGACGAGCCTCCCTTCGCCTCGAGAACCGACAAGGAAGGCGGCTGGCGGGCTGCAGCAGGAGACTTGGCGGTAGTGTGTTCAGAAGACTTTCTTTGAGTTGAGAGATTGACGTGCAAGGTGCTTGAATATTTTGGTACTTTCTTTTGTGACTGGCATGACTGAGCAGGGGAGGTCTGGCTGACTATATTGAGCATCTCAGGTTTCGATGTCTGGGGCGGTGGTGTGTGACGGGAATCGGGCGAATGTTTGGGCGGGAGACGGGTGTTGCCTCCAGAGGGATGCACAGAGGTGGGAGAGGAGTTGGGAGAGGGCGTGGTGGGATGAAGGGAGACTTTGCTATGAGGCTCCTCGGTGAAGTCAGAAACTGAGATATCAGCGTAGTGAGTGAAAGCCTTGATAGGGTGCACCACCACGTCTGGGGGGACAAACGTTCCCTCAATTAAAACCAGTGATCAGACTGCGACCACTAAAGGTGTGAAGAATGGATGTTTTAGATGATGCCTGAACGAGGGCTGTGACAGGTCTGGGAGTCTTACAGGCAGCCCCATGTATGTCCCGCCAGCCACACCAGACACTCACATTCGCCCTAAACGACTCCCTAACAGACCCAACATAAATGTCAATGGAACGCAGAGCCATGCTGCTTCTGACACTTACATATGTTCATGGGGTAGATGGGTAGAAGGATAAATTAAAAAAAATAAAGATGAATAAGCAAAATTTGTCTTGCCATAATTGTTTTATAAGATAAAGACTTCGAAATAAAAGCGCGCAATTTGTGGTGAACGAAATCAAACATCTGATTGAAGGACCGGTCAGATTACTTAGCTGGGGAAAGGGATTGATGCATAGATAGTTCATTTGTAATATTATTGTACCTTACTTTTAGGTGTGAAAACTGTGGCGGCATCACTAAGACCTCCAAACGTCCACGTCTTCACACTGTCGCAATGCTAATCCTACCTCACTACAAACACAACACCCAAAATAACAACAAAATGAAGTGTAATTGGTTAGTTGGTTTAATGAAAAGCATGAATATGTGAGCCACTGATGCAGCGGAGAGGACAGCAAGCAAACAGCCTCAAAAGAAACCATCCCGCATATGATTTTTCAGTCGCACACGCATAATTTCACAAGAATTTCCCCCTTGAGGGTCATATACAGTTTATCAATTTCATATGTCAAACCTTAAGACCGAAACACACACACACACACACACACACACACACACACACACACACACACACACACACACACACACACGCACATACACACTTCTGCGAGGTAGCTACAGTAGGACAGAGAGGTGTGCTGCAAGAGTGCATGGGGTATGTGGGTGTGGTGTCAGGGAGGCTCAAAAACAGTACATTTAGCGAGAAGGAAGGCAGTACAGTACGTATTAAAATCATCAATAGGTTATCTGAAGCCGACCTGTTCAAACACGTACCTTGTGGTCTGATCAACTGTATATCAGCTGGCTGCTCCTGTTGCACTTCAATCGTAACTTCTCCTTCTTCATTCACATCTTTATTTTCCTCTTCCTCCCCCTCTTCCTCCTCCTCCTCCTCTTCTTCTTCTTCTTCTTCTTCTTCTTCTTCTACCTCCTCCTCCTCCTCCTCCTCTTCTTCCTCCTCCTCCATCTCCTCTTCCTCCTCCACTTCTACTACTTCTGTTTCTTCCTCTTGCACGAGAACGTCTTCCTCTTGCTCTGTCTCCTGGGATTCTCCTAAGAGTAGAATAATATTCTCATGAGGACCTTTTCAAAATGGCGCCGAGATGGAGACATTGGGGTTAGTGTTCTCAGGGTAAGGGTCAGGGACAGCACCTTAAGGGATCTTCCAAGCCCGGCAACACACACGCCACCCGGGCCACTCAGCACCTGCACACACCACCTCAGAGGACAACATCAGGTAACATGGATCCAACAACCCAACAACAGGGACACACATAGCCAGTAAAGTCACAAGTCTTCTGGTCTCTAATCTATGTATTAAAATCTTCGCTACAAACAAGACGATTAATGATAAATATCTAGATATGGAATATTTCGGATAACACGAATGTGTATTCAATAGTTCATTTACCTGACCAGCTTTCCAATCACATAAATCGACAAAATCTCAGGTATACAATAATTATTGACATAAATGAATCAGCGTAACAATACGAGTACAAGTCACCAGAACAGATATCTGTCTAGTCAGGTGGGAGTGAAGGATAAGCATCACCGGACGTCACGACCCTGAAGGTTGAGGGATCTAGAGACGGAAAGAAACGATGGTCATGCTCGATCCTTTGTTGGTCTAAGCGCTCCTCGGTCAAGGCATCATCGCAACTGTTACCTCAGAGAAACTCTACACGGAATGGCGTCTTCACAAGATAAAAAGATCACCAATAACGAATAAAAGTTAAGTGCAATAGGCACAAAGTGACTTGTGGTTCAATATAAGAAAATAACACTAGAAATGGTTTCCGACAGAAGAGCCTTTCACAAACAAATGACCGGCAGATGAGGGAGAGTGGTCGCACCTGAGTCAGACTCGGAGAGTTCTTCAGCAGATGAAGTCTCGCCTTCGTCTGGATCACCAACGCCAAGAGGGTGAATCCAAATGTAGGCAAGGAAGCACAGAAGAGAAAATGAAGAAGAGAATTTATAGCAAAGCAAAGAATTCATCTATAGCAAGGAGTCCCTATGGCATAAAGATAATGTCGCATCGTCTTGATAAAGGAGTGAAATGTTTGTGAAGTACAATTGATGAGAGGTGGAGTTCATGGTAGTGGGGCGTGGCAGTGTGGGAGAAGGTGCGGCTCATGTGCAAAGAGCAGGTACTACATAATTAAAGATAGAAGATGGTGAAGAAAGAGTTGTAGACTGTAATGTGTGTGTGTGTGTGTGTGTGTGTGTGTGTGTGTGTGTGTGTGTGTGTGTGTGTGTGTGTGTGTGTGTGTGTGTGTGTGTGTGTGTGTGTGTGTGTGTGTGTGCGAGCAAACTAAATAGTGTCAAGAGTCTTACAGGAATGCATGTATACACACAAACATCAGGTGGTGTTCTACACTCAGAAAGGCTACACTCCTACATTCCATACAACAAACTATGCACAGCACAGAATAATGTCAATATTATCAAAGTCATATAAACATAAATGTCTACTGAAATCTGTCTTTTGAGATAAATTCCTTTGAAACCTACTATGCTGTTCCTTCCTTTCAAAGTAAACCATTTAAATAATTTTCATTAGTACATTGGAAGCGAAAAAAAAGTATAATAAAAACAGACTTATTTGTAACTTTGGTCCGCTGAGTCTCAGTTCTTCTTGGCCTTCTTGCGGGGGGGAAAAAAAGTATGCATAAAAATGTGAGTAAAAAAAAAAAAAAAAAAAAAAAGAAATTTAAGGTAACATATTTTTGTAAGTAGTTTTAAATTTCATTCGTCCTTTGCTTTCTTAGTGTAACAAAGAAATGGTGAGGTAACTTCACACAGGTTATCCTTCAATGGAGTGAACCAGGGAGCGGAGGAGACAAGCGGAAAGCGGATGAATATCACACTGAGAACGAGTTTGAGAAAAAAAAAAAGAATAGCACCAGTGTCATGAGTGGTGCAATGAGTGGGTAGTGCGTGGGAGGCGTGTCCAGCCGCCAGCCTGCACTGCTCCCCTGCATGAGTGGGTGTGTTGCGTGTTAAGGGTTACCACGACGCGGTGATTCGATGATCACGTGTTTTCTCTGCAGGAATCACTCTTGTCGTTAAAAGGTGAGTATGAAAATCACGGTCAGTGTGTATGAAGGAGAATAACATTGAGGTGAAAACCATCATCATGAAGCACAAATTTGAAGCAAAGGTGAAGCAGCTCAGAAGCAAAAAAAAAAAAAAAAATAAATAAATAAATAAAAAAAACAAAACAAAATAAAATAAAATAAATAAATGAAATAAATAAATAAGTAAAAAAAAAAAAACACTGAAACATTAAGAAGCGATCCCATGGACGCCTGCATGGCAGTGACTGTTAGTTGTTACAAGCAGCATACCCTCGGACAAGCCGCTCAAGTTGCTGATCTCTTCGCTCGTTCTCTCCTCCGACTCGTCCGTCTCATCCTCGCCTGCAAACACGACTCTCTCACTAATGATAGTAAATGACGCGTCGAGAGTGCATCGCCGGCCACTCACACGGTGCTGGCAGCCATACAAGCTTCTATTTTTTTCCTCTCATTGTTATTTAATTTTTTTTTATCTTTGTAGAGAGTCTCATAAAATAGTTGAAGGAGAAGCAGAATAAAAAGGTAACTGACAGTCAAGAAATAGCCACGAACATCAAGACATAAAGGTCTCTCCTTATACGTATAACAACCAGTTACTGCCTAACAAAATACAAGAAACCCGGTTCGTCCAAATGAACTCTTGCACGGTTTCTGAAAAAAAAAAAAAAAAAATGGCAGGTAAGAGTGACTTGGTAATTGTAAAGGGAACACAAGTGATTGGTCTGTGACAGTTAGTGGTCACGCTGAAGGATGTCTCTTTCTGGTGCTCAGTATCGGTCAAGATGCCAGTTTTGTGTGGCACTGTAGGACAAACCACGCAGCTTCAGTCCCCCGGCACGCGACACGCCTCCAGCCATTGAAGCATCAACACACCGTGCCTGAGCCTCTCTCTCTCTCTAAACAAAACAAAAAATCCGTTCTCTTCTTCCATTTGCGATAAACAGTAAACATTGTCCCATCGAAACACCCACATGAAGTAACTGAACTACACATGGAGGCTCATTAAGAGGTCTCCATTAACGTTATCTGACTACAGTATTGCCGCATCAAGCGTTCTGAGGAGCTTTAGTTGGTCAGAAAGCAGATGAAGGGACAGCAGGTAGGCAAGCAGAATCACACAACGCAATCCGCGACATTCCATTACCGACGGCTGTGAAATACTCGTAGTAGGGGGCGCTCCCTAGGTCTTGCACCAACTCTTCTATGGTCGATTCTAAGGAGGAGAAGACGCCGATCACTTGCTATCCTCAGCACACCACAGCAAGTGCTTATCATGGCTAGGAGCTACTAGACACCTAAACACTATGCCACAAGCTCGCGTCACCATTACTAGTGACAATAAAAATCCTGTTAATAATTCAGACATTGTAAAGTCATGATGTTTAATTCATATCCCATTCAACATATTAGTTTCGGCATTAACGATAAGATGCAAGCTAAGCTGGTCAGATGGAAGTAATTATCTGTTGTGTTTTTATAGTCGATCAAAGAAACTCTTGTAATAAACAAAATTGCTTGACGCTGATCATGACTGTGTTCCTCCACAGCGATGTGGTCCATCAAGAGGTTTTGCTTACACAAGAGGTTGTTGGTTTGCAGCAAAGGTCATCTATTGACCAGTTTGGCACATTATTCTTTTTTTCTCGTGTGTCGCAGAGAAAGCTTCACTACGTATAAGAAGCTGAAGTATTTTTAGAACAGCAACAATTTGCAATGCAGGATATATAGTATCCTAATATTAGATATATACAGCCGATAACTCTAACAAGCGAATGAAGAGAGAAGGCACAATAGGTGTTTTGAAATGGCCACTGAAACAGAACACATGCAGTGAAGGAAGAAAAGCTTCCTCTAAGAGTATCTAATTTATGCGAATAGCATGCTAACTTTTCTACTTGCTGGCTAAAGACCATTCTATTTCCTTCATATCTAAACTATAGGATGATTCCTGGTGACTAAAAAATAACTAAAAACCAAAAATACGGTATCATTATCTAAGAATGAAAAAATAAAACAGGAAAGCTGCAAACAAAAAAAATCATGCGTCAATATTGGTGTTTGACTTGGAAATTAATTAATAGGTTACGTGGTGTGTGAGTGGTAGGAACAGGAATGAGTGATCCACCCCGGTGACCACACAGCGGGAAGCCTCCTACCCTCTTCAGACTCCGGACCTGTCACCTCGCTGGCGGGAACCAACTCTTCTTGTTTAGGAGACGGCTGGATTATGCCGCGAGATGAGGAGGGGTTCTCTTTTGGAGGAAGTGGCACATTTTGCTGCTCGGGTCTTACACTTTTGGGCAAGTCCTGTACTTTAGGGCTTGGCTTGGGTCTTTTTTTCACAGTGGCGTAAATGGGTTCCACTTTGGCAGGTTGCTTGAAATGGTCAATGCTGGCATAGGTATTCTCAAAGACGTCGTCCTCGTCACTCGTGTCAATAAACTCTATATGTGTATCATCATCTTGGTGCTCCGATGTGCTTCTCCTGGTGGAGCTGTCAAACAGTGAGCACAGTCCATGCCACAGCCTACTGGGCACCTTGCTGGCACCGGTGTCAAATGTTGGAGTGAGTCTCCCTCCAAGTATACCTTTAGGAGCTGTGGTGGTCAAAAAAATAACCTCAGAAAAAAAAATAATAGAAAATATATCGATTAATTCATCCTCTACCAAAAAAAAAAAAAAAAAAAAAAATGGAAAGGAAAAGTAGAATTATAAAGAGAATGAGACACAGATATGATCAAGGAAAACCAACAGTGGAAAAGAGATTCTATATTAAGTTTGTAAAATGCTGTAGCGCATCAGTGATATTTATCTTTCGTAATTAGCAGAACTATATAAGTACCTTGGCTAGGCCGGCTGACTTCCGGGCCTTGGGGCTCTGAAGTGATATCGGGCTGTACGGGGAGCGAAGGAGCCACCGGGGCGGGAGTCCCTGAACTCACCGCTGGAGCTGTTTTTGGAGGAGCGGCGCTTGGTTGTGAAGGCGCCGCTTGAGATCTCTTGATAGTGGCCTGTGTGTGGTGAACAGACGTGTGGGTATTAAATTTGTTTGGAACATACATTGACATTGTGCACAACTTTCAACAATTAATGGTAAGATGGATCATACTTATCACACTCGGGATTACCTGCACAGGGTTCCAGATTTTCATGAGGAAAGGTTGCAGCTGGGACTTGTTCACTTCCAGGAAGGCGCGGTCCACATCTCCGTCACACGTCTCCAAGGCCTTCACTACGTCCTCTCGCCGGAACCGTCCACGCGCGTAGATTTCACTAAACTGTACGGAATATGTATGTAATGTACCAGTGAATTACTAATGTATCTACATGATTGAACACTTGGTGCCCCCCATTCCCAACACACACACACACACACACACACACACACACACACACACACACACACACACACACACACACACACACACACACATTCTCAGTCCTAAAGTCAAGTTACTGTTTTCACTGTTTACCCGGCGTTATCTTAAATTAATTTTTTTTTTTTCAGGAAAGAAGCGTGTCTTGGCTGGCTCACCCTTGTATTATGGGAACTATTTCTCACAAGTGGACTCATAAACTGATCAAGACAATGTCTCTTGAGTGTGTGGCTGTTCTGAATGTTTTTTTGGGAAATTGTGTTGGTAGTTTCTCAACACTTGCACGCTACTCGCCACCTGTCAGGAATGAAGCATCTGTGGTTCTCACCTTTCTTTGGCGCTGCTCCACGCACTCGGTGACGGCAGCCCAGATATTGCCTTTGTGGAGCCTGAGTGCTGTCTTCGCCTCTGCCATCGTGATGAAGCCGATATCATTGACTTGCCGCTCTTGGCCGTAATTGGTGGCGAGTGTGGCTACTGTGTCCACCATGTGCCGCCAGTTCTCCTTCAACCACTCCAAGGGGTTCTTGTCGCCACAGTGTGTGAGGGCGATGGACACGTCTTCTGACTGATAACCCAAGTTTTCCGCGTCCTGGGTAAATTTGTATTCGGTGATAATAGAAATTATTGATCAATACTATATACGTACATGAATGCAATGCACCACCATGAGTTTTCTTATCTATTCGGTAAAAGAGCTGGACATTGTGCAATGGTGTCATGATATGCAGGATTATAGTCAGTGTGGTGTCTTACCCTGAGGACCTGTACCATCTTGAGGCCCTGCTTCCTCATGGCCTCCTGCCGCCGCTTAGTGATGATCTCCTCAACTGTCAGATACTTTTCGTTCATGTCCTCCTCTCCCCACCTGAAGGGGCGCGGCACCTGCACACGGTGGAAAGTTGGTCATACAAACGGGAAAGGCTCAGCACAACACTCTGTCCAAGCTGAGTGTGTTAATGATTACTCAACACAATATAACAAACAAATAAAAAGATTATGCATTCGTGTGTGTGTATATATATATATATATATATATATATATATATATATATATATATATATATATATATATATATATATATATATATATATATATATATATATATATATATATATATATATATATATATATATATATATATATATATATATATATATATATATATATATATATATATATATATATATATATATATATATATATATATATATGTTGATAGATAGATATGTATGTATATAGTTATCGGAACAGAGTGGATTCTTATTTGTTAAAAGGCAATGCAGAATCTCTGTCAGAATAAGTTCCAAGACAGCCAGCCGCACTGCAGCAAATACAGCCACTTAAACTTTCCTTATCACATAAAGAAATTCAAAGAAATTTTCAATATTAAATGAAAGTTTTTTTTCAGTGTTAATCGCCAATTCGGTATTTCGGTACGTTTCCATTTTGTAACTATTAGTAAACAGTGCACAGAGTGACGGCCATGGAACGCAAATCTGGGTTAGGGCAACCTTCCTCCACTCCCTTTGTAGCCCTGAAGGTTCACTCACAGCCACACCATGGGACTGGGTTATGACAGTTCCGTCTGATTTCTTGGTTCTTGGAAACAATTATTGCCAATGTCCCATTATTATACAAGAGTAAATAGAAAACCTTCAAAATAATTTTTCTTTACAGATGATCACATTAACTTTGCTACATGACGTGATAAATCTGATCCCTGCGTGACACTCACGCATCACAACACAGCACGCCACAAGGATGACAGGCTCTTCACAACACACACACACACACACACACACACACACACACACACACACACACACACACACACACACACACACACACACACACACACACACACACACATCACATCACAGTGCTAACAAGGCAAACACAACGCCACAGCTTGGAAACAACACAGCGGGCTGTGGGAGTGGGGGGATCACAAGGGAGAGCACCTCATTGATCAGGGCGTCGACACTGGCCGAGGTGACGTCAGCGGGGTCGGTGGTGAGCGCCGCGGCCTGTTGGCAAGAGGAAGGCAGTGAGGGACGTGCTGAGAGACTCGGAGATGGTAGCAAAACTTCTTGTTGGAAGAACTGTAGTTTGGTTTCGGAGCTCAAGATGATGTTCACATGATCAAAAGAATTAAGATCCATCACGATATAAAGTCATTACTGAGATGACAAATATCTAACTAAGACTCCAGATTTAAGTAAGATTTAGAATCTGCTGTCAAAATTCGGTATAGAGTAGATTGAATAGCAATGACATTAAAATATTCAGATCGAAGATGAATGTCGACGATGTCTCAAAAGCGCCACCTTAGCACACCGACTCTCCCTCGCATATTGTCATATTATCAAGAAAATGCGAACTAGATAACTTTCATTAGTTTACGACGCATTGTGATCATTTCAATAAATATTCTACCTGTGTTTTGAACGGGAAAAATCCATACACAGAATTCCTCCTTTACAGGCACTGTCCCCCTGAACAGAGCGCTGAGCAGGGAAGGACCCGCCCCACCAGCGTGTATTTCTGGCCAGGAATTTCAGGCGTCATGCAGAAGACCATGACATCAGCTCAAAACATTCTTATCGAGACTAAATAAGCCGTATAGTAGACAAAAAGGAGCAAATCTATCCGATGAATTGTTGAAATATGTCATTGGACGTGGCATTGAAAAAATATACGCTGGTGCCAAAGATCCCTGTGGTGATGTAAGTTGTCAAGGCGGGAAGCGACGTGAGTGGCGGTGGTGTACCTGTTGTGAGGCGGAGCCAGGCAGGGCGTCAGCGTTGGACGGGGTTAGTGCGTCGTGGAAGCTTAAGGATTCGTAGCCATCAGCGAGGCGCGGCGAAGGGCCTGCGGACGTGGGTCTCTCGGGGCTGTTCTTCTCTTCCCCGCCGGATGCCTGTTAGTAGCAGCCACAGGCGTAAGTGGAGGTTAACTTAGAAGTGAGCAGTAACCAGTGTGGTTTGCTGTGACAGGAAATGTGGCGTGAGATGTGCCTGTGTGACAAGGGTGACTGTGGACTGTGTGGTGGTGAGGTGAATGTACGTATGCATTGAGGGAGCTGGTGATGTGGGGAATGTGTCTAGTAAACTTAAAAATAGTTACTTGATAAAGTTACCATTATTTCGTAGGAGTTAATTTATCTCTCAATTGATTAATAAGTGACCATAACATTTATCCATTATAATCAAATGCTTACAAAGAGAAAAATACAGAATGCAAAACTGAGAAAATGGTTGAAGAATCTTGAAAATAAAACAAATGTAAATGATTGTGAATGAAGAACTGAATAAAATACATATAAAAAAAGTAAAACAATACATGAATACTTCAGCAAACAAATTAATGAATGAGTAAAACAAGAAGTGCAACATAATGAGTTATAGCAATTTAATTGAAGTAAATAAAAGAGGTGCAGCAACTGCACATCATAGCGAAGCAAGTAATGACAGGAGGTGCACGATGGAGGTGGCTGCCATCCTAGTACTGTACCCTCGCACGTTCTTTGTGCTGATTACAGGAGTAGGGAAACAAAATCCTGGAGACACAGATATCCTCCGCTCGCTAAATCCTTTGGGGACTACGTGTGTGTTATACAGAAGCAACAACTCACCTCCTCTGCGAGAGGCAGCTGCTCAGCAGACGACCTAATACTTTCCTGGGACGATTTTAGGGCCTCGGTGGTCTGTGGCACAGACTCCCACGCCGTCACCAGGCTATCGTCCTCTCCGCCAATCAAATTCTGCGCCAGAAGTCGCGTTAAAATATCCTTGCAAACAACAAATATGATGACAAGTGCACGTTTAAAGAGCCCGCCAAACTAACTATGCCGTGCATCTCTATGACCAACCATTATTACTACTACACAGTGGAGCTAGACGACGCGTCGCTCTGCACCCGGAGGATCAGCCTGCGGCCATAGTGTCGGAATAACGAAGGAGGGCCAATCCAAAGAGAAAGCAATCATCAAATTACAAACTTTTCCGCCATTAGTGCAATGAAAAATTCTTTAACACTACTTTCATAAACGATTTCCTTCATCGGTATCCGTAGATAAATATATGCACAAGTAAATAAACAAATAAAAAATCATTAGTAAAGAAATGAACAGATGACTATGCTCCTGTCAATTCTGTGACTCTATTTCGAATGTTCATTCTCATTCCCTCATGCTTTTGTTGTCTTCCCATTCTTTCTCATTCCAAATTGTGCGTCGTCGTTAAAGTCTCTTCATTATATGATGGTAATTCTGTTTGCGTCACGTTGACACATATAACACACACTGTATACTTTGGCTATCATACTTTACCTCAGCAGCACCACTCGTACCTTCCGGGAAATGAAGGCAAGTGTTCTTTCTTGATTTCCTTACACTCCAAATAAAAACAAAACAAATGAATTGAATAACTACCAACTACTAGAGATTAGGAAGACAAAGTCACCACCACCATCACCATTGCAGAGCCTATATATATATATATATATATATATATATATATATATATATATATATATATATATATATATATATATATATATATATATATATATATAAAGTTTTTATCTATTAGCGCTGATAAATGCAGAAAAAAATAAAGAAGTAATTGCATAGCAAAACAATGAAGCAATAAACAAAATAGAGGTATTTTCAAATAATATACCAACTAATTAGGATGGATGAAGATGATGATGATGATGATGATGATGATGATGATGATGGTGATGATGGTGGTGGTGGTGGTGGTGGTGGTGGTGTGTGTGTGTGTGTGTGTGTGTGTGTGTGTGTGTGTGTGTGTGTGTGTGTGTGTGTGTTGACTATTCCTTAGTGCTGCCAGGTTGAGTTACAAGTACCTACAAGTTTGTATGGAGAGAAATGAAGGATGCACATATCTAGTAGAAGAGGGAGATGATAGAATGTTTTTATAAAAAAAAAGAAAAATGAAAAAACTAGAAAAATGATATGAATGAGTCTAAAAGTACATATATGAGTGACAAAGAGTGACAGCATGACAGGTGAGGGTCAGTGAGGAGTGGCGTGGGTGTGGGAGTGCAGTGAGTGATGTGGTGGAGCCAGAGTGGGAGAGTCACCTGCGTCTGGCCAGGCTGGAGGTTTTCTTGGAGCTGCTCGCTGAGGGAGAGATCTGGAGAGTCCGGAGGAGAGTAGAATTGTGCGTCAGAGGAGGAGAAGCTAAGGGGCGTGTACTGTCTGTCGTGGGGAGAGTTAAGGCCCAAGGATGACCCAGAGGAGGCGGAGCGAGCCATCTCTCCTCGGGTGTCCACAGGTCCGCTATGCCACGCCTTGGCCACCTGGAGGACTTCTTCTGGAGGTAATTCTTCAACTTTCTCAACAATGGGCAGTTCTTTAGGGGTGGCCACTTGATATAAACCTTGGTCAATGTCTTCTGGCTGGGCAATGTCTTCAGGCTGGGCAATGTCTTCTGCTTGGGCAATGTCTTCGGGTTGGACACTATCTTCACGAGGAGCTGCTTGTTCTTTCACTTCCTCTTCAGGGGTGGTCGCCTTTGTCGGGTCCTCCACAGTCTCGTAGCTCGGCTCAGCATACACTGTTTCTGGGACAGCAATATGGGTGTCTGGTTTTTTGGCATCAGCCTGACTTTCAAACTTGACTTCCTCTTTAATTTCAGCTTTTTCAGCTTCCCCTTGAGCGACAGGCGGCAACTCGAACACGACAGTTTGGGGCTCCTCAGCACGCTCCTCCCACGGGGTTGATGGTTTGTATTGGACAGTGGGTATGTCTTGGGGCTCCACTGCCATCTCAATCACTGGAGGCTGGTCATCAGTGTATTGGCTACCAAGATCTTGATCGGCTACCTCATTAGTCCCCATTGTGGGCACATCATCTAAGGTGTTTGCAAAGCTTGGCTCATCCACTTCGCCTCGAGACAGAGGAGGAGACTTACTTTTCCTTACCATTGGTTTTGGACTTGGCGATTTGTCCTTATTTTCGTTAGTTTCATGAGCAACATCTTGGAGTTCCTGGGCTTGCTGTTCGTCTACCAAACTTCGTGCAGGACTTGAAGCCTTAGATGCTTTAGATTTTGGTTTGTGTTCGCTGTTGTTAGATTTTGACTTCTTATCTAATTTTAGAGTGGCTTCAGACACCAGTGTGTCCACCAGAGTCCCATCAACAGAGTTCAGGGTGTGGTCACCCGACTGACTATGGCGGGGTGGGTGATCGGCGTCTGAGGAGGTCGTTTCGGAATCATCTTCATAGGATCTCCTGTCCTCTGCTGGGCTTCGGTGTCGAGGTGTTTGGCGGCCCGGCGTCCTCGCTCGTTCCGAATGGTTCCGACCCCTATTCTTGAACCGGCTTACACTTCCTGTAACATACAGGAAACACCATTTTAGGTTTCTTCATTAAAACTCAAATGGAAACAAATGTATTTATTTAGCAGATGGTTATTGACAATGCAAAATAAACACGGTATAGAAAATTGATATAACAATAAAGTTACACTGACACTAACATTAAGATATCCTATAAATCCGTAGTGATTCAATATATACTGTGATGCACAGGATTACATATTTTGTTCTCCAGTCCTCTGCAGAACTTTTCCCACCACTAAACGCAATAAACACATGGATAACATCAGTCCTTCCATCTAAGTTTACCTTCTTTCTTGCGCGAGGTTCTGTCTCTGCCCTTGTCATTGTCCTTGCCGTTGACACCATCGTAGTCGTTGCCCTTCCGTCGGGAGGACACCCGCAGGTCACGCATGTGTCGCTCGAGTCGCTCTTCTTCCTCTCCTTCACTCTCCGAGCCAGAGACCGAGGCAGAGCTGTCTCGTCGGCGGGACTTTTTCTTACTCTTACTCTTGTTGGAACTCGAGATCTTGCTGCGATTTTCACGCTTGCTGTCCTTAATACTGAAGGAGAAGTTGCTTTTCACCACTCCGCTGTCTTGGTTGTCATAATCAGACAGGTCCTTATCGTCCTCCTCGTGATCAGTTCGTCGGTCTCGCCGTCGCTCTGATCGGCGTCTCTCGCTGCCGCGACGGCTGGCACGACCGTTATTTGTTAAAGTCTTTGAGCACATGCCGCAGGTTCGCGTCCCGCCGTTATTAATGAACGTACAGTGGTCACACTGCCATGCTAGACTGTTGCCTCCGCTGTGAGTAGACTTAGTTTCCCTATCATCAACGTAGTCACCATCATCACTACCGGAGGAAGATCGGCTCTCCTCACTTTCCTCGGATCGTTTTGCTTTGCGGTTACGACTACGGCGCCCACTGGCATCAGCTGCACTGAATGAACGAGACTTACTGGATTTGTGTGAGCGATGCGAGGTGGAGCGGACTGAGGGCGCCGGAGAGGACGGTACTTTACCAAAAGTGTGCATGGAATCTGGTATTGATACGTTAAGACCCATGGGAGCACCCATTGTGGGCATGACCATATGTGGGTGATACCCAGGATAGTAGCCCGGGTACATGGGCATGTGGTGGTGGACGTGAGGCGGTGGTGCAGCCCACGGGTAACCTGTCATGTCACTCCCCACCGATGAAAGATTCATGGACAGGTTGGAAGCTGTGCGTTTCATCCCACCGGCGCCTGAATGCCCAGGGTAAGCCGAAGCCGCCTGGCACATGTCACAGGGGGCGCCCCACATCATGCCGCCGCCGTAGCCCATCATGTTCAGCTGCTGGAAACTGTTGGCCTGTTTGGAGAAAAGAAGAGATAACGTAAGCTTTCTATAGATAAAGAGACTGATTTACTACTATCAGTAAGCTGACATGTTTTAACGCTTGTGTGTGTCTGTATGTGTGTGTGTGTGTGTGTGTGTGTGTGTGTGTGTGTGTGTGTGTGTGTGTGTCAACGCACCCCATGAGTGCCATTAAAAGCCTGTGGTGGTTGTTGCTGACTCAGTGTGTTCAGGTCACACACGGAGGCGGAGGACACCATGCCCCGCCCCATCGTGGTTCCGCCGCCCCTTCCTCCAGGAATGCCGGCGTAGCTGCGCCGGGGGGTGACGCCCGAGAAAACTGACATATCTGCAGGGGTGTGACCAGGAGGACACGTGGGTCCAGAGGACGCCTCCGTAGTGATAGATGACTCGCCTGTGCCAGGCTGGGCGGCCATCACCTGGGCCCACTGGTCATCAGAAATACTGTGGGAGCGTGTGCGTGGTGGGGGCTTAACTGTCTCAGCCTCCCACCCCACTCCGCTCGGCGTGGGCTCCACCATGGACGTCTGTGGGACACCAAAGGGGAGTGAGGCACACTAGCTACAAAGGGCACCTGTGGGAGCTGCTCGGTGGTCTGTTCCTGGTGAGGCACACGTCACAACTCTTTGGCACTAAAGACAAAGCAATGCAGCAATGCAGACATGTCAATCATGAGTCTAATATTGAGAGGGTTATTATCTACTGCTAGAGGGAAATTCTTAGAATCATGAAATTGTCTATGAAGAGAAATCTTTGGCTTCCAAATCCTATGAGCTAACTTGAAATTCATCTAAGATACAATCCACACATACACGCACACATCTTATCAACACAGACAATCACAGGCAAAATGAAGTCATATCTAAATAAACTGATACCGATGCTATGACATAACTCAACCTGATGCAAGCAAACCATACACCTCTTGCTACACTCTCTGTGACCTCCCTGTTAAGACCTCAGAAGGAAACAAACAATCGCTGAGCAGGTCTCACAGAATACTGAATGGATCACCTAGGCTATACAGTGCTATACTACCATGCACAATACTGTTAACTATATTCATCAGGCACCTTTCGGGGGCAGGCGTGTCCTTCCTCCTGTGGGGCGGGTGAAAATGGAATGTATAACAATATTCAATGGATGAACTCTTTACATGACAGATGGGAGAAGCAAAAAAGGTTTTGTTTTTCACTAAGGTCGTTCAATATACTGTAATTTAAAAAGAAATTGACAACTTTGTACATGCAAAGTACTACGGCAAGCGGGAAGGGTGATATGACTCATACAAAGTTGAAAGTACTAACAGCCAATTTTTTACGCCTATTTCGGTTTCTGCGGCGGATGACGGCCGGGAGGGAGCTGTCCGGGGTGAGGGAGTCATCGCTGTAGTCTCGCGTCTTTTTCCCAACTTCTTCCGGCGGGGAGGTTTCGCCTCTTACGTTCGCGTTGTGAATCATCAGCTTGGCCTTCACTGTGTCATCGTCGTCTGTGTACTCTGCCTTCCCGTTAGTAATAGGAAGGCGGCCATTGATGGAATGAGACTTTTCATTCCATTCGCCCTTTACCGGAGCAAAAGTGTGGTGAGGCAGATAGCCGCAGGTCGCTGATCGTCTTAGGCCGAGCGTCGAGTCTGGATACTTAGCGTTTCCCATGCTGCTACTCGGCGCGAGTGACAGGAAGCCGTGGATCACTGGGAAGGAGCCCATGTTGACGCCTGTTCCGTTGGTATAGTTGAAGTTGTTGACAGTACAGTCAGTGCAGGGACATTTACCCCACATGTCCCCGCGACACAACACTACACACTGCCTTCTAGTCCATTCGCTCCAATGCAGAGCGGTTATTGGTCCCAATTATATATATAACACTTTCTTGTGCTACTCTACATGAGTTTTCTTAAAAATGTCTGTCAAAACAAACTCTGAAAAAAAGTAAAATTTGTGTATTTTCCTAACAATAAAAATGCGGAAGCACGTTAACACCAGTCCCGCGTCTGGTCGGCTCGCATCCGGCACATGGTTGGCCCGGAGACACGAAAACAAACTACACTTATTTATAGCTTATTTGGTCTGGCCTCCCAAGATTACTATTTTTTCGCGATTCTTGTTGACAGCAAACTGTGCTTACATTCTGAAGCTCTTTTCTTCTTCTTACAGTTTTCTTTATTCTCACTTGGCCACCTTTCGTGGTGTGTGGCCGCCCCGGGGCGTTGGTCGCCATATTTAGTAATGTCGTGAGGTACTGTACGTGAGCACAGCTGCCACCCGCTGTCACGACTGTCGACATACACTTGTTTGGAGAGACAGGCATCATTATGAACACTTTTCCATGTCATATCATAAGACTTCAGAGTGTTCAATAAAGATTTTCAAAACTAAGTGCCTTTCTTATGAAATAAAGTGGGAATCTATTCTTAACTTTTAAATCATAAGACAAATCACATACGAACATTATATGAAAATTTGCCAGTAGCTATATCAGACTCAAGGAATGATAAACCTCAAGAAATGTGAATAATGATTCTTAGTAGAGCCTTCAAAGATGACGAGTACCCCTATATCAGTTTTTGAGGCACTAGCATCAACTGTAGAGGGAAAGAAAAGTTCAAACTAACTACTATCTCTGGTGAGGAATAGTGGCTAACCTAAACCAATTTTCCATAGCTGAGTGAGGTTGCTTTAGACAGTTGCGACCTTTCATTGCTTAAACATGATATTTTTACAAATTGTTTGTACAATTATCACAAACTGTGTGATCAAATGAGATTCCGTTGTTACCTATGCTTGGTAGCTTGGCTCTCTGGTGAAGGGTACGTGCCTTCACAGATGTTGCCTTCAAGCACACCCACTCACGTCGTCCAGTGTGTGTGTGTGTGTGTGTGTGTGTGTGTGTGTGTTATATTACATAAATATAATCGAAACTATAACTATAATGACATGAAATCCAACGCTCAATTCAGTAACATAGCCATCACCGGCAGGGTATTGGTATACAAGAAGCGGGCAGTTTTTGTGAGTGCCGTCACCACTCGTCACTGAGCACTGAGATGACTGAACGAGGTTTATTTTTACGACAGATGTCGTGGTGGGGGCAGCAGCAGGTGGCCAGCAGGTAGCCTCAGCACTCCGTCAACGTTGACGATAGAGGAACAAGCGTCCACAGGTGTGGTGGTTCGTGGATGCTGTGTTAAGTTCAGAAGGGTTCGTCAAGCACCAGCCTCTGCCTTCCTCTTTCCTTACAACCTTCATCTGGCACCTTAACTATGACTAATAATAGATGATTTACACCTGTTGCTCGTGGCCCCAGCCAACAGCTAGGTGGTTGGTGTGTGACTCAATCCTCCTCGCGAGCAGACCTGCGGGTAATGTTCTTTTACACCCGTAGTTTTTACTGTATTCAAAAATATCTAACGCGAACCACGAGATGGAAAGGCGCCCAGTAGTTCAGTTACGAGTCTCCGCTCGCAACGGTTGTCAAGATTATTACAGTACAAACACCGTTTTTGCATTACACTTTGAGAGTATCTTTCATTTATATATATATATATATATATATATATATATATATATATATATATATATATATATATATATATATATATATATATGTGTGTGTGTGTGTGTGTGTGTGTGTGTGTGTGTGTGTGTGTGTGTGTGTTTGTGTACAGTACTATATGCTGAAAGTTAGTTAGATAAAAATCACAGCGAGGTGGAGACTGGTGGAAAACAGCGCAGAGTGAAGTGGGTGCTCGAAATAAATATCACAGGTTGCCTTTCTTGTTCAGTTGGCTCTGGTGACTGTGATGGTGACCAGCTGTGATTAGAGGCCAAGCAAAACAGATCAGAATAATGCGATTGGTGTTTCTTAAGACAAGACTTGACACAACTCTCTTTTATACAATATCTATAAATGTATTTCTTTGGAGTCATCTAAATTGTTCACGAGGAACGTGCGATTCGTTCCTCGGCAAACACCAGACCGCCGCGCCCACCAACGTGACTTAATGCTCCGCCAACTTAATTCACTGCCACTCTGGTAATCTGTGTTCACTTTTAGTCAGACTCTCTGTTGGAAATTATTTCAGTTTTTCTTTGCATATCAAACTTTACACCAGTCACGCGGCACACGAGGCGAGGCGGCACTGCCAGGCGAGGCCACGAGTAGAGTTCGAGGCAGAGTTCAAGGTCATCCCCAGACGGTGAGCTTTCCAGGTGGAGTATAGTTGTCTAGGTACAACAAGGCGTAGTTGTTTCGCCTCCTCCTCCATCAGCTGTGCCGCGACTTGAGTACCGTCTCTTCATCAGACAAGTTGAGGCTTCCGTCCACGTTGATTAAGCCTGAGGGTGTGTGTGATCCGGCGTGAGGACTCTCTTTCCTGTCTCCGCCGGCACTACCACGGCAATAATGCGGTCGTCTCTCAGCGGCTCCACCAGCGACAGGCTCAAGAAGGCGCCACACTGTCACTTAGCGCCTATATTGGAACATTAACCAATGTCCATCGAAATTGGAAAGCACTGTCATTACTTCATGCGTTACATGATCGTGTCAAAAAGACATCGATTACTTGGTGAACAGACACATTGACTTCATTACAAGTACAATTAGTCTCCACGTGAGACACCAAAAGAGAAACCTAAATGGCAACTCGCTACCTGGTTGGCAGCCAAAGACAGCCGAAGAAGGGGGAGGGAGGAAGGAAAGGGGGTCCTTTAAGGAAAGTGCCAGAGGTCTTAGCTCCACACTGCCCACTCTCTTCCACCATCACACACAGCAACCGGAGGCAACGAGGTCTGTGTTTCACTTAGTTGTCAGGGACGTGTTATTAGACCAGCAGCTCTGGCCTCACTTCACCAGTCACGCAGCAGAGCCACAGCGTGAGGAAGAGTGGGACATTATCCTCCACCACCTGACATAACGTGTCTTCAGTTGCAGCTCAGACAGGCCAGAGGTGGGAAGTAATCTCGTATTTAAATTTGATTTCTTCGTGAAACAGAATCCAAACACGACATTTGAGAAACCTGTCAATATGAATCCAAGTGATACCAGTTTGTGCCAAAATATAAAAGTTAATGGTAATGGTAACATTTCTAATGGTTATATCTATACAAATAAGACAGAGGCATATATCATATTTTGAGCGTAAACGTGAGACAACCAACAATTTTCATGTTATGTAACAGACAAGAGTGACCTTCAGAAGCATTCACCTTAAGTTGTTATTGAGTCCATCTAAAATCAATCTCTGTGTGACGTACGAACGAAACTGCTTCGTCTGTGCAAGAAAGCAAATAACACCAGACCGGTCTGAGTGTTGGGCTGTCGTCGCTATCATTCTGTATGTCTTCTGCTTTCCCTCTACTTGAAGAAAAAAAATCTACGAGAAAGACATCCTGATACACATGTATGTAAACACATCTAAACAGGAAAAAGCTATGCAGAAAACAATGTTGTAAGACTGCAGGGAAGCATTAACTGTTGCATAGTGAACACACGGTCTCTTTAAAGAAAATGCTACTGATCTCTCGTCATTGTGAGAAAAAATAATGTTAGGACTGCAGTGTAGCACCAAAAATCTATGGCTTTATTCTACGGTAAGAATTAACCTGAGAGGTGCCACAGAGGTTCCTTGGAGCAGCATCAGCAGCGGGGGTCACGTTTCCAGAAGCGTGCCACATGTGCAGATCCAAGAGTAACTTCTTTACCCACGTGTGTATTGGAAATATCCTCATACCATTATACAACAAACGATTTTGACCATTAATATGAATTTCACCATTATCCCCATTTCATTCAGTCCGTCAATCAGTCTGTATAGGCATCTAGCGAACACACACACACACACACACACACACACACACACACACACACACACACACACACACACACACACACACACACTTAAACACTATAATGCTGCTTTTCACGACTCCCAGTGACGTCTGTGGCGGGAGCTCCCCTGGCTGCAATACTTTCCTGACCGGCCTCGTGCTGCCGGAGGCCATGAAAGAAATTCTGAACTAAGCAGATTTTTTTTTTCTTTCTGATTCTTTTTCATTATCAAACAAAGCCACTTATGGAATGATGACACGCAATTGATGATTCCAGTTTTCTCTTGCGTCGGTTAAAAACAATGAAGTATGTCGATTCTGTATACAGTGTATAGGATCCTATATAAGATAATCAGCAAGAACCACAAATCATTGATACTCTTAACTCTGAACCACAATTATCGTCTTTCGAACATAACTATTTTGATTTCCCCACACACAAATCAGCGCACAGAGGGACAACAAGTATCCTACCCGTCACCTGGTGAGGCCAGGTCACGGTGACCACCTCGCCGTCATAAGTGACACACAAGTGTTTGACGCACCGCCGACTGTTGCAGGTGTCGGGACAGGGTCAGGTGCAGCGGTCGCAGGCTGCCTATTTTGATCCAAGGTCCCGGGACGCGCGCCGGGCGCCCTTGAGTAACAATAAACTTTCCCACATTCTGCACCCGTTTTCACAGCGGCTGAGTGTACCGTAACTCCTGGGGCACTACTTTACTCAGTATTTGTAGGGAGAAAATGCCCCCAGGAACAATAAACGAAAACAGACTTGCAAAAGTCTACAGATATTGGTATCTTATGTATTGTTTATATACAGCATACATGTTTGTATGGGTAGTGATATGAAGGAAATCAGTGACAAACCACCGTCACACTGCTGTCAAGGTTGGCCTAACGACACTGAAGGTGCACGAGATGATCACGTGATGCCGGAAATCAGACAGACACATACATAACACGGTATTTTCTTTCTTGTATGGGTGTCTCGTAATAATATAAGAAAGGCGGAAGCAAAGGTGATCGCAAAAAGGGGAAGAGAGAGGAAACAAGAGGAAGGGTTAAGGGAGGGAGGGAGGGAGGGAGGGAGCGATGAAAGAGGAAAAACATGCGATAACAACACACGGTAGTTGTAAGAAGATAAGGGTTAGAAACAAAACAGTTACATTTCCACATCAAAACAAAGAGAGGAGACAAAAATAAGATGAAATGACACAGGAAATATCAGAGCAACAACCATCGACAGTAGCTTAAAGGAAGAGCCAGTGCCGTGAGTTGCGTATAGGCATTTCCTTGGCCACTCCCTGACTCCCGGCGCGGTGATAACTCAGGGTGAGAGAGTATACTGGCAGAGAGACAGACACACCGCCAACACCACCACCACCCCCTTGCTTCCGCCCAACCCGACCCAAAAACCGTGAAAAACTGAGTCTACAAAGAAACTGTGAGGAAAAAAGTGACTGGGAATCCTGCAGAAAAACTAGGGGAGGACAGAACAAGAAACCAGCCACCGCAGACAGGGAAAAGGTGTGGGGAGACTGAGGTGAGGGAGAACCACCAAAGTTATTTCCTTATCGACGTTTCTGAATTTATTATCTATTCTCTTTGAACACGTATCTAGATGAAAAGGATAGGCATATGATACCCCTGTGTTTGAAAATGTTGGAATACAGACCAATGAAGGAATAAAGCATATCTAATACAGAAAGAGATAACATTCTAATACTGCCATAGAGCTCTCCATCGTTCATCAACAGTACTTACAGTGTGATTTTACGATTCACATGACAGGTGCAGTACAGTGTTCGTATTCTTAAACACTTCTGCCCTTCACCATTGTTTTAAAAGGCTTTATTTTCATTGACAAGAGTTTTTAAGGTGCTTTTACGGTTCTAGAGACAGAGTGGTAAGATTTCTACATTACATAGTAAATGGAAAAACAAAGCGTTTCTGTACATGAGGCCAGATGCGATAAGGTAGGTAAACTTTTTGTCACTATGGTGTTAGGTATCTTATTTAAAGTGTGCATAGAAAGAAGAGTTTTATAGACGATTATACGTACATCTATTCACTCAATATACGTATTTGGTGTAGATATGAAAATTTTTAACGCTTCTATCTTGAAATCTGAAGTGTCTAAAAGTAGGAACAAATAATATTAATTTGGCAAGAATAAGAAAAGTCAGAATGAGAAGGGTGGCTGGATAGAGTGTGGCAGTGTTGGAGGCGCACACTAAGCTAAATATTCGGGCACCGAAGAGACAAGCTATTTCATGTTTTTCATTTCCTAGTCTTCAGTGTTACATAAGTTACATGAAAACAGCTGAGATTGATATAAAAAGCTACGGGTAATATATATATATATATATATATATATATATATATATATATATATATATATATATATATATATATATATATATACTTGTGCAATACACTCCCTATGACCACGAGGCTGACGCGACGCCCCAGTGGTGACGCGCCTGTGGTTATATAAGGCAAGATTTTTGTGTGTGCCAGCCCTCACGGCAGCCCAGTCCGGAGCCCCTCGCTACTCCCGATGGCAGGCGAGTGTAGCTTCGGTAGTAACTATTCATATTTCTGTAGCCCTCTTGTTAAGTAAGCTTGATCACTGAGCAGCTTTTCCTTTGGAGGTCAGACGAAATAATCCTATCGCATAAATCTTTGGAGAGCGAAACTAATTCATTCTCGTGAGGCTAAATCCGTCGAATTCTTTCTTCTCTCTCCGTCTTGTGAACCAAACTCGATTCATTTGAAAGCAAGATTAATTATACTGATATGACCTTATGACAGAGGCGATTGGTGACCTGTGCATCGGTTAACAATCCTGCTTCACCTGCACCGCTTTCTAACACCTTGGTCGATTTGTAGTACGCAGTTACAGAACATTCGTGGTTCAAAAGTACCAACTCAACCTGATGTCCCATTCCTTATCAGCTTAAAAAAAAATATTCAGATGAAATATTTAATGCACTTCAAGGTTCAGTCAGCCTTTTTATTCTACATTACATTAATAGAAAAAAAAATCTGAAATGTGAAAAAAAAAAAATCAGACTTTCTGTGCGCAGCAAAACCCGAGATGAAGATGAATTAAGGAACGGTGGTGCATTGTGTACGAGACCAGGAAGGGAAGAGGAGGGGAAAAAATCTCTCCCTCTCCCACTCCTCCCTCTCTCTCTCTTTCTCTCTCTCTGAGCCAGCAAAAACAAAACACTTTTCTTCAAGGTACACCAGAGACGGTAGCGGTTCACTGTCTCCAGTCCAAGTGGCAGGTGTGCCTGTGACGCATTTGTATGGGAGCACTCGCGGGTCTCTGCTATTTACGTCTCCAATCTACACCTTCCCATTTGTGTTCAGTGCCCTGCTAGTGATCAAACTACTACTCAATGGCACCACCAGCTCCCCAGACAGCGAAGGTCCTGCAGCAGCGTCAAAGTTCTCAATAGCAGAAGTGTAGACGGAAAGAGAGAGAGAACAAGGAGACATTCAGGTAAGGGGGAGGAGAGAGAGAGAGAGAGAGAGAGAGAGAGAGAGAGAGAGAGAGAGAGAGAGAGAGAGAGAGAGAGAGAGAGAGAGAGAGAGAGAGAGAGAGAGAGAGAGAGAGAGAGAGAGAGAGATCTTTGTTTATTTTAGTTCGTGTGTGGTGTGTGTGTGTATGTGTGTGTGTGTGTGTGTGTGTGTGTGTGTGTGTGTGTGTGTGTGTGTGTGTGTGTGTGTGTGTGTGTGTGTGTGTGCATCTGTCTGTCTAGTGGTCTGTGCGGAGCATACATACAAGGCCGCTGGGTTGTTGGTGTGCCAAGGTGCGCGTGCTTTATTATCCTACAGCAAGATATCCTGTTATTTGTTGACAGTTATTTTTCAGAGACGTTCACACCTGATATATGAATTCACTGCCACAAACAAGACAACGAAAACGTCCGTGAAGTAAAGTGATACGAAAGTGAAAACATACACATCTCTCTCTCTCTCTCTCTCTCTCTCTCTCTTGAATGACATGTAGGTGTCTATTTAAAGTTAGAAATAAATCAAATGTTTATAAAAGCATATGGTGGATCCTTTTATCATGTGTGTGTGTGTGTGTGTGTGTGTGTGTGTGTGTGTGTGTGTGTGTGTGTGTGTGTGTTTTCTTCTATGTAGAGGAGTGTTGGACAGTAATGGGTGAGACATCTGTCTTATCAATCCTTAGCGAAATCTTTCATTGGTCGTCAGCGTCGGTATGTGGTCGTCGTGTTGTCGTCGTTTGGGCAGTGACGGTGATGGTGGACGCGGTTCTATGGTCGCTTTGTGCCACTGTACTGTACTTTTTGGCAGTTACCGGACCGTGACCAAGGACTCGGGAGGCAAGGACAAACGGCTAGGCGATGGCAGAAAGTGTTCCTGATGACACTAGTAAGGGAGCAACAGTAGTGGGAAAGAGATCTTCCGTCAGATCACTAGCAAAGTTTTCCTGATCAACGAGCACTAGCGGGCCACGTCAGCTCTAATATTGGGTGCCGCTGCTGCCTGCGGGACGGGCGTGTGAGGTCCGCAGAGCACCATGGCGCTGGCTGTCACAGAGGTCCTTAGTGCTGACTGATGGGGTCGTTGTAGACAGTCGGAAGAATTTTTTTTCAAGGTGAATAACAACTTTCCTCGCCAGAAAAAAATGTTGCCACTTTAAACTGTGTTTCCTGCTCTCATGCGACATATGAAACGGTGTACGTAAAATCATGCTACATCTGCGGTATTGTGTCTCATATACTTCACTGTTTGGTGCATTTAGCGGGAAAACATTAGATAAAGCCGGCAATCTGTGGCCCTTCACGTCTAACAGGAGTCTTCCCGGTGACCGGTTTTCAAGGACACGATGATCCTGGATCGGGAGGAGGCTATGTATCAAATTGGACGCAGCAGCCAAGGCAAAGACAGAGTATACACCAGATGCGCGCTTAATATGGCTTGTAAAATAATGAAGTGCTCGGCCCACGCACGTGTTGTCGCCACCGACGCCGCCGCCGCCGCCGCCGCCAGCAGAAGTACCGCCACATTTATCGCTATCACGGTTGTCTTTGCTGCTACCAACACTGGTACCATCAATGAGAGAGAGAGAGAGAGAGAGAGAGAGAGAGAGAGAGAGAGAGAGAGAGAGAGAGAGAGAGAGAGAAAGTGAAGAGAGAGAGAGAGAGAGAGAGAGAGAGAGAGAGAGAGAGAGAGAGAGAGAGAGAGAGAGAGAGAGAGAGAGAGAGAGAGAGAGAGAGAGAGAGAGAGAGAGAGAGAGAGAGAGAGAGAGAGAGAGAGAGAGAGAGAGAGAGAGAGAGAGAGTGAGAGAGAGAGAGAGAGAGAGAGAGAGAGAGAGAGAGAGAGAGAGAGAGAGAGAGAGAGAGAGAGAGAGAGAGAATATAGAGAGGCAAGGAAAATTATGGAGACGTGAGCTACACTATGAGATGAGAATTTGGCGAAGGGCAGGGCGACTGAGGTGCCCTGAGGTTGCCAAGTGCCAAAACTAGCCCCAGGCCTCAGTATGGCACTCTGCCACCCGTCACAACCTTTCCGCCTCCTGCTGGCGCCAGAGGAGGTGACACTCAGAAGTTACACCGCCGACACTCAGACATTCGATCACCAAACTTAACCAATCGATCAGCGAGAAGAACGATGCACCGCTAAAGGTTGCCGAGAAGTTGCCGTGAACAAGGGAAGCTCTTATTCACACAAAAACTGAAATTCTGCCACGTCAAACCCAAGTGTTGAAAAAAAAAAAAGGAAAAAAGAAAAAGAAAAAAAAAACAACCTTGCAATGCCCAATCAGTGACCATAGATTCATCCTTTAGGTGTGCAAAGTTTGTGATTATTTTCAGACAGTGTATCCGTCAGCCAGCTTAATCATAATCAATGTCTTCACTTTACTAACACATTCATGCATTATTACTGGGAAGATTTGTATTTATCAACATACAGACTTTTGCATTAAAGAGAATCTTTTAAAAGAGAGAGAGAGAGAGAAAGAGAGAAAGAGTCACAAGATTCAAGCACATAAGCATGCCACACACACACACACACACACACACACACACACACACACACACACACACACACACACACACACACACACACACACACACACACTCACTCACACAGAGGACAGAGCCAACCAGACCCAGCACAGCCAGCACAGCCACATGGGCCAAACCTTCAAGAGTATCATGTACTGACGACGCAGTATGAAGTCACCTGCCTCTTTGTGCCTCGTCGGCCTCACCACCACCAGCCTGCACATCGTCCAATCGAGAGGGCTCTATGAGATCTCTTATCATAGCGCCTAATTTGTTCTGTTCTTTGTCGGAAATGCAATCTAAAATGTCCCTCTCTGCTTCACATTTCTTCTCCATCCTGTCATGTCTTAGTCTTCTCTGTTATTGTGATGTTATTGCAAGTAATGAACTAGATGGGAAAGACACTTCATCATTAAACTGTCACACACACACACACACACACACACACACACACACACACACACACACACACACACACACACACACACACATGCGCGCAATAGAAAGGAATAACAAATTTAGCTCGTCATTTCCGGAAAGAGAGAGAGAGAGAGAGAGAGAGAGAGAGAGAGAGAGAGAGAGAGAGAGAGAGAGAGAGAGAGAGAGAGAGAGAGAGAAGGTAGTTTCTTCAAGTAATCCAATCTTTCGTTGCTAGAAAAGGTCCATGGAAAAACAGGTTCCTTCCTCTCCCATTTAGACAATGTGAAGATGGGTGAGGAAGAATGGAGAAGAGAAAGATAGGTGAGGAAGAGGAAGATGGGTGGGGAAGAGGAAGATGGGTAGGGAAGAAGATGGGTGAGGAAGAGAAAGATGGATGGGGAAGGGGAAGAAGATAGGTGAGGAAGAAGAGAAGATGGGTAGGGAAAAAGATGGGTGAGGAAGAGGAAGATGGGTGAGGAAGATGGGTGGGGAAAAAATCTACTTCTTATCTGAGGTAGCACTGACTATATACACACAATCAGGCGGTAACTAACTATATCTTGTCTAAAAATAAAGGATAAGTGCTTGAGCATATCGTATTCAACTCTTACCAATACTTAGAATTCCTCCACGTGTCACGGTCAAAGTGTACCATGACTACTAGTGTGTGTGTGTGTGTGTGTGTGTGTGTGTGTGTGTGTGTGTGTGTGTGTGTGTGTGTGTGTGTGTGTGTGTGTGTGTGCTGGGAAAAATGTTAACGAAAACAGTTACAGTGATAAAAAGTTGAGAGAGAGAGAGAGAGAGAGAGAGAGAGAGAGAGAGAGAGAGAGAGAGAGAGAGAGAGGTTTGAGAGGAGTTAAAAGCATGAGGTCGGTTATTTCCCCTCACTGTCGCTCATCGCGCTTCACGTGTTGGAACTGTTGTGTGGTGAATATATTTTAGTTGGTGGTGGTGGAGCCCAAGCGGCGCCGCACCAACAAGTATGTTATGTTCAGAAAATCTAAACATCACACTTCTTTCTTCGCTTTTTTTTGCATTCCCTAAGAGAGAGAGAGAGAGAGAGAGAGAGAGAGAGAGAGAGAGAGAGAGAGAGAGACTAACATTAGGGAGGTGAGTGAAGTCGTTGTGTGGAATGATAAACAAATCCAAATCTCACCAACAGCCACTCACGGGACGAGGTAAAAGGGTGCCGCTTTGAGGACATCGAGGCACCGTCAACACATTCCGTACTATAGAACAATGTTGGCGATAAGGACGCTAGCAATGCCACACTGTAATGATCGCCAAGTAAATAGCGTCGAAGGATCTTTTGTCAATTCAAGATTTAAGTCCATTTTCAGAAACGCTTTGCTCTCTCACCACGACTGTTTTCCAAGGCCACAGATTTGAATGGCGGGGTTTTCAAGAGTGTTTCCCCTGTTAATAATGTAGAAATCTTGTCGATCTCTCTCTATAAGCTTAAAAAAACACCTTAAAAAATTCATGTAAATTTCAATAAAGCCTTTTGAAATAATAGAGGTGAATCACAGAAGTGTTTGAGAGTGCGAACCTTAAATTCAAACAGGTAGTAAAGCAGGTAGATGATTGTAATGCTCATCCTTCGCTCTCAACCTCTCCACAAAACACCAGTCATAAAGAAAGAAAGGCAATGCATGGGATAGTATAGTGGAGATGGAGCTTCTATCAGTCAATGCAATAGACAGTATAGCGGAGATGGAGCTTCTATCAGGCAATGCAGCAGGAACGGTAACCATCACCATCAACAGCACATAGGAACCCGAACACTGGTCTACTACAAAAAACGTTCGAAGATGTGGCTATATACGTAATGACGCCGGGGAAATGTCACACACACACACACACACACACACACACACACACACACACACACACACACACACACACGAGTAAGGTATTTTAGCATCCTATTTCTGTCCACTATCGAATCCAAAATCCATTCCAACGCGATTGATTCCTAGAAATAGTGGCTTGACGTGGAGGTTGCGGCCTGAGTGTGTGGGAGTGGCTGATTGGTAAGGCGAGGGGAGTAAAGGAAGCGTGGGTTGGAAGGGGAAGGTGAGTGACAGAGAGAGAGAGAGAGAGAGAGAGAGAGAGAGAGAGAGAGAGAGAGAGAGAGAGAGAGAGAGAGAGAGAGAGAGAGAGAGAGAGAGAGAGAGAGAGAGAGAGAGAGAGAGAGAGAGAGAGGAAAAATGAGTGAAGGAAAGATGGTGAGGACGTGACAATGTTTATGTTTTAGGAGTAGTGGGAAAGGTCGAAAGCGGCTGCGATTTCACACACACACACACACACACACACACACACACACACACACACACACACACACACACACACACACACACACACACTTGCACGGGAAAAAGGGTACCAACAAGAAAATTTAAATGAAGAATGGAGAAAGATAAGTAACACAGAAAGATAAGTAACACCCGCGAAAGGTAAGTCTATATTAATCAGATCGTGTTGTAACCAAAAGCTGTGAAACGTGGAAATTGAAATAGCGATTCAAGAAGTACAATACAGGAATAACAAAAGCTATACAAAAAAAAGTCAACATAGACCAGAGAACAAACAAAGGGAGACTCAACAGTTAATAAGTGAACAGGAAATAAAAAAAAATAAATAAATAGGTTGGTCAAATTAGAAACGCAAAAAAAAAAAAAAAAAATAGAAATAGATAAATAAATAAAATAAGATAAAATAAATAAATAGATAAGTAAATAAATAATAAATAGAAAAAAAATCGCGACAAACAGCACATCAAATCAGAACCAAACCTATTCTTTATGGAAGAGAGAGAGAGAGAGAGAGAGAGAGAGAGAGAGAGAGAGAGAGAGAGAGAGAGAGAGAGAGAGAGAGAGAGAGAGAGAGAACTATCTAAAACGAATCCCATAAATTGCTCACAACTTAATATGCTCTCAGGAACGCCGTCACTTCACTCGTTTCTTTTAACATGAGTATGATTGATAGAGCCACTTCTGTCAACATAGAGCCGGACATCATTCACATCTCATACAGGTCTCGGAAAGTATTTGTCAACAGGTGGAACACATTATATTAAACAGCAGCTCGTTCACAGGAGAGTATTCTGAAACATTTCTGCGCCGCACCTCCACGATTTCAAAAGGCTGTAGTTTAAGTTACCCGGGTTTTTTTAATGGTGTTTTTGCGGTTTTCGTGACAAATTAACACCATTTCTGCAATGTTAACAGAGGAAAGCAGCAGCAGCAGCAGTAGTAGTAGTAGTAGTAGTAGTAGTAGTAGTAGTAGTAGTAGTAGTAGTAGTAGTAGTAGTAGTAGTAGTAGTAGTAGTAGTAGTAGCAGTAGTAGTAGTAGTAGGCAAATTATCACTGTGGTCTCTGAAAATGGTCGTGGTGTGGGAGTAAAGCGTTTCTGAATACGGGCCTATATCTTCACGTGTTTCCTTCTTTACATGCACACACGCTCATCTACTTCCACGAGATCCTTCATGGACAAATATTCGGTCCTATTCCGAAACGCCTTGCTCTCTTACCACGACAATTTTTCAAGTCCCCAGAGACGACTAGCAGGGTTTTCAAGACAGTTTCTCTTTATAATCAACTAGAAATCTTGCTAATCCATCACCAGAACCATAAAAATACCCTTAAAAACATGAGTATCTTCAGCTACAGCCTTTGAAAATAGTCGCCGTGAGACAGCAAAGCGTTTCGAAATACGGGTCATGTCTCCTTTTAATAAACATCACGATATTTCCTTTTAACTTTCTCAATACGGAATTAATAAAGTATCGACAAACTGTCATCCCGTGAGACAACTGGATGAACTGGAATTGTTTGCATTAATCCCTTCAGTAGCATGACGCGTTTCCATATCCATTCTGCTTGCTACTTGGTGATTTTATACAGCTTCAGAAACTTATGTGGGGGGTTAAAATAGTGAAGACCCTGGCCATTTCTCTTCTGACCTCCATAGACCCTTCCTAATGTTGATAAAATGGTCTAATCGTACACAAATCTCAAGGTAAAGATGTGTCCCAGTAAGTTACGCTATAGTGCCAAACACGTAACAATGGAAACAATAAATGGTGGTTAGGAATAATGTTTCTTTATATAGCTTCATGCACCTTTACGAGACTGTGACCTTGTTTGGGAGAGAAATGAAGCGGCTTGATTTACATTCTATACTCCCATTCGTACGTACGTACACCACAGGCAGCTGCTGGCATGGCGTCAACCAGCTGGAGGCGGCGGCGGCGGTGGTAGTGGTGGTGATGGTGGTGGTGGTGGCGGTGCAGCAGCCTGAAGCTTGGCGTAACAAAGTACAATCTTAGATCTAATAAAGGTAAAAACAATGTATTCATTTTCCAATGGATGAAAGTACAAGTAGTAGTAGTAGTAGTAGTAGTAGTAGTAGTAGTAGTAGTAGTAGTAGTAGTAGTAGTAGTAGTAGTAATAATAGTAGTAGTAGTAGTAATAATATTAGTAGTAGTAGTAGATAGCAGTAGTATTAGATAGTAACAGTAAAAGAAGAAGAAATTAGTAGCCCGGAGGAGAAAGTGTGTTTAGTCGTGTAGTGAGGGCGCGCCGCCACTAGCCCATCACGAGCCCATTACCTCCCTCCCCTCTAATGTGATCCCCGTCGTTACTGTCGGCGGGAGGGAAGAGTGGATGGGTGGTGTCTCCCTCAAGCCGCGAAGGAAAGCTAAGTTTAAAAATCTAACGTGGCTGAAAATATATTGGTAAGATCTTATATAGAAGAGGGCCACACCTGCATTCCCAGTGATCGCCGCGCCCTTCCACATACTCCCTGGTCGATTTCTGCGTGCCTATGTGTCATACATAAACACGTCATCAGGAAGTTTATTCCTCCCATTAGTAACACGATGACACGCCAAAGATACGTTTAATTGAATTTCTAGCTTAATCCCACTGGACACCTGTGGCTATAAACACCTTCCGCCGCAAGTTCGCGCGATGACTTCACCGCCAAATGCTGCGTTACATTCTTGTCTTGAACATTTTCCTCAGCAGGTGGTGGTGAAGGCGACAGGTAGGCTGGCAGGCGGCCCATCATGCTAACGCCACCAGTGTCATTCGTCAGCGCGGGATAAGCAGCTTGGTGGTGTGAGGATGAGAGACCTCACGTTGGCGATCACCTCTCTTCCCACAGTCACATTCTCTCACGTACTCTTTCGTACATAAACAACGCCCAACGGACGTGAAGTACATCTTAAATCCATCTGAACAAGTTTGTTAGCAAGGGAACATAACTCATGAGTTTTATAACATACAGGATCTCTATTTCACTTCATAAAGCTCTTATAGTTCAAGTTATTTCTGTAAAGGAATTCTTTACTATAAAGTGGCACTAATTCTGTAGCAAGACTTTCGATCCACGTCAATGGCACATGACGCCAAAGAAAGTCAAGGAAGAATTCCGAATCTCAGAAGAACACTTAGCAGAATCTCGCTAGATTGGTCAATTTACGACTTTTCTTTATTTCTCTTGGAGCAAATATTTAATCAGACTTTTTCAGTCTTTTTTCTGATGCCAGTTTCTTTAATACGCAAAATCTAGTGGTGAAACAGGGAAATGGGACACATAGGTAGCGGGAAGTGGGAAGTATGAACTGTAGTCCCGGTGTCTGACAGCAAACAGAGACATTTCTGAAGGCGGTAACTCCAGGTTAAGAGTGCTTAGAATCTGCTCAGGAGTTTGTATTTTTCGTGAATGGTGATGACCGACTATACGTAATGGCTCCTTATAACACAGTTCCAACTATTTTGTCGATTCAAACTTTTATTTTGATATCTGAAGAAGAGGAGGAACACAGAGGACGAGGCAGAAATAAAAGTCTTTGTGGCAGCTTCAGCAGGGCGTGTCGGAGGGGAAACACCCACAGCAGGAGATCGCTGGTGCATCACGGCTCGGGTGACACGTCGCGACATCCACAGATCTATAAGCGTCTACAGGGGAGCGCGTGCTGAGCGAAGGGTGAGGGGGAGGCGTGGAACTGAGATGGTAGACATGGGACCTGGGGACGCGCCGTCAAGGCCACGTGCTAAGACAATATGTCTGTGTTCCTTCTCTTCTTTATGTGGTAGGTACGTGAACGACAGTCATGGTGAGAGTCAAGCAGCTGAACGCACTCAGTTCCATGCTGTTCAACTTTCCTTTCAATCTGAAGTCTTCCGATCTACTAAGAATCCACCGACATTGGAATTAAGACAGAAAACGCATGTCACCGTGGAAAATAAAGCAGGTTACTTTTAGCCACGACTGTATCAAAGCCCCAGAGTTGGGAAGCAGCGTATAACATGTTGAGTTATGCAAAGTACAAGTTCCTGATGCATTCATTGATTGGTACAGATTACACATTAATTAGTCCGCCTTAGCGCAATGTTTTCATTTAAGGTAGTATTCATATGTAGATGTTAGGACGTTGCTGGGAGTGATTGTTTCGTTCTCGGATAGTGAAGAGATGAATTTTTCAGAAATGGTATTGTCAAGGTTATAAGAAGCAATCAGTAAACAGAAAGAGAACATAAGCGTCTGTGGTCAACACCCGGTAGCGTCACACCTCTGATCCATCAAATTAAGAAGTGGTATAACTTTAACAACAATTTTCTCGTCTATAAACATTTCACCCGACATTTTGCTCCTTGTCACTTTGAACTTCAAATACGTATTCAATACAGATTAAGATCATCAAACAATATAACACCAATTCGTCTATTCGCATGAATGATACATGAGAGGGAATGCCGATGAGGATAATTAAGTGGTGAGGGGTGAGGGATGGAGGAACACGCCGCCCCACTCAGGTCTTCAGCAGATATCAGTGCAAAACTTGTCTGGAAAAAAGCAGTGTACTCACCCTTTTGTCTTCAAGGCCCTGGGGAAGCTGCTGCAGGGAAAACTTTCTACCAAGGGAGTGTGTCTGCGGCGCGGGCTGGGACTGGGGAGCCTTGGGCTGCAGCGGAGGGTACGGTGCATTGAGTGAGGTGGGCGTGGCGGGCGTGGAGACAGAGTTGTGGGGCATCGTCGTTGTGTTGAAGTCGGCCACTGACTGGGGCAGCTCCTTCTTCATCTCCTCTTCACTGGTGAAAAGTACATTGTTTCAGACAGACTGACACTCATCTCTCAAGCGCAGCAAATATTCCTTAGGGACTATTAACGTTTTAATGAACGAGTTTCATGCATTAGGAGAAGCATCACGAATTGCTTATCATTCATAAAGAAGCATATCATGAGAGAGAAAGAGAGAAAGATATGGGTGATATTAGAATAGACCTCCAAAACTTTTTCCATCAGTAAGGGAGCAAAATTTCCAGAATTGTCATTTACTAGTTATAAGATAAATTCTTAAGAAAAGTGTTGTATCATCCAGCATCATTATAAGAGATACTGAATTTCAGAGTGAAAATCATAAGCAGGACGTGACGGAGCTGTGGGCCAACGTACATGTGATCGTTGAGGTTGGGAAGGCTGGGGCTGGTGGCGGCACGCATCACGGGCCTCCCCACCGCCACTGTCCCCCCGGCCTCACTCTGGTTTGGACTCACCACACCTGCGAAAAAGATTGATGTGCACTGCATTAGGTAGTCTATTAGTTTTCTTTTTTTATCTAGGGTAAAGACGATGACAGATGGGAAGTACACAGTAGGTAGGACATTAAACCTGACTTCTTTGCAAGGACATGATGATCGAGGTGAGAACCAGAACGCCGTAATGGACGATGCAAGATCTCACGCGTAATGTGACAATTGGGAAACAAGTTTTCGTCACATCACAATTTCAAGCATAGTTGCTCAATAACTTGACCTTTTCTTTTCTTGTCCATTTACTCGTTTCTTTTCTTATATCACATTATGTCAATACAGGAACAAGACCGAGGAGCAGGAAGGGCGATCTCACCTTTGCTGTGGTCAGGGGTCGGGGGCAGGGGTCTCGCTCCCATGAACCGCTTCAGGCTGCCCATGATGGTTCGCCCCGTGCTGCTGCCGTCGCTGGAGGTCGTCTGTGGGAGGCAGGGATTAGTACCACTCCTGACATGTGTCTAATTTTCTGACAAACCTTGCACGGTCATTCGATGTCCTGTGAATCCCTTACTCCTTTCTGAGAGTGCCATAATGCTGGCATAGAGTCCTTCTTGCTGCACGAATTTTTCATAGTATTTGCATGTGTAATCAAGCAGTTTCTAACATCAAAAGATTTTTTTTGCAGTGGATGGCTGGGATGCATTACCATAGAAAGAAGAGATCAGTGTTAATTAGATATAACATTTTAAAAACGTGAATCTGTGCATCAAGAACCTCCACGGACAAAATGAATGAGTCACATTGAGAATAATACTGATTGGAACTACGAGGAGCAGCTCAGAGCAAAATGCCGAGCCTTAACAAGATCGCAAGTTTCCCACTGGAAGTTTTCTATCGTCACTACAAAGTACATCTTGCCACCACGTGATGTGATGTGACAGTAATGAGCGTCTGTGCACCTGTTGGCGAAGCTGAGGAAGGTTATTAATAAGATAATGATTAACCTGTAATTGCCAGGTTGTAGAGGAAGAAACACTGAGGCACCTGGGAGATGCACTACTAGAAGACGCTAATCTCACTGTGATGGGACAAATTCGTCGCGAGCAATCACCACATCATGCAACAATCCCATCCAACTGTGTGTCGCAATAACGATACATTAAATATGTTTATGCCGCATGATGCTAAGGAAAGCCATGCTGTCATGCACCATCAACAGACTGTCAACACCCAAGATGAATGATTGAAATTTATGTTTTGTGGGTAATTATTATTCTACAATGTACATAAAAAAAATACAAAAATTTTTGCTTGGTAACATCATGCAAACATATTAGATGAGCGGCTTGGTTGCACATAATTTCATAGTGACATAAAAGCTTCATGTGTTTCAGTAAACATAAATATCTGACAAAAAAAAAAAAAAAATTCCAGCACTTCATATCATACTTACAGTATTTTGCCATAAGCAATTAATCAATCATGCCACATAATATTACTTGAGAATATAATAACCAGCAAGTGGGAATGGTGCTTTGCCACCTTAAACAGGGAGCTGAAAGATGCAGGTGAAGGTAGCAAGGCAGTGCAATCTCAACAATGACAATTGAGTTACGACAAAAGACGACATCAAGCTGAGTTGAGGGTCCTGAAAGATATGAAGTAACTATTTCCTTGACTGGTTAGCACGTTGGTTTGTTGTACACAGCCATCAACAGTAAATATGAAGCTCTCCATAAGGCTCTTCCTGTTCTGGTAGAGTCCTGCAACGATTAGAAAGTCACTCGTGACAACAAGATGCAGAATCTAAAATGTTAAACTGCACAGGGATAATGCAAGGTTAGTCCGGATATATTATGAAAGAGAGATTCACCGTAGGGCGACGCAGAGGCAAAGGCAGAGTGTACACCGTTCCTTCTTCACCGTCGAATTCAATATCCTGCAAAACAAGAACGGGCAGGGAGGACCATACTTTCAACACTCAAGTGTCCTGAGAACCAATGGAGGTGCACAGCAGCAAACCATTCCTACACTATTTGTAACCTATGGAAACACTTGTATATCTCTCAAACTCTTACTAAATGGAAAAGTGCATGCAAAACTCCCTTATAAGCCACATCAAAACACAACGACATGCAGAGGAGGAGGGAAAGTCTGGAGAAAGCTCACAAGTTACCTGAAGATTGGTCATGCTGGTTGAGCGGGAGGCGACGGTGCCAGGACGACCGTAGGCCTGCAGGGAGACAGCCAGAGGCGAGAGGAAGGATAGAAAACAAGGACCAGAAGTGGAAGTGGGTGAAGGACCAAAGCCTCAGGAGAGACAACATTTTTTAAATGTTTGATTGGTCAATAAAGACAAAGATTGAAAAGGAAAATATATGAAATATCTGTAACCAATCAGTAACAATGCTCATGCACGTCCTTAAAAGTTGGAAAATATCATGCAATTTAGAAAAACATTTCACTTAAAATATTCTATAGATTTGCATGTCTTTATGTACACGGAAACTTGATTTCATACTTCTTCAGTGAGACAAAGGAAAGAAAAACAACTTCAAAAAGTTTCAAAATCTAATAGTACTTCTTTCAATCCCTTGTTCCAAGACGTGCTCATGTTCCCAACGCTCAGTGCCATGCTACTTATCGCAAACAAGTCATAACGTGCTGATGACAGGACCATGCAGATCAAAGAGAAAAGTGAGATTTGGAAACTGAGTAATACATTCTCTCTTCAGATTATCGCATGCAGAATTACTGATTTTCTTTATTTCGAAAAGATTTTATTGTTCATTGGTTGCAGAATCCAATAAGCCGAGCCTCAAGATAACAATCATTATGTTTAAATGTTGTCGAGGAGTGGGTGGGAAGAAGAAACACAAAGGAGTCATGGGGTGTGAGAGACAATAAACACCTGTAACAGAGGATGAGGATAGGAAATAGCAGCCAGAGAATTTTTAAGGTGAGAACTGATGCAAATAATTATTGAAGGGTAACTACTCAAGTATGAGTAAAATTATAATACAGAGATGCGTGAAGACACGGGAGCTGGATAGTAAAGGGTGAGAAGTGACGCGGTGAGGGAGTGGAGGGGGAGGCTGGAGGCAGTGGAGGAGTGAAGGAGGCGGCGCCGCGGAAGGAAAACAGACAAGCAAAGTAAGTGTAGCGCGACGCGGGCATTAGTCCAGCAGCAATTTCTGACTCGGCAGACATACCAAGTTTTCGCCACTGAATATGAGCGACTTGACTGTTAGTGAACCGGCTCACTAATGTCTCCACACTGTGGCCACTAAAGCAATCTAAAGGACAGCTATTCATCATGGAACACAAATTCATATTGTAAGCAACTATAAACCTCAATGCTTTTATATCTGATGATCTCATGACATTTACAGTTCCTCATTAAAACATTCCTTCGATTTGCATCTTTTAATAGCACAGCGAAATAAGAAAAATGTCAAAAAAAAATATAGGAAGGGGCAAAAAGATTAAAGGAAAGGCATTAAAAAATATAAAGGCGTCTCTGAGCTTAGCAGTGTATATGCACTGTTGAAGAAATATTGTAACAATATATTTCCTTTCATTTCTTTTAAATGTCCAGCCTGTGCCGAGTCACACCGGGCGTTGTGTTCTCTCACCTGATCCTTCTTGCTGAAGCTTGTGCTGGAGAGGAAGCCAGCCCGCTTGTTTTTCCTCGGTGGTGGCTGTGGGGGCGGCACTTCGCCCTTGGGTGGTAAGGGTGGTCTTACCACGCCTCCTGTCGGTGTCTTGGTGTCCACCGCCTGAAACAAAACACACAGGAGTAAGAAATCCATGGATGAAGATCAAACTTTTTTTTTTTCTTAACTGTGACGATGTAAAGGGAAGGTCCGTCTTTACTGTAATTATGATTATGATTACATGACTATGACGTCTTAGAAAATTTTCTTCATGACGAATAAACAAATGGACACAAAAGCAAACCTGGAGTCATTGTGCAGAACTAAATGTAACAGAACAATAGGGACTTTAAGGCAAAGAGGAGGGAGCACAGTCATGTCCTGTGTCTGTGAAGAGGGAGACATTAGATGCATGTGAACTTTAGTCAGACTTGTAACAAACACGATTAGGTGAAAATACACACACACACACACACACACACACACACACACACACACACACACACACACACACACACACACACACACACACACACACTCCTTCCATTCTTCTACTGCAATCCTGGCGTACCCTTCTTGCAAACCTACCAGGAAGTGAGCTAAAAGGGAACACGCTTTCCACAAGACAAGAGGAATGTAGTGGGAAAACTCACAGTGTTCTAAACCATAAGTTCCGGAAGATAAATGTTTATGAAGTAAGATAAAAACAGACTCTTTACGTAGGTCATTGTATGTGTACCTTCCTGACGTGGGCGCTGCGGCGTGGGTGGCGATGGTACATGTCATCGCAGGACATACAGAAGGCTTGGTTGCCGCACTTCTCGCACCGCACCGCAGCCTCCATGGAGCCGCACAGGTCGCAGTTGTGCCCATCCCCGCGGCTCTCTGCAATACACACACTATTTATTCCACCATTCAAATAAAGACACTTACCTATCGTATTATATCTTTAGCTATATACATACCTATACGTACATTATGTGTTATGGATATCTCTCTCTCTCTCTCTCTCTCTCTCTCTCTCTCTCTCTCTCTCTCTCTCTCTCTCTCTCTCTCTCTCTCTCTCACACACACACACACACACACACACACACACACACATCGTTTTTGCTTGTATGGACATATAAACAAAAAAGAAAGGAAAGAACTTGATCATCAATAAAGAACGGGTGAGATATAGGTGCTGCTACTGCTACTACTACAATTAGTACTATTACTACTACTACTACTACTACTACTACAACTACTACTACTACTGTCACTACTACTACTACTACTACTACTACTACTACTACTACTACTACTACTACTTCTACTACTACAACAACAACCACTACTACAACTACTACCATTACTACTACTACTATTACTACTACTACTACTACTACTACTACTGTTACTACTTCTACTACTCGTGTTACTACTTCTACTACTACTACAACAACAACAACCACTACTACTACTACTACTACTACTACTACTACTACTACTGTTACTACTACTACTACAACAACAACAACCACTACTACTACTACTACTACTACTACTACTACTACTACTACTACTACTACTACTGTTACTACTTCTACTACTACTACAACAACAACAACCACTACTACTACTACTACTACTACTACTACTACTACTGTTACTTCTTCTACTACTACTACAACAACAACAACTACTACTACTACTACTACTACTACTACTACTACTACTACTACTACTACTACAACTACTACTACTACCACTACTACGAGAGGATGATGGAGTTGGCGGTGACAGTACAGAGGAGACAATTGCTTGTTGCTGTTACCTAGGATGAGGCAACGAGGAGTGTGTCTAGCAGCGCTGGTGTGTTTGTTATAAGGTTGTACTCTAATTAACCTTCACATTCTAGACTTCAGATTTCTACAGATAAAAAGAAAGCGTTGCATGAAAGAAGGTGAGTTATTTTGTACGAAAACATGATACTCAAAACAGGATAAGCAAACACGCAGATAAGCAAACAAGTAAGCGACGCGAAGGAGGCAAGAAACAGTAACTTCTCCACTAGCAAAGGGTTTCACGCGCTCAAGTCAGCGAGCCTCGCACATTAGCGTCATGACCTGCACCAACGCTGTGCCGTGGTAGCAGGAGGAAGTAAGCACAAATCACTCAGTCTTACAAACTTCTAACGATAAAATTAAAGCAAGAATGAGTTAATATATTAATCTTAATGGGATGTCAGAGTTGTCACATGATCGGCATTCATTATTCAGATTCGTAATATGAGAAAAAAATATACTGTAATCAAAACATTAGTCAAGAATGTTCAAATGTTAACTTAGGATCAAAACAAACTCAGGTGAACGAATCAAAGCAACAGTATCATGAGAGTCAAACTAAAACTTCCCTCAAAAGGAGAGCTAAGACAAGACAATACACTTCTTCTCATTGTAAGAATAAAGAACAGAGGATGTGGGGTCCCAATACTATCGCTCATGCCCAGATAAAACGATGGCAGTATTCTTTTTCAACCAGACCTCCGAGAATAACCTGGAGTGCACGAATGTAAGTAAGGACGCAGCTCCAACATACACAAACACTCTTCACTCACTCCTTCAATATTTCTCCCTATATCCAAACACCGCGACGACAGGTAATGAATCAGGAAGTATGACCAGCCCCCTACCTCGCGGCGGACCATCCTGCCAAAACACTCAAAGCAAAAACCTTGTCCCATCATCCACCATCGCGGCGCGGGATCCGTGGCGAGGCAGACGAGGGAAGAGAACATGACGCCTTGGGTTGGAATGATGCAGGTAAGACTACAGGTAACAGATTGATTGATTGGTTAAGGCGCTGCAATATGATATCTACGCAGTCGTGAGATGATGCGGGGAAGACTACAGGTAACATATTGATTGATTGGTTAAGGCGCTGCACTATAGCTACGCAGTCGTGAAGATTCCAAAGTGTTTCCTTGTCATACTAATACACAAAGCAAAGTGCCGAGTGGTTTATTGATACTTTAGGATTCTACCAGCGGCCACACATGTCTTAAAGGTGTGTGTGACGTTTCCTTTGTAAAGACGGCTGCCTACCTGATGAAGCAGCCCTCCCCTTCCTACCCTTATTTCTACCTATAGAGGGACATATCAACTCATGGGATTTGAATAGGTAAATATCATTAGACAGAAGTCTTGACATGTATCAAGCCACAACTTCTCTCTCAACTCCACTCTATGTTCTTGTTTTTTGCATTTCTCATATCCCTTTCTTGTCACCTTCTTCTAACTCTCTCTCTCTCTCTCTCTCTCTCTCTCTCTCTCTCTCTCTCTCTCTCTCTTATAGCACAGGAAACAATTTGCTACAGCCTAATATAACCCAAACACGGTTGTTTCTTGTTTCATCACCAACTGTTGTCTAATCACCACCTGCAAAAACGCTGGCCAGGTGTTACGGGTGGGCGAAGTCTTCGGATGCCAAGTGACGGGAAAACGGTCCACTACGCCCGTCCTCCCCTCCTCACCTCCAGCCCACGAGCGGGACAGCGGGTACATACTTGGCCTGAAAGCGTGTTTATAAATGCTGCCTAACTAGTTCTAGGAATCTTTTTAGGCCAGGGAAAATTTCTTGGCTTAGGATCGACACAACACAGTGCATGAGAGCCAGTCACTGCCCAACGCTTCCTTGCCGATACACGATCTGAATAAAGCCAGTGATAAGAAATATAGCGTTCAGTGTAAACATCGTGTACAAAGGAGGAGGAGGAGGAGGAGGAGGAGGAGGAGGAGGAGGAGGAGGAGGAGGAGGAGGAGGAGAAGGAGAAGGAGAAGGAGAAGGAGAAGGAGAAGGAGAAGGAGGAGGAGAAGGAGGAGAAGGAGAAGAAGGAGAAGGAGGAGAAGAAGGAGAAGGAGGAGGAGAAGGAGGAGGAGGAGAAGGAGAAGGAGGAGAAAGAGAAAGAGAAAGAGAAAGAAAAAGAGAAAAAAAGAAAAAGAAAGAGAAAGAGAAAGAGAAAGAGAAAGAGAAGGAGAAGGAGAAGGAATAGGAGGAAGATAATAGTAATTACTTTATCAACGTACTGGCTGGCTATGTAAGAACACTAACCTTCAAAGGAACACAACAGACACACAACAAATGGGAAGAAATTCATGTAAGGGACAAACATTTGAGCGAAGCAATCGTCCTTTCAATGAATCCACAGACAACATAATATTGACGACGAGTGACGAGGAGTATTTGAGAGAGCCGAAGCCTCACTAGCGGTGCTCGGCGCACGTGACAATGTGTGAGTGGGAGTCACTTCCGGGCGCCCACGTCTTGGCTCGAGCCGTGCTGGGTACGTTTTTTTTTTTTTTTTTTTTACTGTCTTACTTTCGTTTTCAATTGTCGTGCTTATATCTTTGTTGCATGAGTTCTTGGTGTCATGAAATGAAGCATATGCTCTTTAACTGAACCAAGGTGCATTGTGTCTTTTCAGCAACAAGCCAACACTTACAATGCGTTACCAAGACTACTATAGTTAAGTTGTCATAACTTTAACCCCCTTCAGTACTGGGACGCATTTTTTACCTTGTGTCTTGGGTGCGATTAGACAATTTTATTTACATTAGCAAGGGTCCATGGAGGTCAGAATATTAATGGCCATCGTCTCCACTATTCTAATCCCCACATAAGTTTCTGAAGCAGTATAAAATCACCAAATTGTAAGCAGAATTGATATGGAAATGCGTCATGGAACAGAAATGGTTAATAACTTGAAGTGTGAATAAAATTACTCTTAAAAAATTGCCCTATAGTGTATGAGCATCTTTAACGAGAAAATCACTTAACACTGGACCATTGCGGGATGTGTTTGTGATTAAGAACACAAGACCATAAGAAAAGAGGGAAGCTGCAAATGGCCGCCTAATTCCATCTATCATTCCCATCCATGAATATATCTAATCTTATTTAAAAGCTCCCTACTGACTCAGCACGCGTGAGGATAGCCAGGGAGGTGGTGGTGGGGAGAGGCATGCATGGGTGGGAGGCGGCGATGGCGGGCGGGGTGATGCGGGACGCCTGATTGGGTGGGCGAGAGGTGAAGGAGAACGACGCAGGTGGTGCCTTGTCAACTGTCCCTGGCAGACCTCTAATGGCCCAGTTTATGGTCACTGCGGACATCTGGTGAGGTATTCTTCCCATGACAACGATCCACGAGTGTTTATTTTCCTTACACACACACACACACACACACACACACACACACACACACACACACACACACACAACGCTACATTAAACACTGACAGTACTTCCTTCCTTGCGGTGAATTGTGAGTTCTTTGAAGATTATCTCACTATTTCTTTATCTTGGACGGCGGAGGAGGAAGACAGCTGGAGTAAGCAAAGGAGAATGAGCGTGTTGTGGTAAAGAGGGGAAGGTAAACAAACGTCACAATAGGAGATAATACAGACGAATAGTGATGATGAACAAGTGCAGCTATTCTTGCCATGAGAGAGAAATAAAAGATGAAATATTGAGAATGAACTAATACATGAAAAAAAAGTTGAGTTTAGTGAGAGGCAATAATCCCTTCAGTACTGGGACACATTTTTTATCTTGAGATTTCTGTACGATTAGACTTTTTTTTCACATAAGGAAGGGTTTATGGAGGTCAGAAGATTAATGGCCACAGTTTGCACTATTTCAATCCCCCACATGAGTTTCTGAAGCTGTACTATATATAGAATCACCAAATAGTAAGCAGAAGGATTATGAAAACTCGTCACGGTACTGAAGGGGTTAACGAGGAAGCAATAAAGCAACAGTAACAACAGCTGGCGTCCATTGACAGGCACACTACGCAGCCAATGACTTAATCCATGAATTATTCTCGAGGAAAAATGCAGACGTCACAAGTATAAGCCACAAACACCATCAATAATGAGAACCGAAGCTCAGAAAAAATTTAGACTCGTATTCTCAAACACTTATATGCTTCACCTCTACTATTTCAAAAGTCTTTATTTAAATTAACACGAGGTTTTAAGGTGTTTTTACAGTTCCAGAAACAAAATGACAAGATTTGTACATTATTAACTAGAGAAACACTCGTGAAAACCCCGCTAATCATCTCTGTGGCCTTGAAAAATAGCTGTTGTGGTGAGAGTGCAAAGTGTTTCTGAAAACGGGCATTAAGCATGTGAGAGATGGTGATAGGCAGTGGTGGAGGATCCTGCCTGAACAGTAGTGGTAGTGGATATCAAGGTTAGAGAACATAAGGGAACTGACACAGAAAATATGAGAGAGAGAGAGAGAGAGAGAGAGAGAGAGAGAGAGAGAGAGAGAGAGAGAGAGAGAGAGAGAGAGAGAGAGAGACCAGGAAGGAGGAGCACTCTGGCACCATTGACGTAAACACGAGTAGCCGGAGGAAATAAGTGTCGCGTCGGGACTGTTGGCAAGGACTGTGACGTCACGGAACGAGGCGCGGCGGGGCGGGAGTCTGGAGACAAGGCACACGGGGCAGGGAGACAGGAAATGGGTGAGACGCAAGACGCTGACAATTTGTACTCAAGGGTCCTGGTTTGAGGAAAGAGAAGCTCCAGTTTGAAAGAACGCGAGCAGATCTTTCCGATGAGAGGGCCGCCGTGATACCATGCGTGCTTTGGGGTCCGAGGGATCTCCAAGCGCATGGGTTCGAGTCCTGTCCACGATTTCCTAGAGGGTAAGCTTTGAGATAGGAAGTACCCCAAAAAGTATCCCCTTTAGCTCATAAATTCCCGTGAAAAGCCCACATTGTATATATATATATATATATATATATATATATATATATATATATATATATATATATATATATATAGAGAGAGAGAGAGAGAGAGAGAGAGAGAGAGAGAGAGAGAGAGAGAGAGAGAGAGAGAGAGAGAGAGAGAGAGAGAGAGAGAGAGAGAGAGAGAGAGAGAGAGAGAGAGAGAGAGAGAGAGAGAGAGAGAGAGAGAGAGAAGCAGCGATCACTTTACAAAATAGAGTGACAAAAGAGAGTGAGTGGCGAGGGAAGAGAGGTGGCGGTGGCGAATGTCCAAGTGAATTCTAATTCCTTTCCTTCCGTAAGATTACCGAGTGTCTTTCCTTCAGCCAAGGTCGCTGCCACTACCGGAACAGTGCCACCACCACCACCACCACTACTACCACCACCACTACTGCCACCAGTCGTTCCGTCACATCGCCACCTTAACACCTTCAATATTCTACTCTCAGCTTGTATTAACCCGTTGAGTACTATGACGTATTTCCATATTCATTCTGATTACTATTTCGAGCTTTTATACAACTTCAGAAACTTAAGTGGGGGATTAAAATATTGATGACTGTGGCAATAATCTTCTGACCTTCATATACCCTTCCTAATGTTAATGAAATGGTCTAATCGTACACAAATCTCAAGGTAAAAAATGTGTCCCAGTACTGAAGGGGTTAAACGTTAGGACTTCACGATACTGAAATGTACAGTTCTTGTTTTCCTAAAGTCGGAGACGAGTTTAACATTACAGATCAATAGAACACGTCACTTTTATCGAGATAGACTCACGATAAAAGACTGCAAATCCTCTTTACTTTAGGGGAACAAGGCGACTGGCGTGTACCTTGCCCTGTCTGATAAAGCAGCTAGAGATGTTTTCAGCAGCTAGTCCAAGACGCGTGTCACTTCATGATGTTTGGAATTCACCGTGAATCTAAAATTATCCTTATCCACGGCGTGGAGATGGTAACCTTCATAATGATATCTATTTCGTGATTCCCCTTCTCTCTCTCTCTCTCTCTCTCTCTCTCTCTCTCTCTCTGCTTTCTCTAGCAGTCTTGTTTGTCAGAACCATAACTTTGGCAGCCAACAGAGCGCAAGAAGACGATGCAACTCAGCCCTCCTCTTCCCTCCTGCGCTGAGAGAACGTTGGCTGCACTGCGAGGTGTCTCCAGCAGCTCCCTAACGGTATGACACTTTCTAGATCTTATTTTCCTTGGACATCTTATTGAAATGCATCATAACTTACGGACAACACACATTCTTGGGAGTAGTGTGGCACAAGATGATCCACTGTATAATTTCTGTACTGATCTAACATTTGAATGCATCCATGACACCTGAGAAGTTAGATCTGCAGCATAAAGAGGTACAGAGGTATGCAGGTAGAAGATAATTGATTGGCACAGTACCTGGTGCCTTTTTCAGGTGGATGGGAGGGCCAACTTCCTCATACTCCGGCTCGTTGTTCTTCCTGTCTCCGGGCTGCAAAGAGAAGAGAAATGCGTTAGGCGAGGCTCCACGTTTCCTCCTCCTCCTCCTCCTCCTCCTCTTCCCATACTATCTGTTACTACTACTGCTACTACTACAAATGGCGACGATGGTGTTGCTGATACAGAAAATAGATAAAAATAAACAAATAAATGAATAAACAGCGATCCTGACACTTTCCCTTGAGGAGTAAGTGAGTCGTATGCAGGCTTGTCCCTTGCTTTTTTTGGTGGTCGCAGGTGGTGTACTCGTGTGTCGAGGGCTGGAGGTAAATATAAGTGTATCGTCATCCTTTCTGCGCTGCAATCGGCGGGAAAGGCATACACTAGGGAGCAAGATCACTGTGCTTGATGGTATGCACAACACTATAGATGCCAGAGAGAGAGAGAGAGAGAGAGAGAGAGAGAGAGAGAGAGAGAGAGAGAGAGCGTGAGTGTTGCACCCACGATAAGACATTCTTGCTGCGTGAGTTCAAGAGGCTACACACACACACACACACACACACACACACACACACACACACACACATTCCTTCCTCTAGACCACAACAGCACAGTCTTAATATCTTCATGTCATAACTAACACGTCCTTAATCCCAGGCAGGAGGGACGCCGTGCGTGGGGCAGTGTCCGGCCTCGTACCAGCTTCCTTTTGGCCCAGCGCCACTCCTCCCCCACCTCCCCCATGCCCTGACTCCATCCCTCCCCCTCCACCTCCACCAGCAGAGACACATCAGGCAGCTCCTCTCTGTCGCCAACACAATACTTGACTCGTTGAGGACCAGCACTTCCACTTTCAACAGAGTTTAATGACTTGATTTGCACTTTCATTTCATCAGGTGTCAACTGTGTATCTTATGCGCTAATGTGTCGCACAGGTGAAGCTGTTATTTTGTCTCAAGAATCATTAGAAACTTTATAATGTTCATATCGGTGAGTGAAATAAGACAACAACAGCAGCAGCAGCAGGAACAACAACAACAACAATAGCAGCAGCAGCGGCAACAACAATAATAACAACTACAACAATTACGACAAAACCAACAATAACAACAACAACAGCAGCAACTACTACTACTACTACTACTACTACTACTACTACTACTACTACTGTTACTGCAGTAGTTGCAGTATCAATAGCAGCAGTAGCAGTAGCACCAACAACCACAGTAGCAGCAGCAATATTATTATTATTATTATTATTATTATTAGTAGTAGTAGTAGTAGTAGTAGTAGTAGTAGTAGTAGTAGTAGTAGTAGTAGTAGTAGTAGTAGTAGTAGTAGTAGTAGTAGTAGTAGTAGTAGTAGTAGTAGTAGTAGTAGTAGTAGTAGTAGAAAATGAGACTAATAAAGCACCTAATGTTTATTACTATTGATATCGGTGTTACTACAGAGTGGGTGAGTGGCGTTGAGGCTGCCACACAGCCACAGCTCTGAAGGGCGGCGCTCAAGGGTCTATCTGGAGGACACTTGAGTGGCGCCATTCAGCTGAAACACCAAGGCCGTGTGACCTTGAAACTATACAGAAGGTCTCATCTTTGAGGCTGGAAGACATGAATCTATCCTCGACAAATAGTATTAAACACACACACACACACACACACACACACACACACACACACACACACACACACACACACTGGAGAAATAATTTTTCCCTACAAGTGCTACTGATTCACTGAACTTGAAAAAGAAAAAAAAATTGAAGCATTTCTTGTTGTCAGCTGTTCAATCCCACATCACTCTGTGTTGCTGACACTATAAGGAGCCTGTAAAAGATGCTTACCGCCGAGGAAGTACTCAGAAGACTATAATTACTGCCTTAACGGTGTTGTGGCTGATAACTGAATGCACCGCAATGCACATTTATGTTGTTGTTGTTGTTAGGGCTGCGAAGATCTATAGATCCTTATGAGCTCACAATGCACATTTATGTATACCATTACTTCACAGTTGCGCAGCCCTGACCCAGCATGAGTATACTGCACACAAAGGCCAAATACGTCACGCTGGCTAACGGTGTCTTGGCGGGAGACATTCAGCATGAAGAGAAACAAAAAAACAGATTGTTGACTAAGTTAAGTGATGAAACTGGATAACGTTTCGAGACGTGTGACGGGGACTTGTGATGCAGCCAGCACAGCACTCAGTCACCGTGTACATCAATGCCACACCAGAAAAAAAACTTTTACCCAAGCATATTTGGCAACTAAGATATTACTTGATACATGGTGAGCTACGATACACTTTTTTTGACATTTTCATACAACAAACCAACAAAACTTCCTCGTTAGACGGCAATTACCTTTCATGTTGGTTCTTGATAGCACACACTGCCTGCAAATCATCGCTATGACAGCTGGTTTCTGATACGGACTACGAACTACAAAAAAAAATATTTACTGATGAAGAGCCTTGCTTTCATGAATACTCTCACCTGCCATGAAAGCACGATGTTGCTTAATGAAATACGCCTCGTGTTGAAAGACTAACAGGAAACTTGTTCGCGACTGACGTGAAGGTTTGGGCTTGATTTCCATCCTCCCAAAAAATTAACCCACGTGAAGGAAGCTGCGCGCAAGGAAACGGATATGAGAATCTTCAGTATTTATGTTGGAGAAGGCTGCCAGTTATCGGACACCTGTGTATGTGTATTTCATATTTCCTTTTTAATGAATATTTCAGGTGTATTTCCCTGATTTATCTGGTACATGTGGTAAGCAGATGTACTTTATAACTTCCTTCTTTATAACTCAATCTATTTCCTGTCCTCTCTCCTTTCTCCAATTGCCTTTTCTTTCTTAATGTCTACACAATTTAATGCAGTTAAAACTTATATTGCAATTAGAATCACCTTTTTCTATGTACGTCCTCCTAAACCAAACAAGATTGATGACGATAAATTCGAAGGCCACAAAATCCACCAAATTTTCAAACTAAACAGCAACACTTTGAAATAGTACATGGAGGAACTGCACTCTTGACCCAAATCAGTTTTTGGTACACATCCTTGTCCCAGTGACCTCATTCATAGCTATTAGCCAGGCCTCTCCTCGCTCTTTGTGTGTGTGTGTGTGTGTGTGTGTGTGTGTGTGTGTGTGTGTGTGTGTGTGTGTGTGTGTGTGTGTGTGTGTGTGTGTGTGTGTGCGTGCATTTAATTATTTCAGTGTTTTGTAATAACGTTATGCAGTTTTTTCTGCTTGTTGTACTTCCGTCCTCACTTCATTTCTCCTAGAGCCTGACCAGCGTCGCGCCGCACAAGTGAAGGAGGCTGCAGTAAAAAGAGTGCAGCGGGAGATGCATCTAACCTTGGCTGCTTCACGCGGCTTGTCACTTGCCCTAAAATTCCCGTCTTCTGCAGGTCCCGCGCCAAGACACGCCCCCTCGCCTACGCCCGCAACCAACACAGTTTTTATTTACATTTTTTTCAACAACATATTAATATTATGATTAGACCGTAGTGCTAATGCCTTCCTTCAAAACCTGACTAGGAATGACGGCATTTCAGTAATATAGATGCGGTGTGCATGGAATCAACAACCTGCTTCCTAGTTCATTGTGAAAAATGGATTTGTCACAGAAACACACAACTTGATAACATGCATCTTAAACTCCTAATAGTTTCATGATTAACACTGCATCTTAAATTCCTAATAGTTTCATGATAAGTATAAATATTTTTAACCAAAAAATCTATGATGCGAAACGAAACTGGTTCTACGTTGTTTGTCGGTAAAATAGTTTTAACAAAAGCTAAACTTGTAAGCGACTTGTGTTTAATGTATTCCTCTACCACTTAGTTTGATGGATTCGAAACAGAGAACGAAATCGTTGTCCCAGCACTGTGTTCATAGTGTGCCCCGCCAAGGACGCCTCCTCGAGCTGCCGCGGTGGTCCGGGCGAGTATCTGCACCCACGTGGTTTCCCGTGATGATATCAATATACATAATTTTTAAAGTAAAGGGGGCGGCTGGCTGGCTGGCCCAGTCCACAGCCTCCATTTCTTTTGTAAACAACATATTTGGCTCGCTCTCAGATTTTCCAAAAGCAGTAGCCGAGCCACCATAATCGTTGTACTGTGGTTCACATATATATTTTATTAATGTACTTTTGTTCTAGCTTGATTCTAGATTTCGTAATTTAACTTTATATTCTAAGAAAATCTTTCATGGATATCTGTAGCCATCTAGAGGCTGTCAGCAGCCACTGGTTCCACTCAAGACTCTTAGAACGGCGCTGGTACAGTATAAGTTTGCTTGGCGTGCTGACGCGATGATGGGAGATTTTATTTTTCACTCAATGAAAGCCAGTAAAGTGAGGCCCCTAGATCATGTCTCCACATTACCCTGATGCTGGACAGCCACGGCAGACAGAAAGGCAAATCCTAGACCTCCTTTGTTAATGAAATAAAGAACTCAGCGTCTGTCCTCAGGAGTTATGCATCCCCTTTGCGGAGCAGCGAGTTTTGCGAGGCGTTGTTCCTCAAGCTGACGCAGTGGCGCTCTGGTTTCCAGTCCAGTTTCACTGGGCCCCTTTGGTGCCGCGAGTAGGATGGTTAAGTACAAGGAGGATCGTGACACTTGTAAAGTGACACTGGAGAGCTATTTTTATAGCTCTCAACTGTATTCTTTGAAGATTGGCATCTACAGTGCGCTCCCTTTTTTTTTTTTTTTTTTTACAGTATTATTTTTTTGTCCTTGGCCAGAGTCCCTTACATAAAAAAAAAGAAGGAAATTAGAAGAATATTTCCATGCCCTGTACAGAATCAGCCTGTTATCACTAATGTATTTTTTGTTTCTTTTAATGATGGTTTACACATCCTTATTCCTATATTCAATGGAAGAGTTAAATATACTCTGTATGATATACATGAAATAAGACACAGGTAAGATGCATTCCAGCAGCCGAGGCACAGCGATGGACGTGTTTCATCAGTGACAGTAACACTTACTAAAGCAAGGCTGATCCTGCGCCTCACAGGTTGCCTCATTGGCTGCTTCGCATTCTCCTTGTCCTCGGATCGCGCTCGTGGAGGCCTCACACCCGCCATGCTGCAGCTCACCACACCACCAACACACAGCGGAAATGGCTTCCCTCCGCGCACCGAGCACTGCTACAGCCGTAGATCAGCGGTCTAAAAAGGGCACACTCTAATGACCTTGAAATTGCACAAGTTTTTCGTCCTTGTTCATTCCAATGCCCGCCACAGACACACCGATGCACACCGGCGTGATGCAGTACGTAGCACACGGTTACACGTTTTCTTCCAAAGAGAAACAATGGTCGTAGAAAATTTCGCACAGAAAACAGGAGCGAGGCGGGCTACCGTCACCACCCGCACAAAGACACTCGCAGCACTGAGCTCCACAGGTGGACAGTAGTGGAGAGCAAATGGCCAATTGGAAGAGATCCATGAATGCGCTGCAAGTGATTTGTCGCTTAACAGAGAGTGAGTCATGAAGAACGACGTGCACACCCACACCAGCCACAGAAACAACAACAAATAACATGGCCTGTCATGCAGATGCCCGTGTGTGTGTGTGTGTGTGTGTTCCTATTTGGAATCAGAAATGTACCCAGCGAGCAGAGGTCATAAGCGGCAGAAGACGTTAAGACGTAGTGGTAAATAATAACGCCTCTTGCCAAGATGGCCCGCCAGCGGACCTGAATATGTGGACACATTTGTCGAAACGTGATGTGTTTGTCATTCCTTTAGCCAAACATTGCACCACTGTTCCCCTTGCCTGAGTCCTTAACAGCCAGTCAAAACAACAAAGACCACGGAATTACACTTTATCATCATAGCATATATCTTCACTAATGACTATGCCATCTGTGAAATGAAGGCTACGAAGACGAAGGGAGAACGATAACATAGGAAAAAAACTTAAGCTCTTCTTTTACAAATAGAAGGTTGACAGCGAGTTAATTCTTGAGATGCCCAGTATCTGTCGCTTGAGGAACAGTGTACTGTACGTTACTGGAGGACAGTTTCGGTGCTCACTAGTGAAAGAAATGAAGAAATGGAGACAGGAGCTGACCCTTGTATCATCAAGGCTAGACATAATACAGATGACGGAAGAGAGCCTAGTGGAAACAAAGCCGTGGTACAATGGAACCATACGTGCTTTGGGGTCCGAGGGATCTCCAAGCGCACAGGTTTAAATCCTATCCACGGTCCGAATGTAGGTTGGGCTTCCTCACTCGGGGCATCGGTTTCCTATCATCTGGGCTTTGAGATAGGAGGTACCCCAAAAAATATCCCCTTTAGTCCATAAATTTCCGTGAAAAGCCCACATGGTATAAAAAAAAAGGAAGAAGGGAGTTCGTGTACGATATAGAGCTAACACGTTCAGAGGAGCAATTGCCATGAAGAAACTGGAGATAAAAACACTAAACGGCAGGCCACGAGAGACCGAGGCTAGACATTTAGAGGGAGAAAGTTAACCCCTTTACTACCAGGACGCATCTCTATATTCACTCTACTTCCTATTGCGTGATTTTATACAACCTCACAAATTTATGTGGGGATTACAATTGTGTGGCCATTAATCTTGTGACCACCATACACACACACCCTTGCTAATGTCAATAAAATGGTGTAGTGGTGCACAAAATCTCTGGTAAAAATTGTACCAGTATTGAATGGGTTAATGACGAGAATAAGTATATAGAAGTGGTGTATGGCTGGAGAATTTTCCCCTGAGGAAAAACAAATCTATATATACTCCATACAGAGACAGATGAGTTTCCGTACTATAAAGCCAGAATCTTAAGAGACGGCAACTGATGGAAAATTAATTGACACAAGATATAAACAAAGAATTTTAGATACATTTACAAGTGCAGGAAATGTTAAAAATGGTTGTTATAGATGTGAAGTGTGTGAAAAGGACTCACTTGATTCACATTAAAGACGAGATGGCTATGTAGGTTGTGACTATGTGTTGGAGAGAGAGAGAGAGAGAGAGAGAGAGAGAGAGAGAGAGAGAGAGAGAGAGAGAGAGAGAGAGAGAGAGAGAGAGAGAGAGAGAGTGAGTGAGTGAGTGAGTGAGTGAGTGAGTGAGTGTGTGTGTGTGTGTGTGTGTGTGTGTGTGTGTGTGTGTGTGTGTGTGTGTGTGTGTGTGTGTGTGTGTGTGTGTGTGTGTGTGTGTGTGTGTGTGTGTCCAGAACTGTACCCCACTTTTCAGTAAACATTTAAGCCAAGAATTGAATGGCAAAGAGAGAAGAGCAATGATGGTACACTGCTTAAAAATGGTTGATAGGATGACAGATAAACGTGTGTGTGTGTGTGTGTGTGTGTGTGTGTGTGTGTGTGTGTGTGTGTGTGTGTGTGTGTGTGTGTGTGTGTGTGTGTGTGTGTGTGTACAGTATCTCTAGAGTATGTCATAAGTTTGAAAGCATCATTCCCATAACACAGGACAAATGGGGGGTCTATTTTCACCGTGAACGTGGCTGTCGCGGTGGTCTGAGCCCCTGAGTCACCCGGCAGAAATACCGCCTGGGTGACTGGGAGGCGGTGACGCTGCAGGGCGCGGCAGCAACACGGGAGACGAAGGGTTGCCGTGAGGGATGATGGTGAAGGTGGGGTGAGAGAAGTAGCCAACAGAGACATCGTGTGCGGAGAACCAAAATGAGCATGAGCTAAGATTGAGTGGAAGAAAATGACATGGCTGACTTTGCTGGTTTAATCCCTTCAGTATCATGACGCGTTCTCATATTTATTCTGTTTACTAATTGGTGATTTTTATACAACTTTCAGAAACTTATGTGGAAATTGAAATAGTGAAGACTCTGGTCATTAATCTTCTGACCTCCGTAGAACCATTTCCTAATGTTAATAAAATAGTCTAATCACACCCAAAACTCACAAAGTAAAAATGTGTCCCAATGTGAAGGAGTTAAGAGTCGTATTCAGAAACACTTTTGCCATTAGTGGAGTGGTTTAAAGTTACCTACATGTCACCATGATACCCAGGTTCTACTAGGTGGTTAAACCCAAGATGCGCTTGGGTGGTGATATGGGCCCTAATATGGGTACCACTATAAATAAAATTGCTTGCGCCACTAATGGGCGGAAGCTGAACAGCGCTTCCTAATACTCTTCAAGTGTGCCTACAGGCCCTATAGGCATTACAGTAAAAAAAAAAAAAAAAAAAAAAAAAATTACTCTCACCACGACTATTTTCTAAGGCCACAGAGATGACTGAGTCGGATTCTGAAGAGAGTACTTCCTTTTAGTAACGCAAAAATCACGTTAATTTATTCCTACAACCATCAACACACACTAAAAAAAACCCGTGTACCTTTAACTAGAACCTTTACAAATAGTGGAAGTGTGTCGTGGAAGTGTTTGAGATTAGCAACCTAAAGATTTTGTTGGTACCGTAAGTGGAGAGGTAAACAAAGACAGCCACGTGAAGAGAAACCGAAAGGAAGTTTGCTCATGTGCGTTCCCGTCAAGAAGAGCGTGATAGTCTCATACAAAGTGAAGGACACATACGAAATTAGGAACAAAAATCGACATCAATCCATTATTAAAGTAAAATAGGACAGTGTGACGTGTAAATAGAATAAATAAGGGCACAGATAAGCAAAAATATATACAATCACAGTAGATAAATATATGGCAAAACAATAAAGTCTTAAAAATAAATAAAAAGAAGCTCGATACATCAAAACACATGAAGCGCACTCGAGAGAAACAAATAAGTAACGGTACACAAGAAAAAAATTAATATTCCGTAATAATCTTAACTTCATGAAAACTTGTAATATTAGCGCCAAGTTTTTGTTGATGATGAAGAGAGAGAGAGAGAGAGAGAGAGAGAGAGAGAGGGTGTCCAGCATTCAGAACCGCTTTGTTCTCTCACCACGAGTGTTTTCCAAGGCCACATACATGATTAGCGGGGTTTTCAAAAGTGTTTTTCCAATTAATGATGTAGAAATATTGACAATCTACCTCTGGAAACGTAAAAGCACCTTAAAACTCAAGTAATCTTAAATAAAGCCTTTTGAGAGAGAGAGAGAGAGAGAGAGAGAGAGAGAGAGAGAATCAGACATATCATCTTACTAATAATGTGGAAGGTTCATAAAGCATCCGAAACTGCAATACAACACTTCTCAGACTCGCAAACCTCTGGCCAGGACGAGAGGCAACGAAGCGTCACAGTTTGCCTTCTGGTTTGCGATCGTTGACGAGGAGATATACGTAAGCACAAACCAACTAAGACACATACATTCATAGCTAAACATAAAAAGAAAAGAGAAAAACGTGTGTGTGTGTGTGTGTGTGTGTGTGTGTGTGTGAAGGTAGCTGTAAGTGTGGAGGAGGTGGAGAAAGAGACGGGAACAGCTGGTGTGAGGGCGGGGAGGTGAGGAAGATAGAGCGATGAAGGTGAGCGAGTGAGGGAGGCTTGGGAAAACAGAACACGCTGTCGGATGAAGACGATGGTGGCGTAGCGGGAAGAAAGTGAATTGAAAATACTGAGAGAGAGAGAGAGAGAGAGAGAGAGAGAGAGAGAGAGAGACTGGGGATGTATGCTTCCTAACAGACCGGTCGCCCCCTTTTCGAGATCTCTGACCTGGCTTGGAATGTCAACGAGACACACACACACGCCCGGTAGGTCAGTGGTTAGAGCGCTGGCTTCACAAGCCAGAGGACCGGGGTTCGTTTCCCCGGCCGGGTGGAGATATTTGGGTGTGTCTCCTTTCACGTGTAGCCCCTGTTCACCTAGCAGTGAGTAGGTACGGGATGTAAATCGAGGAGTTGTGACCTTGTTGTCCCGGTGTGTGGTGTGTGCCTGGTCTCAGGCCTATCCGAAGATCGGAAGATCGGAAATAATGAGCTCTGAGCTCGTTCCGTAGGGTAACGTCTGGCTGTCTCGTCAGAGACTGCAGCAAATCAAACAGTGAAACACACTCTCTCTCTCTCTCTCTCTCTCTCTCTCTCTCTGAAAATATTAGGCACAACTTGGAGCAATCTCAGTGTGCCTTTGTGCCTTGAGTGTTTACCTACGTACAGCGGTTCACGAACAAACTGACTTATCCTTTCCTGTGGCCATGAATTAACCTAACCTAACCTAACCTCACCAACGTGCATGTAATCCCATCACCTCCACCATCCACACACTGTCCATCAACCCTATCTTTGATGGGAGCTCCGGGAGAGGCGGTGGGAGGTACGTACATACGGGTCTTTACTTAGTGTTAGAAAATAGAAATTGTAAAAAAATAAATAAATAAAACGGCGCCAACCATTTAACGTCCAAAATAGATCAGCCTACTGGCACCATAGGCCGAGGAAAGGAGGAGGGAAAAAATAAGTGGTACAAAAATAGGAATACTACGAATAGAGGAAGTGTTGAGCCTTTGACCCTTTGCTCTGCTTCACCTTAGTGCGGTGATGAAGCTTCTGAAAGACGTCACTGAAGCACGTATTCAGAAACGCTTTGCTCTCTCACCACGACTATTTTCAAGGGCCACAGATGATTAGCGGTGTTTTCAAGAGTTTCTCTAGTTAATAATGCAGAAATCTTGTCACTCTACCTCTACAACCATAAAAACACCTTAAAAATCAGGTGTAAATTTTAATAAAGCCTTTTGAAATAGTGGAGGTGAAGCGCAGAAACGTTTGAGAATATGAGCTTGACATCAAAAAGAATGACGGCGTGGATTGGACATTGTAGTGTGTGGCCATCTTATCTTCGCCCATTTGAAATAGGTCGGGGTTAAATTGAATAAGTAGTATAGTCATTGGGAGTTTAAAGATTAAGGAAAATATATAAATAAACCAGGAACATTTCACAGGATAGTGCCCAAATATTCAGTACCGGGACACATTTTTACTATGAGTTGGGTACGATTAGACGATTTTATTTACATTAAGAATGGTTTATGGAGGTCAGAAGATTTATGGTAAGAGTCTTCGCTATTCTAATCCCGCACATGAGTTTCTGAAGCTGTATAAAATCACCGAATAGTTAATCGAATGAATATGAAAACGCGTCATAGCACTGAAGGGGTTAAGATCATTGGGTTCACAACGTGTTGCATCTTCGCCTCCCCAGTCAAAACAAACCAAGACATCCCCAGAAGATTATTTTTTTTTTTTTTTTTTCCTGTATTCAGTTTCCCTTCCTCCTTTAATACTTTTACGGTCCTTATGTGGTGTCTTTCTGATACTTATTCTCTTCAATACCAGGACACGTTTTCATATTCATTCTGATTACTTATTTGGCGATTTTATACAGCTTCAGAAACATGTGTTGGGATTAGAATAGTAAAGACTCTGGCCATTAATATTTTGACCTCCATATACCCTTCCTAAAGTAAATAAAATTGTCTAATCATACCCAAAAATCAAGGTAAAAATGCGTCTCAGTATTGAAAGGGTTAAGCTGTAAACAAATTGCTCCTTGAGAAATGAGAAAAAAAATATTGATGAGTAAAATAATAGCTACTGTAAGACTATCTGTAATTTTCTTGACTGGCAATCTATTTCAATCAGTTAATTCCAAATCAAGGCGATAACATGATCACCACACATCCTTGTCGTTGAGGGAAATCCTATGCCTTTTTTTTTTTTCTAACTCTCGGTAAAATCTCACTTCCTCCCATCTCATCTCTACTCCTCTCTTCCCTCACCACCAGAGGGCATTTCCGTGATGCCTAGCCAAGTCTGCCAGAGGATTTCTTCTTCTTCTTCTCTTACTACAATTTTTTTCTCTCTCTCTCTCTCTCTCTCTCTCTCTCTCTCTCTCTCTCTCTCGACACGGGAGCGAGAGGCCGAGGCTGGCTGGTGGTGCCTACAGATCTACTACTGCCCGTAAATATATTCCCGCAAACAAGACCGACAGCCAAAACTCGCCCCATGACCGGGTTGTTACGGGTTATGTACTCTGGCTTCCCACCGCGCACGCCAAGATCACACCACCCTCCTACAACGCGCCTAAAAGGGAACACACCGAACTAATACTACAAAGTTCGCTCTTGCATAACATAGACATCTAGATAAGTTGAGTCCAATGGTCTGTCACTTAGCCTTAAATTAGCATCATATTTAGCGTCGCCCCGGGCCAAAATCTTGCAGCCAAGCGGTGAGTGACGTGGGGGTAGCTCTGCGTCTGCCAGCCTCTCCTCCAGCAGGTTTCATATGGATCCGAAGGTGTTTTTCTCTCTCTCTATGAGAAGGTTGCCAACAGCGGCCTGTCGTGACGTCATGCCTCCGCCCACATAACACTTGAACGCTTCTGAACTTCTTGGAAAATGTTAATCTGTGACTCTTAACACATGTGAGGGATGTTTATCTTCCTCACACACACACACACACACACACACACACACACACACACACATTGCCTATTTGCCTTTCTGTATATCTAACTTGTTGCTTATTGCACTACACCATTCTCTCTCTCTCTCTCTCTCTCTCTCTCTCTGTCACGAATACACATTCAAGGAGCATCGAGTTTAAATGCGAGATATTCAAAATAAAAATCACCTAGAACGAAACAATCATTTTGACGAACACCTCAGCATTATTTTCACGGAGCATTCTACAGCCACAGCAAAGAATGATTTTGTTTGCCAACTATAGGCCGTCGGCAAAATGTGTCCAATGATAAGTAAAAATAAAAATCAAGTCATTTACTTATTTCAAAGAGAGTGACGAATGTGTTAATGTTGATCATGGTACTTCAGTAAGGTCAAGGTGACGATACAGTGGCACAGATGTGTGTGCATGGGCTGACCAGTGCCAAAGGTGACTGTAGTAATGGACTGTTTCTACAAGGAAGAGCAGCCAAGGACGGAAAAAAATTAAAGAAAAAAAAAGTTCATTATAACGTTCCCAGGATAGACTATAGTAACTTTGGCAATAGCATTGGGGATGGTGCATTCTTCTCTACATAGGAATGGTAAACAGCATCAGTAACAACAAAAAGAATGGCGCACACACACTGATCATCTGGTGCCACTCTTTATTGTGGCAAGTAGTGAGAATGACCAAATACGTCACCTGCAGAATACGCACGAGCGTCATTCCTTAAATCACATCCATATGCATTTCTTGTCAGTGTGTGTGTTATACAAGAGGCTGATCACCTCTATTCTCGAATGTGTTATCATAAGCCAGTAATAAACACCGCTGAACCATGTGGTCAGCATGCGAGGGGTGGCGGGGCACGGGATGGTTGCCTCGCTGCCTCCTAGCGTGTGAAGGACCACATCACACACATGGGCACCGGGCCTGCCTCCAACAGTATCAACTTGGCACCTGAATGTGTGTCACCACTGGTGCCACTGCCACAACGCTGAGACCAGAGGGAGCCTATCACATATCACACTGAAATGCACGTGTAGGAACGTGTCTTACGATATAATTATCTTCATCAAGATGATAGCTTAGAGTCACATAGAAAGGGAAAAGATAAAACTTTTGTATAATCCTCTCTCTCTCTCTCTCTCTCTCTGGTGATAAAGAAGCATTGATTGAGGACGTTACAACAATGAAATATCAACGTGCCTATGAAAAATATTCTGCTACTAACACTGAAGACACTTTTCAATTTGTTTCATGGGATTGCACGCTCGAGCAATATCACGGTGGAGGCTAACTTTAAACATCACGTGTGTGTGTGTGTGTGTGTGTGTGTGTGTGTGTGTGTGCATCATCACCACTTCTGACATTTGCTCTAACATTGAACGGACAAGAGGAGTGGCAACAAGCCAATAGCAATAGCTAACCACTGCAAGCAGGACGAACAATCACTACTACCCCACCAGAGGCAGAAGGAAAACAAATCCTTACGATAAAAAAAAAAAAAAGTTTAATGACTACATCCAAATCTACAATGAACGAATGCTGCACCAAACACCCCCATCAATTCCACCCCAACCACTACAACGCTGCCACAGTTCGTACTGCCAGACTTGCCACTATCACCAATATGAAAGGAAACTTTTTAGCTATGCACATCTCCTGGGTCCTCAAAATTATGCTTCCGCCAATCCTTCACCTTAGAGACATGCCAACTGAGAGAGAGAGAGAGAGAGAGAGAGAGAGAGAGAGATGGGAAGGGGGAAGAAACCGTTCAACTTACCCTGTTCCGAGATAACCCGCGGCGAAACATGCCGACGAGTGTTGTTGTTTCGTTTGATTCACACCGTTACTTCAACTCAGCACTTTCTCAAACTCACAAGGACATTTCACTCAGTAGCCGAGGAACAAAGTTTATGCAGATATCTAGTTTTCCCTCAAGTAAACCTAATACACAATGGATAATTTTCTCTATCCTAGTCAGATCTCAGATGTTTCGCGGTGGTGAATCCCTTGGCGTTCTGAACACTGATGAGCGAAGAGTCCCAGCCCCGCCCTCCACCGTACCACACGGCCGCCGACACACTGAGAGCTTCGCATGGCCCCCCTACCTTTTCTGGATTCACGCCAATGCCCACTTGCACACGTTATTCATATCAATGTCGCAAATATTCTTCTTGAGACAATTTGTAACTTTAACTCAGAATTTACGGCAATATAATTTTCAAAACTGTTAATCCACTATTAAGATGAGGCTGGGAATCATTGCGTTGCCCTGCGTTAAGTGACGACGGGAGGAGCATTATGAGCCGACGGAGGGGAACTCGTGGCGACAGCTGCACACCCAGCCCGGCGCCAATAGCAGGGATAAATATAGGCACGGACTAAGGCACCACCATTTCTCTGCCACTGCTGGTGCGACTAACACTATCTTCATCAGCTGATCTCTGATAACCGTACACGTTATTTGTCACGTTCTCGCATCCATCAAAACTCTCGCCACTAATGCAACCCATGCCAACTTAATACCGAAATCTTGTGGTCTACTACGACAATCTTTGGTGATTACCACTAATTAGTCACGCTAAATTATTCACACGACCTCTTATCAGATTTGCCCTTAGTCTTACCAGGTCCACCATTTTACATCGTCCGAGAACCACCACCATTTTGCCACCACGTTCTCCTTGAAGACCTGTCCACACCAAGCATCATAGATCATGGATGAATGGTTGGAGGAGCGGATCAGTAAATGAATGCATGGATGGATGAGTGGGGGGAGGAGTGGACAGATGAAGAGATGGATGGAGGGGGTTGAATGTATGGACGGATGGCCGAGTCTCCCGAATGTTACTTTGAAGTTTGCAAAGCATTTCTTAGCCTTACATTGTATTCGCTATTCCTGTTCCCTCACTTAAGCACTATAAATATTTCCTCCTAAACTGGACTTAATAATCGGGAAATGTCAATTTATTATTTTTCCAAAAATCACCACGGAGTAGAATTTTTTAGAATAAGAGACATCTTTTGCATCCACCATGATCACCACCACGTGTCACAAACCACAATAAAGACTTCAGCTTAATTATAAGTATGACTCAACAGAAAAAAAATAATAAAGGATTGCCTACTTTTGTCTACAAACCTACCAACCAAAGCAGAGAAGTACTTTGTCTATAATAATAATAATAATAATAATAATAATAATAATAATAATAATAATAATTGTAATTGTAATAAATAATAATAATAATAATAATAATAAAAAATAGCTAGAATTACCATCACCTGCAAAGATTGTCAAAATCCTAAGGTATAAGTAAAGTAGTCAATTCTGCACACAATCACAGAGGCCAGAGAGTAACAAGGTTCATTGGGATGTGCTTCTCTTTCAGCAAGTTCTTGCACCTGCTCTTGGAGGAACAGCAGAGCAATAAGTGTTGAGGTGGTATGGCCATGTTGAGAGAATGGAAGATAGGCAGGTAAAGAAGACACTACGATCAAGCATGAAGGGCATGAATTTGTGATGTAGGCCACATAAAGGCTGTATAGATATTAGTATAACGGAGGAACAGGACTAACACTCAAGCAAGGTAGAATGATTGTGCAAATGGAGAGTTGTGCGTGTGTGAAGAATGACAAACCCCATCAAGTTCCGAGGGAGGTACCACACATCCACAGGCTCACACAGGTGTGGGATTCACTCACTCTCTCTCTCTCTCTCTCACACACACACACACACACACACACACACACACATACAAAACTAAAGAATCAGGATTCAAGTTTGTCTTTGATGAGGTCACTCATGATGACATACAGTATGCATAAATTTGCTATAGTAGTGTTGTTAATTTAAGATACTAATGACAATGAATTGTGTACATGGATTCCTATTACCTCATCTGATTTGGAACTAAATAACAATCCTATACTTTAAATCTTTGGCAAAAGAGATTAGAAAAATATATATCAACAATGAGTCAAAATTTGGCAACTTCTTCTTCTACTACTACTACTACTACTACTACTACTACTACTACTACTACTACTACTACTACTACTGCAATGTAATAAAACTAATCCTTAAAAGAAAAATTATTATTATATTATTTTCACAATTCTGATATAAAAACCAGTAAATCATTAAAAATATTAATTTATTAGAAAATTACTTCTATTTTTTCTTCAAAGGTATAACAACAACAGAATTCTTGGCAGATTTCTCTATGTACCACCTTCCCATTTTGTGCTCCTGCCCTACTCCAACTAGAAGGTGACTGCCGCTCGTTGTGAAGGCCAGGGAGTTGATCACACCAGGTATAGGAACAGAGAACAACGGCTTCACTGATTTGTGCCTGTCTGTATCCACCTTCCACACACGAACATAGCCATCCATTGATCCTGCAACAACAAAATGTCTCAAATCATTACCATCACAAATACTATTACTGCTATTACCAACATTAACGATAATAATAATTCTTTCTATCCACAAGGCTGGCATTCCCATACATCATTAATACTCTCAAGTCTTCCTTTGCCATACACACTACTGGCAAGACATGCTCCCTTTTATGGCTCATGTGTGTGTGTTCACTGTTTGATCTGCTGCAGTCTCTGACGAGACTGTGTGTGTGTGTGTGTGTGTGTAATTCACTGTTTGATCTGCTGCAGTCTCTGACGAGACAACCAGACGTTACCCTATGGAACGAGCTCAGAGCTCATTATTTCTGATCTTGGGATAGGTCTGAGACCAGGCACACATCACACACCGGGACAACAAGGTCACAACTCCTCGATTTACATCCCGTACCTACTCACTGCTAGGTGAACAGGGCTACACGTGAAAGGAGACACACCTAAATATCTCCATCCGGCCGGGGAATCGAACCCCGGTCATCTGGCTTGTGAAGCCAGCGCTCTAACCACTGAGCTACCGGGCTGTGTGTGTGTGTGTGTGTGTGTGTGTGTGTGTGTGTGTGTGTGTGTGTGTGTGTGTGTGTGTGTGTGTGTGTGTGTGTGTGTGTGTGTGTGTGTGTGTGTGTGTGTGTGTGAGTGAGATATCTAAGGGAATCCATACCATTCTCTCTCTCTCTGGCAGCTTATACCAGAAGGCCAGGAGACTGAACTGCTGCAAGGTATTTTTACAATCCCATGAGAACACCACAGACAGTCACAGATATAATGACAACAGAGTTAAACTGTTAATGTTCAAGTTTCCAGTGCACATACCTGAGGCCATGATGTCGGTGTTAATCAGAGTAGCCACAGCAGTGAGCCAATTTGGTATCCCATTGCTTTGGTAGCCATGTGCTGCTTTCACCACACAGTGTGGACGCTTCTTGAGAGTTGTCCACAAAGCCAGGTATCTGACCAGAATAAAAAAAATAATTGTAAATAACATAAGAGGTTAAATTTTTCCAAATAGAATAGAAACAAAAACAAATATTTTACTGGCCACTATCTTCATTCACATGAAAGGACAATGACAGTATGTAGTATAACATATATGTTCTTGAAAATTGTAAACATTAACTAATTTTCTTCAGTGTTTTTATCAATTTCTGGTTATTTTGTCACAATAACAACTGAGGATATATTTGGGAGTCAATTATTCTCATTACAACTGCCATCCCTCATTTTCTCCAGGCAGAGAAGAATATTCCTGTCTCTGCTCTTATTCATTTGACAATCCTGATATGTTGGATCTTTTCATTCTAAAAATATACAAGCATTACAACTTACCCATCTTGGCCATAAGTGACAAACGTCTTCTCATTGATTAGCTTTACACCATCTATGGAATCATAGTGTCCTGAAAATCGCAGCTGTTTATCCTCCACCAGCACATACACAATCACAGACTGGTCTCTTCCTCCACTGGTGATACATGACTCTCTCATGAAGGCGTCAAGGCCTGTTATTGCATCTTGGTGCCCACCTCTGGGAAAGATTACCATAATCATCATCATGTGCAATACATTTCTTTCAAGCTGAAAGTGATGGACTCATCCATATATCTGCATACATACATACATGCATGTGTGTGTGTGTGTGTGTGTGTGTGTGTGTGTGTGTGTGTGTGTGTGTGTGTGTGTGTGTGTGTGTGTGTGTGTGTGTGTGTGTGTGTGATCTGAACTATCTCTCCTTTACAGGTGACACTGAGGAAACCTATAGACAATATGTAGATGAGACAAACACATTCATTGATCAGCATCAGAAAATAAGCAAATATTGCATTCAAAGAAGATGAGTGAAACTAACAAGTTTTCCACAAAGGCCATGGCATCAAGGTTCCACACCATGACCATCCTGTCGTGTGAGCTGGAGAAGAGTGTGTGAGTACCCCATCGGAAGGACAAGCCTGAGATGGGCCCTCGATGTTTCTTAAATGTCTTGAGGTGTTCAAGAGTTTCTGGATTCCAAATATGTATATAACCTCCTGCATCACCTGAGGCCTGGAAAAATAAAGAAAACAAAATAAACAAATAAAGATACAACAACTGGTTCTTGAAAAGATACAAACAGCCTTTTTGCACAACATTTTGTGTGGTGTCCACCATCCTCACTGAGAATTTTCACTATTTTCAAAAAGAGTAAAACCATTAATGATGAGCACTATGAAAATTAACACAAATATAAGAAACCCAAGAATTTAATTGAAAAATCTCATACAAACTTATGAATCTTCTATGGAAACCAGTGATAGTGTCAGTCATAATTTCATGACTCAAACATCCATGAATGGGAGCTGACCTGCACAAGTAAGCCATACAATACATCACTGAGAATTATTGTGAAGATATTCACATGCATGAAAAAATTATCATATGAATGAAGGCAATTATTCTTGTTTCCAACTAAAATGTTAACTTTATCATACTACAAGGCCAACATCACATCAATGTAATTCTAGCTAACCTCAATCTTAAAAGAAAAACTGAATAAAAAAAAGTATTAAATTTTCACAGCCATTCTGCTACACTGCACACTGTGGTGCAACAACTTACCAGAAACTTTCCATCTGAAGACACAGCGATGGTATATATGTGAGAGCAGTGTCCAACATGTGAATCTTTGGCACCTTTTCTTCCTCCAAGAATAGTGCCAAGTTTTTCGCCATCCATGCCATCTAGAAATATATCACACATTGGAAAATATAAACAAAAAACTGACTTGTCTTATCTCCCCACCAATGAAGTGGTTTATAAGGCAAGATATACAATGTAATCAATAACACAAATACAGTAAAACTTGCTCTACTTACACTTCACCAACGAAGCATCTTTTGATCCAGAGAACACATATTTTTCATCAGCAGAGACAGTTATGCAAGTAACGGACAGTCTTTGCTTTTTTGACCTGAACACTTTCAGGTCATCAGCCTCAGGCTCCAAGTAAGAATCTGCAATCTTTTTTCTAAGTCTTCCGGAAGCCTCAAGAACATCTTCTCGGAGCCGAGTGCGGATGGCCTCGTCATCCAACTTGTCCTCTTCATCTTGAGCTCCTGAAAATTTCAAATATGTAAAATAGAAAAAATTTCCATTTACATACCATTAATCAGTAATCAATCCCATTACCATAATCACTACATGTAGAGGTACAGAATATCAAAAAGGAGACCAGGTTGCAAACACCACATCTAGGTTGAAGAATAATGGAATTCTATTTACCTGTAAGAATTATATTAATGAACAACAGTTATTTTCACTTTACACACTGCAAGGTTGTGTGTGAGCTGTCTGATGTGAGGGCCTCTTGCATCTCAAACTGTATGCCAACTGTAAAAATGCTGTTTTTTCTTCTAATGCACATGATAATCATTAGAGAAAAACTGACAATAAAAACAAATAAAATAAACATTCTTGAGAAGCATGGAAGACTTGCAAGTGAGTTAATTCATCCTGGTGTTAGGTGGCCATTCTTTGTTCAAGGTATGTACTGTACTACGTATATTAAAGAGTAAAAATCACAAATGACTCACTCTGTTCCTGCAGCTGCTGCAGGTACTGACGTGCCAGTCGGACCTTTTTCTCTTGTGCTGTCTCCTCCTCCAATTCATCTTCCTCTTCAATTACCTTTTTGTTCTTATCATACTCTTCCTCCTCCTCACTGGTAATTTCTTCATCTAGGTTTGGGGCAAATTTTCCTCTCTTTTCTAACTGCTGACTTTTGACATCAGTTTTTCTCTTAGCCTGAGCTTTTTTTCCTCCTAATTTCTGTAAAGTTCCAAAGGCAAATAAATCTCAATTAGTGTTCCTCTTAGCCTGAGTTTTTTTTCCTCCTAATTTCTGTAAAGTTCCAAAGGCAAATAAATCTCAATTATCTTTTTCATTTGTCTGCAAAAGTGTATAATAGTTGTCTTCACATATATCAATATCTTGCATCTATCTGCTTCGTTTTTACCAGAAGTTCATCTCATTTTTCTCCGATAATGATTAAGGCTCATGCAAAGAGTTATGGAAAGATCTCATGGCACTTCATGCATCAAGTAAGAAATGACCAATGGATTTTAATGCAGTCTGTCTATTATAGACTGGCCACTGGGTCTCAGGTCTGAAGGCCTGGACAAATGGGTTATTCTTGAAAATATATTGTAGCTTACTGATGATCTAAATCATTTTGTGTATAATACTTGTTGATCAACACAATTATCACAAGGATACACTACTGATTTCCTCAATATATGACAACAGGGATTCTGCTCCCAAAGCAACACCTAGGAGCAGGTTTCAAATAGACAGACTATAGACAAATGTTAGCTATGTGATAAAATTCAGCAGATAATCAAAAAGACCTGAATGGAATGATAAATTATATTGTATCACAGTTCAATAATCTGAGAAGAAAAAAGTCAAATATGTATAATAGTAAACAGCTGATTACCACCTGACGACCATACAAGCAACAAATGTGAGGATACCATATAGATACATAGATGAGGAAAAAGATGAAAAGCATTCACAATATTCATAACACTAACACTTGAATATGCAGCAGCAGCAGCGAACACACACCTGATGTGCAAGTAAAAAGGAGCATTCACAACTTTAAAGATAAATGTGACAAATCAACTTTAAAAGACAGAATATTGTGAGCTTCATTATATTATACAAACCATAAAATTAGGATAAGAACCCTGGCAATCACCTAAAATTGGACTATGTAAGCAGACAATCCAGTGGGCTTGTTTTTTTTACTATTTTTGTTTGGCCAGCTACCTCTTCCTGAACACTCTGATAATTTACAAAATGCAATACTGGTGTTTCCAAAATCTACAGATGATTCAAGAAACTATTAAATGAAAATCTTAACAGTTAAAAAGATCAAGACTTACCATCAGAAAGGCACAGCTTACCGTAAAAATACATACATTTCTATCGATTCCTAGAAATAAATCACTATCCCAGAGTAAGCTAACACCAAAATGCAAGAGAATATGAGTTTTGAGACCTGCATGACCCAACAACACCAGTAAAACATTAATTTCAAACACAGCACATTTGAAAAGGTTCGCCGATCAACTTACCGTTAAACTAACAACAATAATAGTGGTGAAGGGGGAAGGGGAAAAATACATACATTTTTGTCAATTCCTGGAAATGATTCGCTATCTCAGAGTAAGCTAACACCAAAATGAGAGAATGTGAGTTTTGAAACCTTCATGCCCCACCAACATCAGTAAAACATTAATTTCACACACAGCACAACCTACTGCTCAACTAACAAGAGTAGTGGTGAAGGGGAAAAATAAATACATTTCTGCCGATTCCTAGAAATAAATTGCTGCTGTATTCACTTGCTATTTCATATACAGGAATTGGCGTGCCAGCAGGTTTGTGGTATTTCCCTACTATCTTTGGTTGAGCCCTACTTCATATTGCCCTACTATGCCATTGTAAAGGGGGATACCAAACCAGGTGAATCCCAGAGTAAGCTTACTCCAGAAATTATCGAGAATATGAGTTTTGAGACCTTCATGACCCACCAACGCCAATAAAACATTTATTTCACACAGCACATTGGAAAAGGTTCGCCGATCAACCTACTGCTCAACTAACAAAAGTAATGGTGAGTCGGGGGGAAGGGGGAAATACATACATTTCTGTCAATTCCTGGAAATTAATCGCTATCCCAGAGCAAGTTTACCACAAAATGAACGAGAATATGAGTTTTGAGACCTGTATGACCCACTAACGCCAAGAAAACATTAACTTCACACACAGCACATTGGAAAAGGTTCGCCGATCAACCAATTGCTCAATTAACAAGAATAGTGGTGAGTGGGAAGAGGTGGCTGAGAACGTACCCTCCCTCGACTCAATGTTATCTCCTCATTTAAACACTTGCCTTGGGTTTATTTCCACCTGACCTCTTGTTCCTGATGAAGAAAGGCATGGTCCGTGCAGGCACACGCTGATAATCTTAGTCTTCTCGTGTACCTGCGGCCAGATTCACGTTCACCACATCGACACACGTGCAGTCTTCAAGTTGTTGATGTTTGTGATCTTGTGCTTAGTCTTGATCCCACCGGCGGCTCTTAGGTGCTTGAGAGAGAGAGAGAGAGAGAGAGAGAGAGAGAGAGAGAGAGAGAGAGAGAGAGAGAACTAAATGAAAGGAAATAAATAAAGGAGAGAAAAACAGGAATACAGAGAGAGAGAGAAAGGAAATTAAACTAACACTGTAACTGGTGTGGTGTGCCATTCATCATTAGTGGAATTCAGATACATCATTTCACGTATACTGTAACCCTGACAAACCCTGAAGTTACCTCCTGTGCGTATGCGGCGACACTGGAGCAATGACTATAAATCTAAAGATTATTTATATAGTCATTGACTGGAGGATGGAAGGTGAACAGAATGAGGGTGACTGTGACGAGGGTGACTATCTCGCTTTGGTGCTGCTTTTGGTATACCTGAAGCGTGTACCACATGGCGGTGATGGTGTGGGTTGCATTGGATTATTATAAATATAACAATGAGGTACACGTCATTTGAATAAAAAAAAAAAAATGGACACACTGATGCCTACTATCGAGCACGAGCCCGTTGAAGGTGTGGCGGAAGGCAAGTGGGCCACTCCAGAGAGCGAGAGGAAGCAGCAAGAGGCGGGAAGGAGATGATCAAAAGAAGGCAAAAGGAGAAAACTCTAAGGAAGCAATACAAAGAGCGTCATGCTAAAAAGGAGGCAAAGAGAAGAGAGCAGCGTGACATGGCAAGCTGGATAGAGTTCACTAAGGCGCTGGTGTGCCTGTGTTGCGTGGCCTGCTCCTGTCTGAGTGTCATCGCCTCAGTTGTCGTCATGATGTACGTGCTCTGAATCCGACACTTGAATGCCAACTTTCCGCCACAGTACCATTTAATGTAGTTTCTTTTATAAATTCTGATTCTACACTATTTATTACACCAAATTATTCGTTTCTACAATTGAAATATCTGCTGTATAGAGGAAAAAGACAGGAAATAGAGCAGTGGTGCCCAAACTGTTTCACCTTTCCCCTTTTTGCTTCCAGTAGATCCGCAAGCTCCCTTCCCAACTCTTTTTTGTATTCATATGAAATTATGTATTTTTCTTCTACCTATATCTCAGCACTGGATTTCTGCTTGTATTACAACTAGTTAAACAAATAACTGATATAATCATACTTTGCCCCACTCGTATGTAACTCCTGGCTTCTCCGCTCATGTTACCCACTGGTACCACACACAGGTAACTAAGCAAGCATTATTCTAATGATGCTATTGTCTGCTAGTTGATACATACATCACGGCTGTAAAGAGAGAGAGAGAGAGAGAGAGAGAGAGAGAGAGAGAGAGAGAGAGGGTGGGGGAAGTAGGGCCTGCCTTCCTCTACATACAAACTATACAATATACATATATATTTCTGTGTTACAGAAGGAAGCTGGCATCTGCACACTGGTGAGGAGGTTGTCCCAGAAAGCTGCGTGGATGCGTGGCGGTGCCGGTGGCTTGTATGTATGTTACGATCGTCTTGAAGAGTTGAAATATTGTGTGAATGGTGTTAAAAGTATCAGTAAGAGATGTTACTACCTAGTCTCTCTCTCTCTCTCTCTCTCTCTCTCTCTCTCTCTCTCATTCCCCGACAGTGAATGTGGGAATGGGGTAGTAAGAACCACAGTCACTCTCCCTCACGCGGCCACGCCAGTTACTCTGTGGTGCTTCAGGCCTTCAACTCTCATGGGGCAGGGCCTGTGTGGCTCGGCGCTCACCCACGCCATCACGCTTCAAAACAATAAGTGGATGGGCCTGGGTGTGTGAGGGGGCTGGGTTGAGTTGCGTGTTGGGGAGAGGATAGAAGGGAAGAAGGCAGGTAGGAGGAGTTACAAGGATGTAGATGAGATGATGTACTTTTTAAAATCTTTGAGTACCTGATGATGCAAAGGTGAAACATCATTGAGAATAAATGAAGATAGAAACTAAGTGTTTACCTACTTACCTCCATACAATTCTTGATTTTGGCAACAAGAGATATGTAGTAACAAATCTACTCCACTGTACTTACATGTCACGAACCTAGAAGAACATGAAACAACAGTAAAGAGAGACGAAAAATATATTTAATACATGGATGTGCCGCATGAGACAATGGGCAGGGGGGCCTAGGAGCAGTACAATCAGCAGTGTAGTGCATCATCATCAACCAGCACAAGGTATTAATGGTTTGAACGTGAGAACAATTGGTCTTATCATAAACATCTGTAACATCGTTCAACATATTCTTACAGGATGTCGAATGCATGGAAACTTAATAATAGCAACTGTTACATGTTAAAAGATACATCTGTGAATAAAAAAAGAGAGAAAAAAAAAATCAGCGTCTGTCAGTATCTACAACAGTGACTGCCGACGTAGACCAAAAGGGAGACTTGGCGTGGAGAGGAAGAGCAACACTGGGCGATGCTGATGAGCCACTTGTCAATGGGAAAAGGATGGGCAGCTTTTAGCACCAAATAAGAAAAATAAATAAAAAATAAATAAATAAATAAATACCCTTCTGTTGTACTGGAGGATTGACTTAAATTTACGTAATTGAATCTGCAATAGATTTTTTGGCATCAAAATATGAACAAAAGCGACTTAACCGATTCAATACTGGGACACATTTTTACCTTAAGTTTGTGTACTATTAGACCCTTTTATTGATATTAGGAAGGGTCTATGGGGGTCAGAAGATTGATGGACACAATCGTCACTATTTCAATCCCCCAGTAAAGTATTGAAGCTGTATAAAGTTACTAAATAGTAAGCAAAATGAATATGGAAACGCATCATGGTACTTAAAAGGCTAAGAGTACACATATGCTTACATAGTTAGCAGTTCGCTATAAACACACCAAGTCTTACAGTTACTCTGCCAATTATTGTTTAAGGAATACAAGCCCAGACGATGAACAAAGCAAATTTCAATCATAAGTGTATATTATGGTAGAATAATAACCACAGTTTTTGTATGTATAAATTTCATAACAACATAAGAACATAAGAAATGAGGGAAGCTGCAAGAGGCCGCCAGGCCTATACGAGGCAGTCCCAGTGTGCTTAATCTACCTATTTCCATCTATCTTCCCTATCCATGAATTTAAAAAATAGGTTTCATGTGGATCCATCCTATCAAAGCTCTTAGCAATTAATTAAACTTTTCATATGATCTAAATAAAACTGTCTTGCATGATTATTGGCACATTCAGGAAAAAAAAGCCTCAAGAACCCAGTGTGAGATTTGACATAAACCTACGTCACACACACACACACACACACACACACACACACACCGAGTAGTGTGGTGGTTAGCACGCTCGACTCACAATCGCGAGGGCCGGGTTCGAGTCCCGGTAAGCGGCGAGGCAAATGGGCAAGCCTCTTAATGTGAAGCCCCTGTTCACCTAACAGTATATAGGTACGAGATGTAACTCGAGGGGTTGTGGCCTCCCTTTCCCGGTGTGTGTTGTGTGTTGATGTGGTCTCAGTCCTACCCGAAGATCGGTCTATGAGCTCTGAGCTCGCTCCGTAATGGGGAAGACTGGCTGGGTGACCAGCAGACGACCGAGGTGAAAAAAAGAGGTGAAACACACACACACACACACACACACACACACACACACACACACACACACACACACACACACACACACACACACACACTTACGATTAACAATTTTTACTGACTATGAATATTCACCAATGAAATATACTGTATTGTAAATGCCCCGATGGTGAGCTGCTTTCTTTCAGCACCAAGTATGCTGGAGATTTGTACCTGAAAGACCACAAGGCGAACGTGCCACGGGTGTCTGTGCTACCGGCGCCTTGCAGCATTTTTGTGGTATTTGTGGTATTTGTGTGGTTAATAGATAGACCAAAACTTGTGAGGTCAAGCAGTCACTGAATTCACACTGGATACGATGAATACAGGCGGGCGTTACCGATGAGTATCTATTCATCAATATTCATTTTTGAAGGATGAGGAATAGCAGTGTGATGGATGGGGACTGCCATGTCTTGGGAGCTGGAGGAATGAGCAGGGTGGTTACTGGAAGTCTTCCTTGTGTCGAGTTCCTTTTAACGAGTGAAATACAGAATAACTTGTTTTTCTATTGGTAATGATCATAAAATTGTGATATTTTGTCACATAGGAAGTTTCGATCAAGAGAAACCACTGTTTGTGTCCCTCACGGCGTCAAATGAACGCCCGGAGTTGGTCGTTCCACTCCCTGGTAGAGGGCGCAGGGGAGTGCTGTCCAGCTGCCTGAGGTTACCAAACTTCAAAAGCAGAAGTGTTCCCTTCATCAGTGCTGGGAAACATGACAGTTTGTGATGAATTCACACAAAATTTGATGATGAAGTAATGAATAAAAAAGAGAAACAAAGACAAAGAATGCGGGCCTAAAGAAATCACTAGAAGTAAATCTACTTAATCTAAAATCGCGGTTAATTGATAAGTATTATGAATAAATGACTCCGACCTACTCTCTCTCTTGTCGTGTGTGTGAGTGTGTGTGTGTGTGTGTGTGTGTGTGTGTGTTTAGTGGTGTGGAAGGTGGTGGTTGGTGGTGGTTGAAGGCGGGTGCAGCCAGTGTGGTCTGTGGCCTTGCAGAGCAACACTGGAACATTCTCGATCTTCCAAGAGTCACAGTTACGTAGCTAGACAACAAGTATCACTGTGGTCCGCTGTACTACTTGACAGTGGTCTGCAGGACTGCTATCAGTACCAGAAGGAAGATGATGTTGCCGAGAGAAGAGTTAGTGTACGCACTCTGTCCGCCGTGCTGCATCGCCGCCGGATGCTCTCCTGCAGACAAAAACAGCTATATAGTGACGGCCAAGTTAGCAGTCGGCGGCCACTCACCTAGCCGTTATTACATCAGTCATTCCATTTTGTAATGAAAACAGATTTGAACATTTAAATCTATTGTAATCACACACACACACACACACACACACACACACACACACACACACACACACACACCAAGAATTAAGTATGGCACAAATTCTGAAAATACATATACGAGTTAAAATGCGAAAATCCCTCACATTTTAGAATCACATTAATATTACATAACTAAATGTAAAACTAATATCACTGATACGTACGAACGCTGAGCGACACCCGACCTTATCAACATCACTCAAACGACTGTATGAATGCTTAAATGGACGGATTAGCTGCCTCAGGTACACCGGAATTGTATGTCTAGCTTTATCATACATAGGCTTTGTTCAGCTTAACGAAGTGGCTTGCACAGGAGTGGGGGAGAGGCAGAGGTGGGAGGAAGAGGCAACACATGACTGGGGGGAAGGAAACTCTGAGAAGCTCATCATGGTAGCGATTATGATTACGGGAAAAGTGAACCAAGGGAGGGAGAGATGGCCGCAGTATATGGTGGAGGCCTCGCAGTATTGACCCACCGTTGAGATTCTCCCCTAAATTCGCTTTCAGGAGGAGATGAGTCTTCGTGAAAACCTTTGGCCGCGCTGTAATGACAAATGATGGAGCGTCCGAAGCGAACCCTCTAGTGGAGAACTCTTCAACTAGCAACATTTTTCCTCCACAACCCAGCAGCCTCTCATGAAGACGAGGCAGTGAAGGCTTCAATATGTTTACACTTGAAGTAATGACATAACAGCAAAAACAACAACAATAATGACAAAACACGACAAAAGAGACACGTACCATTTAGAACATGCACAGTGACGTTTGCTGGGGCGGCGTTAGATGGGCTGCAGTCGTAGTGGCCGGAATCAGAGCCTCTTGCCTTCTGGATGAGTAGAGTACTGGTGGTGAGGTCACCCTTCTCCAGGATTACTGTTACTCCGCCGCGGCTCGAGTCGTAACTGATTATCTGGAGGAAAAACCGAAAGATGAGAAATGATTATGATTAATACACCGTAATCAGAGAGAGAGAGAGAGAGAGAGAGAGAGAGAGAGAGAGAGAGAGAGAGCACCCTAGAGTCACAGGACCTATGGGTAAAGCGTTTCTGTTGAGCACCAATCATGCAACAGTACTATTGTCAGCGGGGCGGTGGTCTGTTATTGGTGACCCGCTGCCGTCCCTGCTCTCGCCGGCCCGTCCACTTTTGCTAATGTAAAATAACCATCATGGGTTTTATACTGCCGTGTTGTGCAGGTCCCGACATGTTATTACCGAGCATAAACTTCCTTAGTATATGTCCAAATGCACTTATGGTTTGTATCAACACAGCTCCTCGCAACAACGGCCGGGCACTCGGGCAAAAAAGAATTATATCAACTTGAGAAGGAAGGAAGGAACTCAGAAGTGAAGGAGGAAGTAAGAACGAGAAAGGAGAGGGAGGAAAGAAAATCATAATCAGGTAATGTTTCTGTGTGTTCTTAACCCATTCAGTACTGGGACTCATTTCTATCTTGAGTTTTGGGTTTGATTTATTGATATTAGGAAGGGTCTATGGAAGTCAAAAGATTAATGGTCAGAGTCTTCACTAGTTTAATCCCCACATAAGTTTTTGAAGCTGTATAAAATCACCAAATAGTAAAAAAAAAAAATAATATTAAACACGGCATGGAACTGAAGAGGTTAAGTACAACGAAGCATTGGAGGGGAAGACTGGAGGGTAAGAGGGAAGATTAAGAGAGATAAGACGAAAGATAAATGAAAGTAGAGCGTGAAATATACTACCAAAAACACTGGAAAAATAAAACTGAAAGGGATGCAAATAGAAATAGACACGAGAAAAATTAAAACGAGGGCGAGAGAAAGAGCGAGAAAGAGAGAGAGAAGAAGGAACAGAACAAGACAGGCAGAAGAGCTAATACGGCTGATGAAGTACCTTGTTGTTGTGGCTCCAGAAGATGAAGTCTGGCGGCTCTGGGCTGTACTCCACCAGGCAGGTCAGGTTGATGGTGGAGCCTGTGTTCACGTGCAGGTCAGGCCCGCCCAGTATATGTGTGTGAGGCTCTGAGGGCGGCCGGGGAATAAGAAACAATGTATGTACGGTGGAAAAAAAGAAATTAGTAAAAAGAGATAGAAAAAACTTTAATAAAAAAAATCAGCTATAACATGGATGCTCTTCCATATTTAAATGCGCTTGCGCACACACACACACACACACACACACACACACACACACACACACACACACACACACACACACACACACACACACACACACACACACACACACACACACACACACACACACACACACACACACACACACACACACACTCTCTCTCTCTCTCTCTCTCTCTCTCTCTCTCTCTAATTATTGTTACCTTGTAAATCACTATACTTTAGTTTCCCTTTGTCTGAGAGAGAGAGAGAGAGAGAGAGAGAGAGAGAGAGAGAGAGAGAGAGAGAGAGAGAGAGAGAGAGAGAGAGAGAGAGAGAGAGAATATCAAACACACACCTACCCACTTGCTATAAACACACACACATACACACATACTTTCTATCCTTACCTACGACTCTGAGACGAATGAAATGTGACATCGGGGGTGTAGTGGAGACCTGGCACTCGTACACGCCGGAGTCACGAGGCTGCGGGGGGAGAAAGGGCAGGCCGTGAGCACCGTGCCGGGAGGAGGAGAATAGGATACCAGGATGCTTCGATAACATTGGTGGTATTTTAGGGGGAATTGTAAAGGTCTGGCTGCGAGGTGGAGGTCGAAGGAACGAACGCTGAGGGGGAGGAAACATTGATCCAGATTTAGAGTTAAGGAGGTGACGGCGGGAAGGTGCAGGGATGATGGACGGCTTTGAGGAGACACAGCCACACAGGAGACTGGAGGGTCAGGAGGGAGAGTGAGGGGGACAGGCTGAAAAATGGAGGAAGTTAAGAAAGGTTCGCATTAGGAGGAGGTGAAGGAATGGGATCAATACAGCAGAAAGAAATCGGAAATTTTTAGGATACAGTAGAAATATATGACAACCTTTGCTCAAGTTAGTTTTTAAAAGAAGTACTCGTAAGACCCCGTTCATTTTAATTATCTATTGGGAAAATGAAGACAAAATTTCGTATAATCAACATATTCTATTTATCATAGTGAATAGTGAATAAATAGGCTAATGTTTTATTATAGTTATTTTCATATTGTCACATTATTCTTAAAACCTTGATTTAATGATGGAATATTCACCATATCTTTGAATTAACCGTGAAATGCTTACGTACGGAAACTTGAAACTTATAAGCAGGCTACACCAATTCCACTAAACTGATTCACTCATGCGGCAAATTATACACACGAGGGGAAGGGAACATAAACAGCTCACCGACATACGTGTGCTGCGGTGTGTAGAGTGTAGCCAGGCTATAGGTCATACCCAGACTGAGCTTATGGAGCATGTCATTAATATATTATCATTAAAACATTATTAGAATTCGCGGCAGCGTTCCCTGGTCTTGCAGTCTCTCATATCAATGGGCGATGACTTTCATTAATCGCCCCTGTCATTATGCATACATCTTGGTAAGCTATGGAACTCCCTGCCTTCTTCTGTATTTCTATCTTCTATACGACTTGACTTCTTTCAAGAGGGAGGTTTCAAGACATTTGTCCCTGTCTTCTGGCTAATTCTTTTCCAATCTTTTAGGGAACTTGCAGTTTAAGTGGGCCATTTTTAATATTTTGTTACCCTTAGCAAGTTTCCCTCTTGCATAAAGAAAAAAAGAACAATGTGTGGGGGCATCACCAAGCAGGCGATCGGGCGATGCAGTCCTCCAGGAGGACAGTGGTGGGGGACGGGAATTCCGAAGAAACCACACATGTAAAGCTGGTAGTTCAATATTTGGCGATGAACGATAATGTTTTACAGAATTACAACATAAAAATAATTCTTTAATGAAAGAGGCCACAACCCAATCAGAGAAATACTAAGGTGCACTGCAGGCAATCGGATGTTTAAGAGAGACGGTCAGGGGAAATATCGATAAGTGAGAGACGGGGTTTGTTCCAATGGGTGACAGACAGAAGAGGGAAGTGGCCGAGGGCTAGAGGTGGCAGGGGTTGAGTGCCTTTAAAAGCATTGATCATAACGCTCTAAGTTGTAGGGAAAGAGGTAAAGGAAGGCATGAATTCACAGTGGGATGGTAAAGTGCAGGAATAAATGAGGTGAAGGGAAGGAGGAAGCGGATGGGAACGTAGGGCTTTAAGGGGTTCATAATCATGCGCTGATTTGTGGGATGAAGGTTGGTGTTGCACGGCGGTCAGAATTACACTTCCATTCTTTCACTAAAGCTCACTCGGAAAGAAAAAGCTTCGAGAGTAAAACACAAAACTTAATGAAGAAATAGGCTTACTTATATGCTAAACATTAATGGCAATAAATGTATCGTAACTCGTCCCCAAAGTTGCTGAAACAGTTAATTAAAACATACCAAGTAAACAACGTACTAAGAATAATCTCTAAGACACTGATTGAAGAAAAAAAAGACTTAAACCTCACACAGCACTCTTGTATTAGCTTCGTAAAACCCGCAGCGAACCCAGTTTAACATTATGAAAAGATAAGGGAAACAATGAATGACGGTAAAGGCAAAGTGTAGAGATCAAAGAAGCCACTTAATTGCTACTTTAATTGTGCTCTGTTGCTTCTACCTATGGGGGTCGTCCTCTATACATGCACCATTCGTTTCCCTCAGGCGAGCGTTTATAGTTTCGTCACAAGATTAAGAAATAAAAATGCTCCCAATAACTAACAGGACGTAACAATCAATTGATCTTTTAAAAACTAGAAAATAAAGAAAAAAAAGAAGAAAAAGAAAAAGAGGAGTAAGAGAGAAGAGTACATAGTCATAAGTTTGGAACACATTTCTCTCTAAGCGCGTGGTGTGGTGGTACAGTGTGCCGTGGGGCATTTATCTCACACGACCACCGCAGAGATCTATGCGAGTTCCTCGTGCAAAGTTTACCCCTCCCCTCCACTGTCCTGCATCACCACTTGTGCTGCACAAGAGTCCAAGTGCTTCCCTCCCTCCCTCCCTTGCCTCGACTTACTGAGCATGCTACCCTCACCTGCACGTAGTTTATCTTGAGCAGCCAGTCGTCGGAGTCGTCCTCGTGCAGTGCCCGGAACCGCTGATCGGACGTGTAGGTGTAGCGGCCCACCGTCAGCAAATGTATGTCGCGATGCCGAACCCAAGACACCTGAGTCAGGAGAAAAAGTGCATGGCGATCAGGAATCAAGAAGATAGGAGTGTTGTCAATCCAACATTTGCCAACGGAAATATGTACAAAATAAGAATTATATATATATGTATATGTATATGTATATATATATATATATATATATATATATATATATATATATATATATATATATATATATATATATATATATATATATATATATATATATATATATATATATATATATATATATATATATATATATATATATATATATATATATATATATATATATATCAGTTGTGCAAAAGACAACTGGTGAGTGACAAAAGTTTCTTTAGGCAGGAGCATTTGGTTCCAGTGCAATGGTTGGTGCGTGGGAGGCTGGGTGGGGCTGGGAACCATGTTGTGGCTGTCACAGAGCCGTTGATATGAAATATTTTTGGAGCTGTTGATTAAAATTTCTATTATAGCAGTATTTGCGGAATGTTTTGGTTACATCGCCGCGGGCATGCTTTCCATTAGTGAGGAGATCAAAACTTTTATTGCTGAAGTGATGCATAACTTTTTTCTCTCTTTTCACCGCAACACTAAAATTACATGCGCTCGTGTCTTTTCTCTCGTTAAGTGATGAATATTGAATACGATGAATTTTACGAGGTCATATTTTCATTATTGCTTTCTGCTTGTATACATTCAACTGGAAAGAATTGCGTGTAATTTTAATAGTGCGTGGGCGTAGCAAGGCGAGAGGGAGTGGTGGCACTAAAAGCTGATAGGAACCCTGTGGAATGTTGATTTATGAGGCTGAGTGTTAGGAAGCAGTTTGTGAAGAAACATGATTCTATTCCCCGCACATCGTGACATTGCTTCTGTCTTTCGTGACGATGTGATAATGCGTCACTTGTAATGTGTGAAGAGGAGGCGCGAAGCTGTACATGTATAGTGCATGCCATTAGAGAGAGAGAGAGAGAGAGAGAGAAGAGAGAGAGAGAGAGAGAGAGAGAGAGAGAGAGAGAGAGAGAGAGAGAGAGAGAGAGAGAGAGAGAGAGAGAGAGAGAGAGAGAGAGAGAGAGTGTGTGTGTGTGTGTGTGTGTGTGTGTGTGTGTGTGTGTGTGTGTGTGTGTGTGTGTGTGTGTGTGTGTGTGTGTGTGTGTGTGTGTGTGTGTGTGTATGTGTGTGTATGTTACTTCAACTACTACTGTCAATGTTTCACCAATATCAGGGACAGTCATTAATCCCTTCAATACCGAGACACATTTTTACCTTGAGATTTGTGTACGATTAGACCATTTTATTGACATTATAGAGGTCAGAAGAGAAATGGCCAGAGTCTTCAATATTTCAATCCCTTACGTGAATTTCTGAAGCTGTATAAAGTCACCAAACAGTAACCAGAATGAATAAGGAAACGTGTCATGGTACTGAAGGGGTTAACACTACTAACAGAGGAGCGGTTGTTGCACATACCGTTTTGTTGTTGACGTTGTGCACGCGACAGTTGAGGATTGCCGTCTTGCCAGCCAGGGCAGTGACGTCCGCGGAGTGTGAGGGATCCAGCTGGGGTGGCGAGGGCGAGGGTAGTGTGGCGGAGCGGTACTGTAGGTGCTGCCCGCGGCCCTCCTGGACGTGGCCCTCCCCTCTCACACACAAAGGGGGAAAAAATAAGGAAATGTCAATAGCTACAACGGATGTCTTACTTGGGTAGTGTTCCTTTTTGTCTTTGGTTACATAATTATCTTATTTCATTTTAATTTTCTGCTGCAAACTTTCATTGAATCTGTGAAGGAGATAATGAAGTACATAATTTAATTTTCTGAAACTTTACTAGAAGACTGAGATTTTCCCTGCCACTTTTTACGCCTCGTTTACTTTAATTTAGGTTTAAAGTTTACGATGTTGTGCAAATATATTCTGCACTGTCCTCCGAGCTCTTTTGAAAACGTATTACAACAGAATATATCTTCGTGTACTGCGTCTACTACCCAAATGGCGAGCTTCTCTTTATGTAAATAAAAAAGAGTAATGCCACCCTTGATAGCAACAAAGTGGAGATGCAGGCGAGCATTTGTTAAGTCCAGGAACAAGGCGATGATTGTGGGGAGCAAGGCTAGACCAGCCCCGGGTTGGGGTGGAGAGAGAAGGAAGGGTGCCCGTCCTAACATGGGAAGATATGAAGGATGGTTGTGTGCCATATAAGGTACTATACGCTATGGATGAGAGAGAGAGAGAGAGAGAGAGAGAGAGAGAGAGAGAGAGAGAGAGAGAGAGAGAGAGAGAGAGAGAGAGAGAGAGAACGTAGTATAGTTATATATACACATTCCCAGCCAGACTGAATCCATCATAGAGGTCCTTTTGCGGCACCAGCGACCTCTAATCCCAGAGGCGTCAGTCACCAAGAGAGAGGAGACTAAAGATGACTCGGAAGAGCAGCTGTATAAACACACTGCCCTGGTCCGCCGCTCCACCCAGCAAAGGCTAAGTAGAGCTAATAAATTCATGCTACTCAGTGTTATTTTCTTTCAAATACGGAATGAAGCAATTCGTATTTTTAATGTTGAAATGGCCGCGGAATAAGTGAAATTTGTGCCAAGCTCTGAAACCAGCGGCCGGAAAGTCTAGCTGTGTTTGATGGCAAGGGACACACCGCCACGCACACCAGCAGGCAGGGAGGGGAGCGTCTTGGGCTGGTGCAGAGTGAGTGGCTGCAGCGAGGGATAAAACTCCGAGCTAAATGTTATGTATGCCAAGCTGTAGACTCTCATAAGCGCTCCTAGCGTGGACTTACGAAAGCGTTTGTTCAATTTCGTGGACGTTTGTCTGGCGTGTGGTTTTGCTGGTGGATAATTACACCCATAAAAATAACATATACACATAACGTATTGAAGGGACACACACACACACACACACACACACACACACACACACACACACACACACACACACACACTTACAATATAGTGGTGCATTAAAAAAAACTCTCGCTTCGTTAAAATTGCTATTACATCCAGCGAATGCAATTTACGGCATCCCCACATTATATTTCCATAACAACTACATTTCCTTCTTTTTTTCACCGTAACCTTGGCGCAATAACCAAAAGCCTATACACTATTTTTTCCATATATCGCTGATAGAACTGAACTCCATCAATAATCCTCTTCCTCTTCCTCCTCCTCCTCCTCTTCCTTTTCATCCCCTTTGGTCCCATCGCTTCACCTTCCTCATGCATATCCTACGCCTCTCATACCTCATACATTCCTCCTTCCTCCACCATGCTTCTTCTCTTCGCTACTCCTCTCTGACATGTGTACCTTCTTTTGACATACACTCCCACTTACTGCTTGTTCCTATAGTCAGTATTTCCCCCTTCGTTCCCCTTCATTCCATTACTGTAGCCTTGTATACTTCCTTCTCCTTTTCTGGTCTACACAGTATTTCCGTCTCCGCTTTGTCTCTAGTTTCTTTCCTTTTTCCTTCCATGACGTTCCCTGAGTCACACTTAGTAGTTTGTGGCGCTAACTTCCTCGGAGAGTGTGTCTGTAACTTCAAAAAACGAGGTTATCTTTTTCTTACGACGTCGAAGAGTTCGCCCGCTCAAACTGTCTCCATATCTGTCCTTCAGGTAACTAAGGTGCTCTCTCTCTCTCTCTCTCTCTCTCTCTCTCTCTCTCTCTCTCGCCTGGTACTATTCTTACTCTGGCTCTTCTATCTCTTCCTCTTCCTCTTCCTCCTTCCAGACCAGTGGCGCTTCCAATCTCGCTGGCTTTTTCAAGATTCCGAACGAAGCCTAGACGATATACTTGAAGCTACAAGATGCTACGGCGGCAAATTCTCGTTTTCCTTCCTGAGTCTCAGGGCTTTGTTTAGTTTCAGTAACTCTACAACAATTTTCGACCGTTGTATCATGTAATTCGTTTCTTTAATTCTAAGTATTTGCGTGATAAACACGTTTGTCTGGTAACGCAGAAAGAAAAGCCAGAGGGTCAAGGTTAAGCGGAAAGGATCCTTGCCATGGGCTTAGCAAGGAAATGAAAAGTGCCAATCATTTTGAGTGAAGGCTCAGCGAAGCCTGAAAATCTGGCACGTGGCCCGAAGTTCACCTGGGTCCCTCAAAAATGGTTAGGTTCGCTGAATATCTGGACCAACTTGAGCAGCTTACCCACAAAACAATATGTACCTCAGGCATCTCGTCGGTTCTCAATAAGCAACCAGTTTCGTACACAGTCATGAGCGATGGAATGTCCCGCTAAAGCAGTGGTCCATGGCGGCCACTCAAGTCTCTTCACATCATTAATCATGAAATACTCTATCGCTGCTACGGATATTTTGCTGTGAATGTCCCAGGACTGCATGAAAAAAAAAAAAAGAATACCACTGAAGATAAGTGAACTTGATGTCAATAGTATTATTTTCCTCACCGGGGAAGAGAGAGAGAGAGAGAGAGAGAGAGAGAGAGAGAGAGAGAGAGAGAGAGAGAGAGAGAGAGAGAGAGAGAGGGAGAGAGAGCATAGTTTAGCATATGTACTGGGACACATTTTCACCCGAGTTTGGGGTATGATTAGACGATTTTATTGACATTAGGAAGGGTTTATGGAGGTCAGAAGATTGATAGTCACATTCTTCACTATTTTAATCCTCACATAAGTTTGTGAAACTGTATAAAACAACCAAATGGTAAGCAGAATAAGTATGAAAATGTGTCATGATACTGAAGGGGTTAAGCTTCATGGCATCTTTGTCTGTATCATGCACACTTTAACAGGTTAATGTCGCAGTTTCCAGAATCTTCCGCGTCTTCTGACTAAACCCGAAAATAGACTGCCTGCTACAAAACTTCTCTCTTTGGGTTCTCACGAGGCGCTTCAACTTTCAAGGCACTCCGAGGATGAAACCTGATTCCGTCTTAAAATCTTTTGTCTTTCCTTTATCTGGTCATACTAACGAAAGAGTTCTACTTTTTGGGTTGCCTCCTGCTCGAAAAGAAGCGTCTCATCATAAAACTGAATCACACAAAACATTTAGAGATGAAATCAATCTCTTCAGTACTAGGATTTGTGTACGATTAGACCATTTTACTGATATTAGGAATGGTCTATGGGGGTCAGAAGATTAATGCCCAGAGTCTTCACTATTTCAATCCCCTCATAAGTTTCTGAAGCTGTACAGAATCACCAAATAGTAAGCAGAATGAATATGGAAACGCGTCATGGTACTCAAGGTTGCGTACTGTATTTGTTTCTTTCACTCACATCCTAAGGAGCTCCGCGGCATGTATGGGAAAAAAGCGGCAAATATCACGATAATGTAAATATTCTTCCTTTATCCAAAGCACGCGCCATCATGTATACAGTACGTACACTGTAGGCGTGGGAGACACAATGCACTGTGCGTTCATATAACACAGAAAACTTGCTGACAATGAGGCGAGCTGTAAATCTTAGACACAAATGGATCAGCTGTTAAAGATACATTCTGGTTTCAAAATTCATTCAAGAAAGTGATGATAAAGATACTAACATAAATCATGACGTTTGTCATGAAATTAGGAAAACATATTGGCTTCACATACACACACACACACACACACACACACACACACACACACACACACACACACACCGCCCGTCCTCCGTATTGTACCACAAATGCAGTTGATGAACTACTGCCACGCACACTTGTTTTCCTTCTACTTTGTGTCTTTCAGGCCAAGAGTTCAGCACAAAGCAGCGACAGAATTAGGCCCTCTGCTGAAGGCTGCAAGTTACTGGTGCAAGGCTCTGTGCCAAACTCTCTGGTCAGATTTCTCCTTGCTCTTCTCACCGCCGAGGGGAACCTAAAGCTGTGGGACCTCGCCCCAAGGCCAGGAGGCTTATAACAACAAGGAGAAGAAATACAACCTGGAAATGTGAGCTCCAGAGAGGAGGAAAAACGCCTGTTTTCTCGTATTACGGAAATGAGTCGCTCCGATGAAATGTGTTCGCGGAACTCTAGATTAGGTCACATAAAACTTTACTTTTATAATGTGGAAGGCAGTTCAGTCTGGTGTAAAATAGTTATATCAAGCAACAATTATATGAGAAAGCCCTATTATTACGTTACATCACACACGTCATCCACCCGAGTCAGTCATTCGCCTTACCTGTACAAAAGAGGATGAAAAGGACACACGTGAATGCCGCCATTTCATGTTTCACGTGCTTATGTATGACGGGCGGTATGTGCCGAGGAGAGGGTGGCGGGCCGGGCAGGGCACTGGGGCCTCCCACGCCCTCCTCTTGCTCCCCCATCACCCACCAACTCACTTTTCTTGTCTCTCCTGTTTTCTTCCAAAACATTTTCCAACATTCCTGACGGCTGTCTACATTGTTACACACATGCTTGCTTGCTTCACACTGACTACTGAAATATGATTGCAATATCGAAATTTTCACTATTGTCACTTATGAATTACTCGTTCTTCGGGTTATTATTGCCTTCATTAGTTTCTATTCAACGAAAAGTTGTTATATCAATCAATATAATTTAATAATTGACGGTGATTTCAAGAATGTACGATGGTCATTTCACTCTTAACAGCACAAGCATGTGCATGTGTGTACAGCCTTTATATTTACCCATAAAACTTGTCGAAACCTCGCTGCAACAAAGTGTTTAAACTTGGAAACGCATTCCTTTTAATGCACAAAGGCTTCACAGTTATTTCCCAGTGGTGTGTGAGAGTGGGCAGTCTCAGAGAGCCACACACACCTGGCGGGTCCCAGCTCCGCGTCACCTTCACCGCAGGCACGGTCCGGGAGGCTGCTTTGCTCTGCTCCAGGCCAAGCTTCCTGAAACAACAGAAAATGAGTTGGATTTTTCTAGACAACCACCACCAAAATGCACTGTGCTTTGTAGACAAAAGCCTTTCAATGGGTAATGCATTACATTTCACAATACTGGCCCTGTGGTCTTGCACGTCTAACATTCCTGTGAGAAGCCTGCAACAATTTGTAATCCGCACACTCGTTATGAAATAAGCTCGCCTGCATCAGATAAATACAAAAAACTAGTGGCCTAGAAATCCTCAGGGGATGATTTTTTTAAAGCTTGACCGCAAAATAATGCAGTTTAGCAAATCATACACATTGCGCATTCCTAATTGCAATTCAACCGATTGTAAGCCACGGTAACATTTTACTTTGAAGAAATCCTCCACAGTTATATAAAAATCAAGAAAGTCGTTCACATTTCCGAGCAACTGAGAATGTTTTTGGGTCCGTCAAGAGCAATTCATTAAAGATACATTCACGTCATTAAAAGAAAATATCTACATGGCTTTCAAAGACGCGTGTTCAAAAAGTATTTCGATTGTTGCTGCAATTACTGTTACATAAGGCACACAAAAACTAATTAGCCTGTTATATTACGGCCTGAGGCTGTGCGTCTCCTGACAGGCAGATCACGACCCAGTAATCTATACTCTCATGGCGTGATGTTATTGGTTCACCAGGGTTATCTTTTTTCCTCAAGCTGTTTTCACCAAGTCTTGGCATTATTGTGGTGCGCTGGACAGAATCAGAGTCGTGGGAGTAAAGTTTTGGGTACGTTTCACTATCACGGTTCCTGATAATGATTCGGGGGACGCGGAGGGAGGGAAGGAAATGCTCACCACGCTTGACTCCGCTGGTGGCGTCTATCCTTTGCCCTACACTGTTCTCGGCTCTGTCAACACCACTCTGGTACAACTTCCCCGCCATAATCGACTACTTCATCTTTCGTTCTTCCTCCTGTTTATTTACTTTATATTTCTTTCTCTCGCCACGTTGGCTCTTACTCCGTCTATTAGTTGACTCAGAAGCAGTTTGACTTCCTCTGTTGCTTCTCTTCCTTTAATTAATAAGTCTCCCATAAGCAACTGTTACTACGTCTCTATATATAGAGCTTCGTCTGTCCTTACGGTACAGCTTCCCAAACCTTACACCAAACCTTGACTTGTTTGTCCGGTAGGACTCCTTCTCCCACATAACACTGGAAGGTGATGAATCTAATATGCAGAAATCTGAGATACGAGATAACCACCTTTAAATTTCCGAGGAGGGGAAGGCGTACCAAAGAGAAGGTAAATTACTTGACCACTTAATGAAAACTGCTCATTCGTACCATGATGAGAAGCTTGTTTTTTGTTAGCCACAGTGATCACATTTCATTGTTGGGAAGCGTTCTCTCTCTCTTTCTCTCTCTCTCTCTCTCTCTCTCTCTCTCTCTCTCTCTCTCTCTCTCTCTCTCTCATTCTCTCTCTGTCTGTGTGTGTGTGTGTGTGTGTGTGTGTGTGTGTGTGTGTGTGTGCGCGCGTTGTGCAGCTACTCTGCCTTAAAGATTCTAATAAAACTTGACAAAAAAAAGTAGTTGCAATTTCGAGTTTTAACATGAATTGATCCCATCTGAACTGTTCCTCTCCAGTGCCCCGGTGAGGATGATACTCACTCAAAAAAACAGCGGAGGTGAGAAAGTTCCTTGCGTACACAGGAGGCGGGAGAACTCACGAGGGGGGGAAATCAATGACGACTCGCAAAGATCCTCACAGCACACCCACACCAGCCCCACACTAGCAGCCTCCCGCCCCACACACACACGCACACACACACACACATGCGGTGATGGCTCAGGTGAGTTGGCGATAAAACAACTTGAGTATAAACTAACTTAAAAAAAAAAAAAACATGGGAAATTCACTTAAAGCACATAACTTTCACCAATATATTTTTGTACTTGAAAGTTGAGTTTTATCGTCTCCCAAAGTTTTGGTGGTGCGCAACGACGGAATGCCGAACTACACACCTTACTCCTTGTGTGTGTGTGTGTGTGTGTGTGTGTGTGTGTGTGTGTGTACCTAGTTGTATATTACAGGATTCCGGCGGGGCTCATAGTGACCTGTCTCCATATCTACATTTATCGCAACTTTTCCTTAAATTTGTGCACACTTTCTGCTGTTACAATCTCTTCACTCAATCCATTCCAGATGTCCACCGTCCTATGTGGAAAACTGAACTTCTTAATGAGAGAGAGAGAGAGAGAGAGAGAGAGAGAGAGAGAGAGAGAGAGAGAGAGAGAGTATAGGGGGAAGGGGAGCGCTTCCCGTAGGATCAATTACACTCTTAAGCTCTTACTTCCTACTGGCCGGGCCGAGGACGAGAGGGGAGCAGCGCTGTCACCACCACCACCACCACCACCTCTACCACCGCTTCCACCACCAACACTAGCAATATCCAAGCCATCACAGCCATCACTAACACCAACGCAGAAACGTTGATACCACCAACACCATTACCATGCAGACCACCTCCACTAGCACTCTCGATACACAATCACCAGGTTCCACACCACCGTCACCATCACAGTCAGGGATGTACAGCCACCACAGCATCAGGTTCTGGCTGGAATCTCAAATTTTAGGACCTTCATCTCGCTCGGCATCGCTTTGAAGACCAGCCCAGTGTAAGCGACATCCATACATTACAGCGCAGTCTTAAATGTTTAGTGAATTAATGAACACATCGTAACACTCTTTCAGAAATGGGAATGACATGACGATGAATTAAATAGTTACGCAAAGACGCTTGAAATCAACGTTGCGCAATCTTTACCGTGCGTACTGTACAAAGAATACAACACAGTTAATAAACATAACACGTTACTTGTTGTTAGGAAGGTTAAACTAATTCCTATGACGCTGGTGGAAGTTATTTCACCGCCATTAACCTTTGAGGCAGTTTACAACCTGGTGAGCTGCCATAAATACGGTCTATTCTATTTAATGAGTTTGAGTAAAATCTTGCAATAATAACGAAGAAAATAAATTAGCTTTTTCTGAGAACATTTCATCCACACCTGGCAATGCACACATAGTTTTGTGATAATGTAACGAAACTTAATGAGTGAATCTATACAGCTGGGTTAATTTTCCTCGCCACGACCATTGCAACAAGCGGCAACAGCTTTCATAAACATCCATGACCAAATTTTCAGCAAAGCTGAAGTGATTCTGTTCCCTCAGTGAGAGGGGAATTGAGGCTCTACCATCCAGCTCCCCTTGCTGCCCAACACCTCAGCGACAACACAATCTGGCGGTCCACACAAGTCTCCCCTTTAAGAGAACAGCCCCATTTACCAGCGGACTCACGCCCTTGTGGGTGGCCCGGGATCTACCTCAGTATCTCTTGCGTTTAGTGGCTGCCGGACCCAAGGGGAGCGCCTCAGGACCGAGGAAGGATGGAGCAAATACTCTGAAATGTGATGGCTATTACTCTTTTGTTAGTGTTTTTATGACTATCTTCAGTGTCACTTAAGCTTGTAAACAATTTATCACTTACCCTCTATTGTTTCATTCTTGACTTTAAGCAAATATCTTCAATTTCATCACTTGCCAAATTGCCCTCTTCTCATTCTCAGGCTGACCATCGTAAAGATTAGCAGGTAACACATGGCTTTAAATCAAGAAGTGTGTGTGTGTGTGTGTGTGTGTGTGTGTGTGTGTGTGTGTGTGTGTGTGTGTGTGTGTGTGTGTGTGTGTACTAATTTTTCTACCGGTACGCCATAAGACATTAATTGTCACCCTAGTGATTAAATTCAGGCGGGATTATCTCAGCGGCGGCGCGTCCCATCCGCTGCAATAACCGTCCGTCACCGTCGCCGGGTAGTCATTTCTCCTCCAAAACGGTCACTCGTGATTTAACTCAGTTTGTTCTGCGCCTCGTGATGTTCCTTTACTTCACGGCTGGCAACCTTGCTATGAAATATACCACTAGCATATAATGGCAGGCGGATACGTGCAGTCCTGCCAGATCTCGGCGTGTCTGGTGGGGTACTATCCGCTGTGGGGGTGGCGTGCTCGCTAAAGGCTACACTGATGTTGGAGTATTCGACTCACTCTATTCCTGAAATTATCTGCAGCCTTATATGACTGAAAAAGTCCCGGTCACACACAATAATAAATGCAAATACAATAAAAAGAAAAAAAAAAATGTCTAGATCATCCAAGAGAAAATTATTTCACCGTCAACGCAATACTGTCCCCCGTTACACACACACACACACACACACACACACACAGCACAATAACTGGCTATTCTCTTATTCTCAAGCATGTTGTATTTCCAGAGCGCCCTGCCTTTACTATCGAGTGGTGCAAGTCAAAGTAATGCACATCATTTCACAAGATCATAACAGCTGCTCTCGTGCTTCGTCAGTTGTACAGTATGCATTGGTTGTTGTGATAATCTATACTTCATGTTTATTACTTTATAGGTTATCAAGCCTGAAAGTATTCTCGGCGAAATGTTATTCATTGACGTGGATTGGTCTCGGTTTAAGGTATATTCGAAGATACTAAAGCTAGTAATCTTAGAGACTGAGAATAAATAAGATGGATTTGATCAGGTCATTCGCTGCTGTGCTTGGGGAGGACAGGGTTGGGAGTAGAGGTTGTCAGAGAGTACCTACCTGGACGCACGTAAAGGGAGTGATCCTCTCCGTCAACTAATATATAAAACTGCAGGTTTCACTTATCTATATGCATACTGCTGTTATAACGAAAATACTGAATGAAAATGAAAACAAAGTGTTGCACAACATGAATAACAGTGGTAAGGCTGTATTCCATAACTTGAATGTAACATGAATTCTTGAAAAGGTATGTAGTTTGAAAATTAAAAGTTAAGAGCATAAGTGTGTATGATATGAATAAGTTCTTTTAAATATTTAGTGTTTCATATGATACTTAAAAGATACACTTCAAAATCTCTGCACTTTCGGTGTGGTAAAGACCACACAGTCCGTGGTGAACGCAGTACTTGCCAGTCAGGGTGCAGGAAGCGTTTCACACCTTGCGGCGCCCGCCTGTGATGAGAGGACAAATAGATACAAGCGCGCACTACACGAGGTTGTGTGACGAGCGAGGGTGAGGTATGTCTTGCTTCAGTCTCAGCACATGAGGTATTGTTCCAACACCAACAAGTAAGTGCATGTCTGAGGTGCCAATTTCTCTCTTTGGTCTATTTTGCTGCAATAACAACACGGGTCGCAGACACAGAGAAATACCACCAGTAACCACACGACAAGGAAACGAGTCACACTTCACGAGAACCTCATACACAACTTGACTCACCGCCGTCTCGCTCACGACTGTCTGCTGGACCAACGTAACGCTCGTGTAGGCTTGCTTACCAAGCTGCTGCTGCGGAGTCCCACTCGCATCGCTCCCATCCTCGACTCCCGCCACCGCCTTCCTTATACTTCCACCTGCGCACATACCTTTACTTCCATAGACTACTTATATATATATATATATATATATATATATATATATATATATATATATATATATATATATATATATATATATATATATATATAGATAGATAGATAGATAGATAGATAGATAGATAGATAGATAGATAGAAAGATAGATAGATAGATAGATAGATAGATAGATAGATAGATAGATAAATGGATTGATAGATAGATAGATAGATAGAGAGAAAGACAGACAGACAGACAGAGAGAGAGAGAGAGAGAGAGAGAGAGAGAGAGAGAGAGAGAGAGAGAGAGAGAGGTAGTCCAGTAACAACGAACTAACGAACAGTGAGTCCACCAAGGATAACTGTGAGAACAGTAAGTGTTAGCTGACAAAACTCATCACATCGCCCATTGTTCTTGACCAGAATGGCCTTTATTACTGAGATCCACAAAACAATTACAGTGGAATACAGCATTGCGTCAAGGTACAGCTGCACCGTAACAGAGGTTACGAGCACACAGGTGAACGTTTGTTTGGTGATGCACAACTAAGGAAATTTCCATTACATTTTTTTCTTTTTCGTGCAAAACGACCGAATCATTCAACTTTCCACTACAAGAATGGCGAGCTATGATTGTGAAGTAAGAAGAAAACACAAAGAATGAAGTCAAGTAAGATGCACATAGTAGAAGAATCAAGCTGGGAGGAATATGAGTGTGGAGAACGCAAGACTGGTCAGCAGTAAGGGGTGGTTGACGGCGGCTGGAGGGACACAGATCAACATGAGGAGGTAGGTCTCTTCGCTACCAGGAAGGCGCTCCATCACCAACACCGCCCGCCAACATCCTCCAGGGAACTTCTGGTGTTTGTTCAATATTAGGGGACGTGCCTTGAATGTGTCCGGACCGGGCCACACACAATAGGTTTGTTTACTCTTCGACGTGTGGATGAGCGGCGACAACTGAGGCAGCGGTCTGGCCTCCTGTGACTCCATCCACTGGCCCGGAGATAGTTTTCATCAAGCGCTGTTATTCTGTTGGCTAGTTTTTTGTTTCCGACGCGGGTGTGACGTTGCTCTTTTCTGGCACATCAATGGAATACAACGCTCTATCTATTTGCGTCATAATGTAACCACGGGCAAATTCTTCGAGATAATCCTGCTCCATATTTCCTTCCTATACTTGATGAAACAACCTTCCTACCCTTATGTTTACCTAGAGTGACTTTTCAACTCAAGGGATTTTAATAGTTAAAGACCATTAATTAAAAGTCGTGAGTTGTATTACGCCACACCTCTCTCAGCCCCACTCCATGTCCACCTCCCAACCCATGCTCCCTTATTTCTTCTTTTTGCATTTCTCATACTATTACCTTCATCTAACCCCGCTTCTCTCTCTCTCTCTCTCTCTCTCTCTCTCTCTCTCTCTCTCTCTCTCTCTCTCTCTCTCTCTCTCTCTCTATATATATATATATATATATATATATATATATATATATATATATATATATATATATATATATATATATATATATATATATATATATATATATATATATATATATATATATATATATATATATATATATATATATATATATATATATATATATATATATATACATACATACATACATACATACATACATATATACATATACATATACATATGCATATTTTAAACACACACACACACACACACACACACACACACACACACACACACACACACACACACGTTGCCATTACGTAAAACTGTAACGCACAGCACTTGTGAAAATATTAAACAGAACATCCACCTACTTGCTCGTGTAGGGCTGGGCGAGGATATTGTCCTTAGAATTGTTCAGCATGCCACCAAGAGCACGTTGACCATTCCCTTTACAAAAACGTAAAGCTCTGCTCATCTGCCAAGCTGTGTTCACTCAGTGTACGAGATGCATTGCTAAGCACGTTACTTTCCTTTGAACAGTAGCCGAACATCTCGGGAGTGTGCAAATAGACTAACGATAAATCCAGCAACCCAACACTCTCATGCAACACTTACGAGGCTGAACATCAAATTTGCATTCGTGTTATCATTGTATATTCAGCTCCAGCCAGCTGGCGGCTTCTGGCTCAGCCAAACTACACACACTATGATATTTACAGTTGCAGATTAGCTTGCGAGGCTTACTTGGACAAACAACTCATGGTCTTAATTCTAGAAGGGAAAAGCAAACTCAGAGAAAGATACTGTAATTACTTTTCGCGGCAATTGTCTGCGCAGAAATGCTCACACACACACACACACACACACACACACGCGGGAAAAAATAATGGTCATGTAGGAGCGGCCACTCCTCGTTCCATTGGCTGTCAGACCACGCACATACCCACCCGCGTATATTCCCTGCTTCTCCCTCTGCAAGCTGGGCGTGAGGCCATCACGCTCCAGATAAATCTTAAAGCATGGCAAGATGCAGCAACACTCATACAGATCACTTCCTGGCTATATTTTGATAAATAATCAGTACCATCGTGTCCCCCAAAAAGCAGTACTCATGAGCATTACATGACTTTATAACCAACATGAAATCTACTGCAAAAGATTCCTTTGTATATGGAAAGTGAATATCTAGTATGGGAGCTCCTCAACACTACAGTACGATATAGAAATACCTCAGTTCCATCACACGCTCACACATGCCTCTCTCCTGCATGCCGCTTTTCTGGTGAATACTAGTAAGTTATCGCCTTCTGTACCGCGTCTTCACGTGATGTCGATATCATTGTAATTCTACTTAATACAGTAGTGCACCAAAAGAAGACAGTGCAATTTACACATGCGTCCCTTGTCCGCCATATGTCCGAGATCACGAGGTGGGAACTCTGTTAGTACACCAGTGGCAATAATGTAAATATTATCACTTAGGTCTTAAGCAAAGCTACTTCTTCCATTAAAGAAAAGGGAAATTTATATTCTCGTACAGTACAATAATATACAACTCTCTCTCTCTCTCTCTCTCTCTCTCTACACACACACACACACACACACACACACACACACACACACAAGAACAACGCTATGCTGTGCAAGAAAGAAGGAAAATAAGATCCCCGTGGAAGCATCCGCCTGTTCCCCGAGGTAATGGTCGGCAACATCCTCGCGAGGGCGGGGCGCATAATAATTTGTCTGTGAGTCCAGCGAGGCGAAATCAATGCGATTCACGTTCAGCCCTGCTAGGACCCGTCCGCGGAAAGGTGGGGTCGCAGGATGCTATTCGGAATGTTGCTAGTTTTGCTTGCCTTTGTAATTTCAGAGAGCAAGAAGTGAGGTAATTTGTGGTTACTGTAGTACTGCGAGCCGAGTTCCATACCTAGCCAGCATTCTGAGGCCGGAACACATCAGTAAGAGTCGAAATTTTGGTGTGCTTAAGCGGGGTCACATATCACGAGTTGTATGTGAACATTTCCTCCTGGTTACCAAAGCTCATGGAGTGCACACAGTTAGGTCATTCACCTGTGTCAAGACGGCTCTATAGTGCACGCTTACTTATAAACAGGACGCAATATGAAGCTTTTCTTTCCTTAGACCAACTCATTATTCACATGCTGCAACCACTCATACCGTGATGTAATGTGAAATGCTCTTTAGATGTGATTGTTGCGTGTATTCGTTTAAGCCCTTCAGTACTGGGACACATTTTACCTTGAGTTTTGGGTGTGATGAGACGATTTTATTGATATTAGGAAGGGTTTATGGAGGTCAGAAGATCAATAGCCACAATTTTCACCATCTTAATCACCCCCCCTGAGTTTCTGAAAGTGTATAAAATCACTAAATAGTAAGCAGAATGAATATGAAAACGCGTCATGGTACTGAGAGGGCTAGTTAAGTCGTCAATTTTCCAAACATTACTGCACTTTCTCGTGTGTTCGTTTCATTAACTGGATTAGTCGACAAGTGCATTTTATTTTTCACTCCCTCCATCTGTTGTCCTCCTTACGGCCTCACCTCCAAAACACACAGCTTGAGCACATTCCAGTGTTTTCTAAAATGTTAAAAATTACATACTTTCTTTTTTTCACACACAGATGTAAAAGACACTTATTAATCATTCAAACTCCCATTTACTCCTTCCCCGCACTGGCAAAAAAGGAGAAAAATTACTACGAACTTTGTCTGCTCTTTAGTGCATGCTTTCTTACGAACTACTGCCTGGTGACACGCAGTTCCCCCCCACACACACAAAAAAAAAAAAAAAAAAAAAAGAAATAGAATAAAATAAATAAATAAAAAAAATGAAAAAAGAATAAATGAATAAAAATAGTAAATGAATAGATAAAATAAAAAGAAAAATAGAAATTGAAAAAAATAAAAAACAGGAGACTCACCACCACCACCACCACCACCACTACTAACAACAACACCACCATCACCACCATCACCACTACTAACATCACCACCACCACCACCACCACCACCACCACTACTAACAACAACACCACCACCACCACCACCACTACTAACAACACCACCACCACCAACACCACCACCACCACCACTAACATCACCACCACTAACACCACCACCACCAACACCACCACCACCACCACTAACATCACCACCACTAACACCACCACCACCACCACCACCACTAACATCACCACCACTAACACCACCACCACCACCACCACCACCACCACTAACATCACCACCACTAACACCACCATCACCACCACCCCCACCATCACCACCCCTACCATTCCAAGGGGACAGACACAATAGCAGCAATAATATTGAAACCATACCTGACACGAAAACAACATATTTTGCAATTAGTCACGAGCTATAACGATTACTAACATCGCCGCCACTACCACCACCACTACCGCCACCGCCTATAATCAACACTACAGCCGACACCACCACCATCAACACCATTATTTTCGACACCAGCACTAGCAGCAGCAGCAGCAGCAATAATAACACTCAAACAAGAAAATGTACAAAACCAGTCACCACTTTCATCACGAGAGCCAGAAACAAAAACGTCAGATCATAAATCAACAGGAAAAAAAGTCTACAATGCCCGTGAATTGACAAGCCTTAGTGAGCGTACACTATCACCAAGTAAGCGATCACTCCCGGGCGATAAGTGACCGAGGAAAAGTTATCCCTTGCGGACTGGCGTGAGTAGAAAGTGTTTGCAGTGAGGGGACTCATGCCAGGGAAGTATACGTAAGAGGCAATGTACTAAGTGTTTTACCGCTACTTCTACAGTAGTTACATTGGTTTCTTTCTATTCTAAGCTATGTAAAAATTGTCACAGGCATAAAACTTAGGTAAGGACTTGACAATGCCTTATGTTAGTGTGTTATATCGCGGGAAAAGAGAGAAAAAACAGAGGTTATTGTGGAGGAATTGTTTTACAGGGAATGAAAAACTGCTGGCATCAGAAACCTTGTGACATTGCATGCACAGAAAAAAGTAACGTTGATCTACACACAAAATACAAATAGATAAATGAATAAACAGATAAATAAATTAATAGAAGCCGCCGTGGTACAGTGGAACCATGCGGGCTTGGGGGTCCGAGGGGTTTCCAAGCGCACGGGTTCGAATCCTGTCCACGGTCCGAGTGTTGGTTGGGTTTCCTCACTTGGGGCAACAGTTTCCTAGCGGGTGGGCTTTGAGATAGAAGGTACCTCAAAAAGTATCCACTTTAGCGCTTAAATTCCCGTGAAAAACCCACATTGTATAAACAAAAGTAAGAAATAAAGATAGATAAATGCCTAACAACAAAATGCAAGAGAAAAACCGTGCGAAATCAATCCTTAGTATAAAAACTCCCAGTCTTATCTTGCGTAATCACTGCATCGATGGACCTTGTGACATAAAACGAAAAGAAAAAGTGTACAGTGTCATTGATATTATGTGTCAGCTTGCAGCGTTTCCTATATACCAAGTACTACATATAGATCGCCCTTTGTTTCTACGAGTACTTTCCATCTTTCTTCATTGTTTATGCGCACCAATACCATACAGGTTCTCCTTTCTCATGCCCGCGTCCGTAAAGTTCATCCATCTTTTCTATGATCTCAGTTCATTTCCCCATCGATCGATCACTATTGTTCTTCCGACACTGCTCGTCCATTTTCCTCACATGCTCCCACCATGATACTCTCTAGTCTCTGTACTGAAATTCTCTCTGGTGTTCTGCCGCTTGCTTCTAGTTACTACTCTTGTCATTGCACCCGGTATCATATCACACTCTCTTGTTCCTCATATCTACCTCATGCACCATTCCCAGGCCAATCATTTACTACATAAGCTGTTGTATTGACCAATTAATAACATAGCACTTATACCAAACTTAGCGTGTCTGGGGCAATAAACTGTTTTCACTGGCTCCACTATCGCCACGTCTGGTGACACGCGTTCCCCAGCGCTTGGCTACCATGTACACGAAAGAGGCGCTGCAGTGCCGGCAATTTGGTGTTCGGGTGACAGATTCGCTCTATCTCTCCAAGGTATATTCTAGTGAGGAAATACTCACAGGACGTCCTTGCTCCTATATATTTCTACGCATGTAATTGAAATAGCTCTCTGCGTGAAGCTAATTAGTTTTTTTTCCCTTTGATGACAGAAATTTGTTTTTCCAACTATGTAATTGGCTTTTTCTCTTTGTTCAGGCATGTTCACCAAGTACTCGCACTAAAACACCCGCGCAATAACGCCAAACAACATTTATATGGTAAACTGCACTGCGTGTATTTGACGCTGGCTGCAGTACTATGTGTGTGTTTTTCTTTCTAATGAAATTAATGAAAATACGAAAAGCATTTCCAGTTGTGTGTGTGTGTGTGTGTGTGTGTGTGTGTGTGTGTGTGTGTGTGTGTGTGTGTGTGTGTGTGTGTGTGTGTGTGTATGATGTTGAAATTCATATATGATTTTATGATATATAAAATGAAAAATCTCACTGTTGTTTAATCGAAATAATAATGATGAAAAATGAATTAAAACATGATATTTAATTTTCTGTATTCTTTTAAGTTATATCTTTTCCAAACTGACATCCACTGCCTTCATTAGCGCACACTTTTACAATGAATGTAAAAATTGCATGATTCTTGCAAACAAAAGCTCTCTCTCTCTCTCTCTCTCTCTCTCTCTCTCTCTCTCTCTCTCTCTCTCTCTCTCTCTCTCTCTCTCTCTCTCTCTCTCTCTCTATATATATATATATATATATATATATATATATATATATATATATATATACACACACACACACACACACACACACACGAAAATGATATGTGTGCCAGTAGTTGAAATGACATCTGTTCGCTTCGATATGAAAAAGTCGTTGTTATATTCATTCATTTTGTACTTGAAGGCAAGTGAAATGAGAAATTATCTAGCTTGAGTCTGTGCAGGGTAACATTTTCCATTTATTTACTTTGGTGTTGCCGAAGGAGCTGAAGGGAGTGGGCGGAGAGGTTTGTCCGAGGCCTGAGAAATGAGTGTGTTACAGGACACCACCGTCATATTTAGGAGTGCAGGCCAACTTGCTGCGTCTTCAGAGACAACACCAGCTGCTAGCACCGGAGAGTTACGGCGGGACTTAAGTGTTCTGCTTGAACCGTTTCATTGTCGTCTCCTTCAGTTGGTTATTAACTCAGATTTATGTGGATTGTATTTTCTTCTAATGTTCTTGAAATCCTTTATCACTATATCTTTCCCTATAATTCGAGTAAACAAAAGAAATGATCAACATTCTCCACTTCATTATTACAAGTAATGCTGTCCTTGTGACGTGAAACATCAAAAGACGCGTCGTCGCAGACTGTGACAGGACGTATTTCGCCGCACGTCCGCCTCTGTGGACTGTTTGGCAAGTGCTATCGGAAGAAAGGATGGATGCGTGGTGTCTATATATATTACGAGTATATCAGGGTATGACTAGCAGCCTCTTGTCAGTCCCTTATCGCACTGCATTGCTCAAAGGCTACATTATAGGGTAATATACAAGTATGAAAAGAGAAACGAAATTTTCGATATTTCAACACACACACACACACACACACACACACACACACACACGTTTTGAATGCGCTTAAAACCATGGAATGTGTGGCGATATAGTGTCCTATGCTGCCTGATGTGCAGAGTGACAACAGAGCAGAGCCAAGTGATTAATTTTTTTCTTTTTTTTTAAGTAAGTTTCCTCAATTTTGAAACAATATTTTCTCGACTTAATATGTTTCAGTCTTCTGTTCAGCGCTGCTTCAACCTTTCTGGGTTGAGTGACAAACCGATCCAATTACAAAGGAGTCACGTTTGTCAAGACTTTTCAGTGTCTGGTGAGAAGAAATATATGTTTTCCCACCAAAATTTAACGCAAGAAGAATAGCAGAGCCTAAAAGTTTTGATGAAGCATATCTTACTTTAATCCTGTAATTTTGATCCTTGAATATATAGAGTGGTCTGTTAGAAGATCATAAATGCTAAGTACCTGAAAAACAAAGGAGGGAGGAGGCGAGGTGGAAGGGCGTTAGTTGGGGGCGGAGGAAGGAAACACGCGACCCAAGGGAGACAAACACCGGGGTAATTAGCTGAGGAAGGAGCACAAGCTCGTAAATACGAAGCGAGAGCACCTGCTTCAGTTCGCTCCTGTTCTAATGAGTTTCTGGGCTTGGCTGCCGCTACCCCACCCTAATGGCAGGCATTTACTGGTTATCACAACAGATGCTGGCGGCCCAGTGGCAGGCTTAATGTGCTGTAATTGAATTTCTGTAAGTGATTTTCTCGCGAGGGAGAGGGGCGTGGAAAGGTAGCGTTACCTGCACATTGTTGCCACAGGGACGATGCGTGCCTCTGCTCGCCTTGGCCGTCCTGGAGCGCTGCGCCGCTTCCCTGTTCTTACACACCGCCACCGCACCACACCTGTGTGTTAATGAGAATTGGATGCATTCAACAGACAAACGTATGAAAAAGAAGATGCTGGAAACATTACGCAATCTTAGAAAAAAAAAGACAAAGAATAGTAAGAAATATATAACAAAGTAGATATGAAAAAAGAGGTGACACCATACATAAGTCAGGAGGAAAAAAATACCGCATAATATAATAAGAATTTAGAATAATTACTCTACAACAAGGAAAAAAACAAGAAAATATTGATAAACCCGGAAAAAGATAGCATCGTTTAGCAGGTAAAGCATAACAACTCAGACTTCGAAAATTCAATCAGGCTCCTCACTGTCCTGTACTTTATCCAGAGCTTCTGCGGGGATTGGATCAGGAATTTAATAAAAGTAGCAGCCAAAAAGGGCCGGCCTATGAGAAGGGAGAGTTGATAGGCTCAGGAAGCTCTAGGGCCTAGGCAATATAAGGGAAGCGACTAGGAATGTTGTCTATACTAGAATATCTCACAATTTCATTACATATATATTTTTACTGTATGATAACCAGTCAAGGAAAGCAAAAAATACATACAAAAAGTCCCACCGAGGTGATGGTTCCTGAACAAGTGGTGTGCTTTAACTCTTTCAGTACTTGGACGTATTTCTCACCATTTCATTACATATATGTTTTTACTATATGATAACCAGTCAAGGGAAGCAAAAAATACATACAAGAGGTCCCATTGAGGTGATGATTCCTGAAACAAGTGGTGTGCTTTATCCCTTTTAGTATTGGGACGCGTTTTTTACCATGAGTTTTGGGTGTTATTAGACCATTTTATTGACATGAGGAAGGGTCTATGGAAGTCAGACGATTAATTAATGGCCACAGTCTTCACTATTTTAATCCCCCACATAAATTTCTGAAGCTGTATAAAATCACCAAATAGTAACCACAATGAATATGGAAACGCGTCACGGTGCTGAAGAGGTTAAAGGAATGAAGTGATACGCAACACTACACTTCTGCACTAGTGAGGGAATAAAGCCAACATAACAAATTAAAGTATTCGCAAAAGGAAATGGAGAATAATATTGAAACTTTAACCAATTAACCATAACGTACACACGCACACACACACACACACACACACACACACACACACACACACACACACACACACACACACACACAGTCCACACTATTTTTTTTTTCTGTGCACAGTAATGACACCATCCACACTTGATGCCCTCATCACACAGCCACTAATCCACCACTCCACTCACCGCCGCTCCACACTGCACCTCTCCGCACAATAAAAGGAATACATCAGGGAGAGCCATCATAAAGGTAATACTTTCAGCCATTACCTGAACCTATACACATACAGAAGCGCAGGCAGTAAAACCGCCTCACGTCATGTATAGCACCACCATCTCCACGCCATGCAGCGGTCCAGGATACACTGTGTACACTTTACTACACTTTACTACACTCGTATACGTAAATCTGTACTAACAAATGCATTCGATCCAACGGTCACTCACTCGTCATTCCAGTTAATAGAGAGACGCACTCCTCTCATAGCGGCACAGACGGAATCACCACCACGCGATGCACACTCACACTTCTATATCTAATACACTCACTCATCACTCCAACTGCTGCGGTCGGAATGGATGCGAGAGAGAAAAGAAAGATGTAATTACAAACCAACTCAATTTTACATACAGAAAGATCTATATACATGGGAAAATATTTATATGTGTTAAGATAAGTAAACAAAATACTAGCAAAATTTTTAGCTATTATCATCAAGCAGAAATCAAGCTGTTGTGTGAATGGGCCGTGTCTTTCCATCGCCTGGGCCTCCCATAAGCCTGTGAATGGGAATCAATGGTAGCCTGGCGGAGAGTTGCATGTGTTCCTCTACACAGCAGAAGTCGTGAGGCAACATTACCACACCCTGAATTGTTTGACTTCGCATTTGTGTCTTTGATGACTTCATGAGGCTTCCAGGAGAGATATTTCCTTGTGGATAAGAGAGAAAAGCGCATCAAGAGAAGAAGGGTCGTCGCCGCTAGTGTTGCCCTTCAGGAATTCATTGGTTTTACTGCGTCGGTAGGTGAACACGTGAAAGACCCAGTTAATGATTTAAATTCTGATCGAAAGTAAGGGTCATTGTGAATACTTAAAACATTACAAGAGGATCGTGTCACCGCTAGGTTAGGTTAGCTTTGGTTAGTTTTATCCCTGACTTTTGAATAACTCATAATAACTTTAAGGAAACTGGCAATTAGTGGGCCTTTTCTTCCATTTTTTGTTACCCTTGGCCAGTCTCTTCTCTTGCATAAAAAAGTAAAATAAAGAAAAATAAAGAATTACTACATGTACCAATATGAAATACACACACACACACACACACACACACACACACACACACACACACACACACACACACACACACACACACACACACACACACACACACGAAGACCAAGGATCTAACACGAGAGAGAGAGAGAGAGAGAGAGAGAGAGAGAGAGAGAGAGAGAGAGAGAGAGAGAGAGAGAGAGAGAGAGAGAGAGAGAGAGAGAGAGAGAGAGAGAGAGAGAGAGAGAGAGAGAGAGAGAGAGAGAGAGAGAGGAAAAGAAAAATGCCACTTATAAAAATGGTTGTGAATGTTAAGATGAAACAGAGAGGTGCTGGTCAAAAGCTGAATAGAAACGAGTGATTCTGTCCTCTACAAACTGAAGTGAAAATGGTAAGTTTTCAAAAGTCTCGAAAATTACGAGAAGGCGGAGAGAGCAAGATAAGTTCTCGAGGGAATGGAGCCAATTCTGGACGGAGGATTTTTCCAACTGCGGGGGAAGTGCTCTGTTGGAGTCGAGCTGCGTAAACACCGCGGCTTGGGGAGAAAAAGTTTGAAAAGTGATGGTGGGAAAGCTCTCCAGGACGAGGTTATGGAACGAGGAGCTGGGACGCCTCTCTCCTCGGGTTGCTGGAGTGGCCCCAAGGAACTCCTGTGCTCAGAGAGTTGAGGTGGAGGAATGTGTATTAACATTTTTTGCGGGACGGCAAAGTCAGTACGTTTTGATTAAAAAGTCCTCGCTGACTCGATCTACCATTCCCGAGCCGCTTTCAGTGTCCACAAATGTCTGAAAGATTAATTAGTATAGACAGTAAGTGCTTACACCTCCCCATTCCCGCTGTGCTTCATGACCCTGTCTACGCTGATGGCGGGATGGGACCTCCATTTACATATATATATATATATATATATATATATATATATATATATATATATATATATATATATATATATATATATATATATATATATATATATATATATATATATATATATATATATATATATATATATATATATATATATATATATATATATATATATTTTTTTTTTTTTTTTTTTTTTACTATTAACTGAAAAGAGAAAGAACTTAAGAAAAGTGTGAAAATCAATTTGTTTAATTTGTATAGTAAACAAGAAGGTCTGGAATGAAAGTTGAGTGCAGTTAAATACTGATGAATCTCCACTATCTTATATGCTTTTGTTAGTAATTAATCTCTTCACTGTAATCATTTAGTGACAATTTTGCGCAGGCTTTCCTTTCATCACGATGCTGCGGCGACGCTACACGTGGCTGTTTAATTAGCTTTGGCTTCTTTTAATATTTTGTGACTCACGCTGTGGAGACAAAAGCCCGCCTGGTGAATTTCCAGAAATAATTCTTCTGCCCTCCCCCCGTCTCTCTCTCTCTCTCTCTCTCTCTCTCTCTCTCTCTCTCTCTCTCTCTCTCTCTCTCTCTCTCTCAACTTCTTTCTATAACTTTTCACTCCAGTTTACTTAATCCGTTTCCCATTTCATCTCGTGGGCCTGCCTCCCTCTCGCCTGGCATTCTTCCTGCCCTCCCTCGCTCGCTTGCTTGCTTTTCTTTTTTCCGGCCTAAAGAAGGAGCTACAGCCAGAGTAATTGCAAGATATAGGCCTTGGATGTATTGCTGTTACTATAACTTTTTTTCTTTTCTGTAAAGATATGCTTAGTGGTGATGCTCTTTTATAATTCGTAATAAGAAAAGAAGTTGGTATTTCGATGACTCTAACTGCAGGCTAAGGTAACGAGCCACTTCAAATTATCAGCCACGACTATTCTTCCCTCAATAGACCCTTCAGCCTGAAATTGCTAACAGTAAACACTCTTTTTTAGAGGGAACTTCCTTGTGAATCCCTTGTAGAGCCTAAAAAGTCTTCTCAGGAATGTCAGCAATGCCAACCAGCCCTGCTCGATACCCCGAACACTGGCTTGCCGAAAGGAAACTCTCAGTCTTGCTGCGAGGAGAGCAGAGGAGCAGGGCCGGGCCAAGAGCAAGGAAGGATGGAAGAGAGGAAGGTTGCACCAATACACAGAATAAAAATTGCTCGCCCATGGAAGGGAGCATTCTCTCTCTCTCTCTCTCTCTCTCTCTCTCTCTCTCTCTCTCTCTCTCTCTCTCTCTCTCTCTCTCTCTCTCATATTCACTTAATGCTGTGTCAGTTCAATAACTTATCTATGAAGCACACACACACACACACACACACACACACACACACACACACACAGAGAAGAGAGATATATATATATATATATATATATATATATATATATATATATATATATATATATATATATATATATATATATATATATAGAGAGAGAGAGAGAGAGAGAGAGAGAGAGAGAGAGAGAGAGAGAGAGAGAGAGAAACCTTCTTCAATTTAGGTGCAAACTTTCGAGCAACCTGTGTACAGACAGCTCCTTACTTGAAGAATCAGTTTTCCCACCTATATATCTAACAAGTGACATACATCATCTTTTTTTTTTTTTTTCATTACGGCTGGCATTGGTCAGCGCTTCCTTTTACGTTCCTTCTCTCTCTCTCTCTCTCTCTCTCTCTCTCTCTCTCTCTCTCTCTCTCTCTCTCTCTCTCTCTCTCTCTCTCTCGTTACATCGATGCTACTGAACGTTCCATTCGCTTTATACATTTCTAAACTTGTGTTCCATCCTTTCAGTCGGTTCCAGCACTAACTCCAACGCTATGCTGTCCTGTCTCTTCCTGCTCCGTACTGTGATAACGTCAAATTTTGCTAACTTTCTACAGTCGGCTGCCAGTTGCACCAAGTTGCAATTCCCTCGATATGCATTATTCAAGGTCCCACGGCGACTTTGTGGAGGTAATGAGCCGAGTCCAGGAAGACCCAGACGTAATGCCAGGCTTTAAGAATCACCTTTTTACTTATTTTGCTTTTGTCTTTCTCTTTTTTTTTTTTCAAGTTAAGGTTGGATAGCTTTTGGCAAGGTGATAAATGCTAATGACCTTCAGATGTTTTCTTTTTTTCTCTTCTTTTGTTTCACCTCGGCTTTCAGTTTTGTTTTCCTTTAAGGTTCACTGAACTTAGCTCTTCAGTGGATGTGGCTAAAGAAGGCGACGCACCATTTTTTTTTTTTTTTTTGCTCTTGCTTATCTTTCTTTCGTTAAGCATTTTATTATATATATATATATATATATATATATATATATATATATATATATATATATATATATATATATATATATATATATATATATATATATATATATATATATATATATATATATATATATAGAGAGAGAGAGAGAGAGAGAGAGAGAGAGAGAGAGAGAGAGAGAGAGAGAGAGAGAGAGAGAGAGAGAGAGAGAGAGAGAGAGAGAGAGAGTATATTGGTTCCATAAAATATAGCGTGAATGCGGGAACTCTTTTCGCGATTAACGACGCTATCATCTACGTAATTGGAATAGTTAAAGTTTGATGGCGAAATTCAGGCTGTTTTATTGCTGATGATGGACGTCCCCGGTGGGAAAGCAAATTGAGATAATGACCGATATCTTTCACCGACTTTTAGCAGCGCCCTAGTGTAGGCTACCTCTTCCGTATAATTTCTTGCTATTATTGAGGCATTCATTCACCTGTTTATTTACGCCACGATATCCTCAGTGACGGTCCTTACCTAACACACACACACACACACACACACACACAGAGGGATGAGGGTGGCACACGAACATGTCATCCAGCACGCCAGACATTATAGTGATGGTGACGGCAGACATCGCCTTGGAGCGACAGACTAGTGGTGGAGTGGAACAGTGAGGCGCACCAAACAGAAGTGGTGGATGTTGAACTGGTGATGACACTTGGTGAAGGCAGGCTCACCCATGGTACAATAACCATGGGCTCACCAATCCCCCTCTCCAAGCCAACCTGCTAATCTCCCACGGCGGACGGCACATGCTATATGTAGACCAGTCCCAGCCCAGCCCAGCCTCGCCCAGTCAAAGGTAGGCTACCATGAAACGACGGTGAAGATACTTATGTGTACGTGTATAGTAAGTACTGTATCTTATTACTAAATCTTACAGTTAAATTTCCATATCAAAACGACCAAATACTTAAAAAGTGTGAAGAAGAAGTTTTAGAAAGATGGAAGTCCTATAATTCCGGAAAAGTAACCGAAAATAAAGGAATACGTATTCCTAACACCGCGTCTTGACTATATTTTCCCGTACAACTTAAAATCATTAATTCTGATTCTGGCTAACATTTTTTAAATCGATACTGATTAACAGTAATGTAAAGCACAATTATCATACCGTTAGCTCAATGGGTCTTGATTTTTCTTGTGGTAGACCAGCTCACTTTCAGTCCCCTCCTCTCCAGTGCATACATATCTCATCTCTCAAGCTCAGGTTCCATTCTTCACTACTTTCTCAACAAATCAACGCGTCGTTTCCAAACATTTTGGTTCGTGGAAATTCCTCTCTGATCCATCATACTACAAACAAGATCCAAGTCAATATATTAAAGAAATGAATAAATTATTTTTGTGTGGTCAAAGAGTTCCATATTTTTAGTTTTAGTCTTTGTGCTACCACTGAAAGCATACTAGGATCCATGTTCAAGTTGCGAACTTATTTTTTCAGTGAAAACATAATATATACAATGAAATCCATCACAGAGGGAATGAGGCAGTGACATGATCAAAAAGGGCGCCAAACATACCGCTACTCGGCCAGCGTCACTTGGTCCGCGCCGAGCCGCTAAACGGGCGGCGCCACTATGGTGCTGTTATAACTTGAGAATAACAAATTTGGCCGTACGTAACACTAACTGTTGACTATCGCTGTGGCCATGTCTTCTTCCAACACTCCTCCCCCGGAACCCATCGAGGTGAAGGTCCTGCCTCTGGACACTGAGGAGTACAAGGTTCTCAAGATAGACGCAGAAGAGGTGATGACATATCCCCTCTATGAAGACCAAGACACAACTCCTTTCGAATTATTTAAGCAAAGGATGGCCTTTGAAATTAACTCGCTACAAAAGGCGAAGAATTCACAGATAATCAGTGAAGCCAAAGCTTGTGGCATAATGCAGTATCTTAAGTGGAGGAAAAACCCAGCTGATTTTCCTAACACGAAGCTGTCTGATTTCAGTCGCCACACAATACGGGAATATGCGTCTGCCAAAAGGATGGTGCTGATTGATGTGCCGGATTTAGGTTTCTACAATGTGCTTGCCGTACCAAAGAAGTCAGGTGAGGGAACATGCTCAAGATGTGGTGAATTGACATGATGTACTTACTGGTGGCAGAGATTTAAGATTTGTGTCAATATACTTATAACAGAAATAGTTTGCTTGCTATCTTATCTCTGGAAAAAAAATAACGACAGTTGAAAGTAAAGGTAAGGATATCAATTCAGCTTGACATTGTTTGCAATTGAGCGGACAGTTGGTTCAATATATGCAGCTTGGAATGGTGTACCTCTAGTAATTCTAGTGAGTAGATGTGTCTTTAACCCCTTCAGTACTGGAATGCATTTCTATCTTGAGTTTTTGGTATGATTAGACGATTTTATTGATATTAAGAAGGGTCTGTGGAGGTCAAAAGATTAATGGCCACAGTCTTCACTATTTTAATCCCTACTGGAGTTTCTGAAGTAAAATCACCAAATAGTAACCAGATGAATAGAAAAATGCATACTGGAGGGATTAACTTATTAGATTAGTACCTTGATATGGTTTTTGTTGACAATAACCAATACTGGCACCAGTAACATGAGCCATGCTGGGATTTGAGTACATTACATGGGGATTGGGGACACTGGTGAAGCATTAGGGTCCCACTGGGCTTGGTCTGAGGCCTGCTGGTTTGAGTTTCCAGTTATGCATTTCTGTTCCATTGTTACCACATTAAGCAAAGCAAGTGAGATACTGCCAAGCCTGGCAAGAGAGGCTATTAGCTAATGCAGCTCTATGTACTGTACACTTTTTCTATCTAGATATTTACTTTCTCATTTCATACTTATTTTATTCTCACTTGGACATTCCCACCACAGCCTCTCCCATGCTGTCATGGTCTTTTCTGCTTCCTACTAATTTCTATCATCATCTCACAAACACACACACACACACCATGTAGTATAGTGGTAAGCACACACACACACACACACACTATGTAGTATAGTGGTAAGCACACTCTGCTCACAACTGAGAAGACCTGGGTTCAAGTCCCAATGTTGTGAGTCAAATGGACAAACCTTTCAATGTGTAGCTCCTGTTAATCTAGCAGCAAGTAGCTATGTACAGGGTATAATTTGAGGGGTTGTAGCTTTGCTGCCCTGGTGGTCCTGGTGTGGTGTCAGTCCTACCTGAAGATCGGTCTATGAGCTCTGAGCTCTTTCTGTAGGTGAAAGGCTGGCTGGGTGACCAGCAGGTGACCATGGTGAAAAAATTACACACATTACACTGCATAGTGTAATGTGTGTGTGTGTGTATGTTAACATACTTGGCTTATAACCAAGAAGGCCCAGCTTTGAGTCTCTGGCAAAACAAATAGATGAGCATCTTAATGTGTAGCCCCTGTTCACCTAGCAGTAAGTAGGTATGGGATGCAACTTGAGGGGTTGTGGCCAAGCAGTCCCAGTGTGTGGTTTTGTCTTGGTCCCACCCAAAGATTGGTCAGCATGGACCGTCAGCTCTTTCCTTATGGGAGAGAGGAAAATTGGTCAGTGCGAGCCCTCAGCTCTTTCCTTTGGGGAGAGGCTGGCTGGCTGACCAGAAGACAACCGAGGTAAATTACACATACACCACAATGTCTATTATATATTTCTTGCCAAAATGTGTGTGTGTGTGTGTGTGTGTGTGTGTGTGTGTGTCCGTCCGTCTGTGTTAATGGATAACCGGCTATTCATGCCAACAGGCTGTGGGGTCTAGTAGCTATTGCACAAATGTCTTTGCTATCTAGAAATGTATTTTGTCTCAAAGTTATACATGGAGAAGCAAATACTTGGTAACAGAATCAACCTTGACCAAACAAATTTATTAACTACTGTCAAATGCAGGTTTTTAGTAATCACTATTGGATTCACTTAACTAATAGTCTGAAGTTTGTTGAACATATATTTGCTACCGTTTTGCTTTTCAATCATATAAATGTATTAATTATGAGTAGCTGTTTCTTTTATGAGACTCATATTCCTTTGCCATTTCATGCCATTGGTTTTGCTTCTTCACTATGATGAAACTACATTGCCATGTTTGTTATAATCAGTCAACACTTACTCTAGGAAGAAGTATTGCTATATTAAAGAAAAAAAATATTGCATTCAAATAGAAATACTTCAATCCCTACATTAGGAGATAATAAGTATTGTTTACTTTACTGAATCAATATTTCACCCAAAAGTTTACACTAACCATGGTTTTACTTTCCTAATTTTACATATAAACCAAATGTATAAGGAGGAATAGGGCAGAGTTTTCCTGGATGTTGGTCATTGGTTTCATTAACGGTTACTTGTGTTTCAGATTTGGATTCATGTGTGGCATTTTCTGACTACAGACGTGTCATCCATGCTGGCCAGTTGTTTGATGTGGTGCACTGCCTCCACACAGATTCCAACAAAAACACTCACTGTGGCTACAGACCAGTGTATGAAAGGTCAAAACATGAATACTTTGGCATCCCACGTAGCTATGTACGCCTTCACTGCAAGTACTGCCCAGGGTGTGTGGTGGAGCTGACAACCATAAAGCCTCAGCAGCCTTGCAAACAGGTGATTTATGTTAAACTCACATTTCACACAGGGTACTTGTCCATGGCCCACTGTCCACTGCTAACCCATGACTGCAGTGGCCACAGTCCTACACTCATTAGGTCCATATATAAACCACTCTAGCATACAGAACCCATAGATAAGGAACAGTAGAATTACTTTCAATTGAAATATTAATTACTACAGTAAAGTGTATCAATGTCTTGCTCTATATCAATACATAATCAGAAAAAAGGGTAATTAGTAATTACACAGAATTATTTATTACTCATGCATCTGGAAGCAAGGCATTGCACAAACATGTACTGAACCTTTAGGTTACCTCCATTGGCTGCTTACTCACTAAACTCCACTGGCTTTATACACACATCATACCCTCAGATTATTGTCCACTGCATTGTGTTACACAGCCCCACAGTTCTGCTCTACATACAGTACATAACCATTCACTAAATAATATCATGGAACCTTGATCTACATGAACATTCACTCAATAGTACCATGGAGCCTCTACATACATGACCATTTATTTAAGTGAAAACAAGGATAGTCCATGCAACATACTGAATACAGGCTTTCTCTGAAGAAAATGACAAATATTTGGAAATTCTACTGTAAATTTCATGTTCAAGTTATATTTCTATTATTAGATTCTGGTATCAGTGTGTGTCACACCCCTGTCATGAGTGAGAAACCTAATTGTAATGTTTTATGTTGTTGTCACATGAGAAATCTTAAGTCTCCAAAACAACTTGACAAAATTATTTCTTTAAATATTATCATTGTGGATGCTAGTTATCATAAAAGATAAATAATGTACAATGTGCAATATATGGTCTTAGATTTATCAGCATTATGTTATCAACCTCTTTGAGTCATCTGCAAGGCAAGGGCCTGTTTAACTCTGTATTTGTCTGTCACCAGCTGGTTTGTTTCTCTCCATCAAAATTTATTACATAAGAACATAAGAAAGGAGGGAAGCTGCAAGAGGCCGCCAGACCTATACAAGGCAGTCCCAGTGTGCTTAATCTACCTAATTCCATCTATCTTCCCCATCCATGAATTTATCTAACCTTTTAAAGCTCCATATTGACTCAGGCCTGACTACATGCCTACTGTGACTGTTCCACTCATCAACCACTCTGTTTGAAAATCAGTTCCTTCCCATTTCCTTCCTAAACCTGAATTTTTCAAGTTTAAACCCATTATTTCTGGTTCTGTCGCTGCTACTGATCCTAAGAACTACATTCATGTCCCCTTTGTTAAAACCCTTATACCACTTAAATACTTCTATCAAGTCTCCTCTTAACCTACATCTCTCTAAGGAATGCAGACTAAGTTTTTTCAGTCTCTTCATAGGGTATATCCCTCATTCCCTGTATCCTTTTAGTCATCCTCCTTTGCACTGGCTCCAAATGAGCTATGTCCTTCCTGTAATGTGGGGACCAGAATTGCACTGCATAGTCAAGATGTGGCCTGACCAGCGCCAAGTATAATTTTAGTATTACTTCGGGACTCCTGCTTTTAACACTTCTAAAGATGAAACCTAATACTTTATTTGCCTTATTGCCCCACCTATCTTTAATTGTGTGTCTGTCCTACCTTCTGTTCCTACTCCTTGGCTATAACTGCATTACTCTTGATGTCTTGTTATCCATGTATCATGTACTGTGCCCTAACAAAACCTACTGTTACTTGAAGCCCTGTTAGTGTTTTTCAGTGTGTTTGCTGTCTGACAGACAACATTCTCTTTTCTCCAAATGTGTTGTATTACCTCTATACTATTGCCCTTTGGATATTGAAAGATTGACAAAAGAGATAGAGGATCTTATTATGATATTTCACAGTCATGTTATTAATAATGTTACTTTTCCTCAGCCTGTTTCCTGGAGCCTGGAGAAGAGAATATTCCTGGTGAAAGAGTTCTATCAAAGTAAAAACTCCATTGACTGTGTGCTGAAAAAGTATGAGGAGGAGTTTGACACATCCGACCTTCCTGAACCACAGACGATACAGCGCTTAGTGCAGCTGTTTGAGGAGACTGGAAGTGTGCTGGCACCTGAAGGCTGGTTGACAACCCTGCACCAGTCTCACCTTAATGATGAGAAGCCACCACTACCAAGTGCTTGCTGGTGGACTGTGGAGGAGGCATCTACAGTTCCTCTGGACCCAGGGGACCCAGAGGACTCAGAGCATGCTGACTGACAGTGAAAATAACATGTATATCTATTTATCTATCTATATAGTATATATATATATATATATATATATATATATATATATATATATATATATATATATATATATATATATATATATATATATATATATACATACATAAATATGTGTATTACATATATATATTTTTCTTAATTTTGGTATTTCATTAAGTCCTTACTATGAGTTTTTTAATCCTTCACTGATCTTTTCTTTTCTCAATGTTAAAAAAAGATAGCATCCACTTCGGCATACATTGTGAAGGAAAACATGAAATCTATGAATATTTGGTTACATCTCATGGAAAAAAATACAAAGTAGTTAAATACTACTTAAACATTTGAGTAGAGAAGGTGGTATATAAATCTCAGGTTGACCCAGGAATACTTCTTTCTCTAATGTTTCGACTATAAGTCTTCCTCAGAAATATACAGTACAACACAAGATCATGCAGTATATATATACAATTTCTAGTGGCTCAGCCTGCAGGAAGGAGGATCAGTAATGTGATGCTTCATGCCAGGATGACAAACCCAGGACCAATCATTAATACTTCACTCATAATGGGATGGCCACTGCAGGAGAGACCACTTCTTCCTATCCAAATATTCCATTCTTGCTTCTTCCCTTTTACACAGATAGTCTTTCATCTTATCCTTATCCTTCTAGTTTCCAAGTGCTGTTCCTCTCCTATTTTGATCTCCATCTTTTGCTCACATACAAGGTGTGTTGAAAGTATCTCATTTTTGGGCATAAAGAGACAATTTTTGTACATCTTATTCAATTTATTCATAATTTACTAGTGAGTCAGATCATATCCCTTTTGGAATGGTTCTTAGCTTGGAGAAGAGCCACAGTAGTATGAAGTACATTACTGAATATACTTAACTTTCTGTTAGGACACATTACATACAAAACTTTAAAGTTTGTTCAGGCTCTTTAGAGCTGTGTGGTGACATTGCACTAGAATGTTGTCTTAACCAAAATTGCACTATTGCACTTTACCTTAAATTAAAATTATAAATATCAATTCAAATTCAGTCTCGTCTTGTGACACTGTACTGGAATATTTTGCCTTAATCTAAAATTGCACTTGTGTTTTTCCTTAAATTGAAATAATAAATATAAATTCTTTTGAGAAAATTTTTTGAGCAAAATGAAAGCAAGCACACTGTTACTTTTGCTGGCCACATCTGTGGCTTCTTTTGACATATACTAAGAAAGTAATAGACAAACTTATTTGCAAACACTGCAGTAGCTAATGTGGCTCAGTCAAATAGCATGCACTAAAGCAACAGAGAAAACTGTCCTGTAAATTTAAGGGTAAATTTGCCACCAAAATTAATTTAGCAAGGAAAAGTTTGAGTCACAATTGAGCTTGATTTTTGCACAATCTCATTGATTTAGCTAGTATAAAATCTATATTGTATACATACAGGTACTGATTAACTTTGCAAATATTCTGTATAATTCTCTTTTTACAATTCAAAGATGCATCCACATTAAAGGTGATGGACACTAAATGCAATAAGGCAGAATGACAAAAGGTGTAATGGGTGAGCGTCTAGAATCCACAGAGTCCTTGGTGACGTGGTGCATGACTGACGACTGATGACTAAGGATTACTATATGATTTCCTTGCTGAAGAATGGAGAGCCCACACTTACAGTTGATGGATAGGTTTTAGCTGGTAATGGCCAATTCTCTGAACTGCAAATTGTAATCCTTCAAACTCTGCAGGAGGGCTTGCCATTTCTCCTGCTCCATCGTTCCCATAAAATCAATGAGTGCAGGCCTGTGTTAGGAGAGCACATTATCCAAAGCTGGCTATTTGAGTGGTGTCAGAATTAAATGACTTTGCTGAACTGAGTGTCTTTGAATATCAATATTGACGTCTTAAATCCTTCTCAAATTATCACTATAACATCCAGTACTACTCTACTACCATTTCTGCTGGCATTATTATAATCAATACTACAGCCTGTATCTTTACATCACTACCAGCTACACCAAATACAACCACCATCATTACTAATACCTTCTGTAGCATCACATTACACAATACACCCACTGTCACCACTACCCCTACCTTCACACACACACACACACACACACACACACTCTTACCCTATGTTGTGAAGCTGCTTGATTTGGTTCATCACTTCATTTTTTATGTTGTGTAGGTTATCGGAAATGCAGGGCAGTTGTTGAGATTCCTCTTGCCCGTCGTTCATTGCTGTGGTATACACTAAGGGAAGGGATGAAGCTATGTTTTAGAAAATCTATGTGGAGGAGAGGTGAAGAAAAATAATTTTAGTATGAAAGACAAAATAAGAAAATTTATCTTTTGAACAGAGAGAGAGAGAGAGAGAGAGAGAGAGAGACAAAATAAATATTTTGATGAATTAATTAATCAAATAATGAATTGGCATGGGTAGTATAGATATGGGGAAGTCCTTTGGTTAATCAATCTCAAGGAGTACGCCGAAGGACAGCATATCGTGCGGCCTCGCTATCTCGTGCACCACATGCTCATAAAACCCAAGTATGAATCAACACAGACTATCAATCACCTTATTTCTCATAGGCCTTCATCACTGGCTCCCCCAAGGCTATCATGCTGCTCTCACCAAGGTCACCAAGGTCAAAAGAAAAATGGTATAAGCTGGCCTTGGCCAATGTCTCGCTCATATTCTAGTCCCATTATCATCTCAAGCGGATCAGTCACAGTTTTTCTACATTTCCTTCTAGCACCAGGACTACCCAACACAAGTAAAGCTAGTTGTTTTGATTCATGTATAGAAAAAGCCTGAGTTACCAGAGTTTACATTCCAAGGTTCACCGAGTTGAGGGTGTAGAGTTGAATTTCAATGATATGACGTCATGAAAGCTTCATTTATTATTATATCACCATTTAAAACACTCATGTTGCAGTTGCCAGAACATAAAATGAACAATACACGAAAAGCAGTGTAGATTTTAGTAAGCTTTCATCCTGAGAAATACACCCATAATTAAATACGATATTACCACAATGGAGATAGGAAATCAAAATATATCAAATACACCACCTCCCGGAAACTTGCGTATGAAAAGAGATCGTGTCATCTTGTGGTCTTTGATGCATAGTGAGAGCGGTTTATCAGCTAAAGGTTAAAGTCCAAACGTCTTCCAGCTTCTAGAAGTAAGCACTGCATTATTCAACATTTGAACTTATTACAGCGACGGAAAAGAAAAGATTAATACGCTGACTTTTCATTTTATTTATTTATTTTTATTTTTGTATCGTTCATATCTCTCTCTACATCAGGGTTTCTCAACCGGTGTTCCCCGGAACCATAGGGTTCCGCAAAAGATCCCTAAGGGTTCCGCAGATGAACTAATGCACTTTTTTACTTTTTAATTTCATATACATAATATAACTAAACACGCACAATAAATTATTTGTTATTCTAATATTATAATATATTATTTTCCTTAAACCAATTATTAAAAATAATAATGATATTTGTCACGTGAAATACGATGAAAATAAAATGAGAAATATATGGTAATATTATAATTTCGTTTGTGCGCAGGGGTTCCTTGAGACATGTAATTCATTTTTAAGGGTTACGCAAGGGTGAAAAGATTGAGAAACGCTGCTCTACATGATATGGGTTCGATATCTCGAGCCAAGGATCCGAAATTGATGCAAGGGGAATTTCTAAGGAACTGTGCTAGTTACTATTGGTCATGATAGTCGGGAGTCTTGGTAAGTACTGTCCTAAGACGACCAGGACTGTTTCTGTTTCCTGATTACACACACACACACACACACACACACACACACACACACACACCTTATTTCTGTCACTATGATAACAACATATCAACATATTGTAGAGGATAATACTGGGGAAAATGGGAGAATGTCTAGGCAGCGAAAAACAGATAACACACTTCCTCTCCGCCATTCCATTGCTCCTTGAGAGAGAGAGAGAGAGAGAGCTGCTGCTGATAAGTCTGGGTTAGCTCTCTCTCTCTCTCTCTCTCTCTCTCTCTCTCTCTCTCTCTCTCTCAGGGAACAATAGAATGGTGGAAAGGAAGTGTGTTATCTGTTTGTATGTTTTATCAACTTACGCAAAACTTAAAAAAATACAAGATGTCGGCCTAATTTCAGTAAGGTAGCTATTTTAGTACGGTGCAATTAGACCTAAACCCCAACATTCAAAGTAAAATTTTGTCTCCGACTCCAAATTGTTCAATACAGTCCACGTAATGTTTGGTAAAAAGTTACACCATTTTGAGCGTCGGGTTTGGGGGGGGAGGGGGGAGAAGTTGCTAAATTAGTAATTTTTATCAGTTTTTCTGAAATATTTCGAAAACTAAGCGGTTTAGCGCAAAACATGTCATATACAACTCGCAGTTACGGACGCATTCGTCTTTGCAAGCGCACACTATGAGGGAAAGTAAGTCCTGGGGAGCTGCAGGACGTGCTGTTGTAATTGGTCTCAAGGTTCGCCAATTTTCTTCCACTCCCACTTCTCCCCCCCTCCCCCCTAAACCCGACGCTCAAATTGGTGTAACTTTTTACCAAACATTACGTGGACTGTATTGAACAATTTGGAGTCGGAGAGAAACTTTTACTTTGGATGTTGGGGTTAGGCCATTTTTTGGACTAATTGCACCGTACTATTTAGTAAACATGCCCTGTATCTAACAAGACTATTACACAGGCCACTGAGCGCTGCCTTCAACCAAGGTTAATTCGGTGCCACTTGCGAAACATCGACAGAAATCTTGCTGCTTCTTGGAAGGAAGTCAGAACTGCATCGTTGAGTTCCACCACTACTTGAAGACGAGGAATAATGAACAAAATCTAACGGCTCCCTCATCCAATGTAGAACAGAGAAAAGGTAGACAACTATGCCATAACTTAACGCAAACTCTTGGAAAGGAACAGTTACCACCAAGGCAAACATTACTCAACAATGAGAAAGTGAAGACACAAATATTCTGCTTCTCATACTAACCATCTATCCTGGCAGCAACCCCGCAATGTTTACTTAGAGTGTCGACAAAGCGGCTCACATCATTCAGAGAAGCCAGTACCGTGAATTTCTTCGTAATTCCATTGTTGTTTTGGTTCATCAGGGCCATTTGTTCACTGGAGAGAGAGAGAGAGAGAGAGAGAGAGAGAGAGAGAGAGAGAGAGAGAGAGAGAGAGAGAGAGAGAGAGAGAGAGAGAGAGAGAGAGAGAGAGAGAGAGAGAGAGAGAGAGAGAGAATTAATCCCTTCAATACTGTTACACATTTTTACTTGTAATCTGTGTACGATTAGACCATTTTTTTTTTTTTTGCATTAGGAAGGTTCTATGGATGTCAGAAGATTAATGGCTACAGTCTTCACTATTTTAATCCTACCCTTGAATTTCTGAAGCCGTTTATATTCACCAAATAGTAAGCAGAATGAATATGAAAACGCGGCAGGGTACTCAAGGGGTTTAGAATAAGAAAAATCACAAGAACACAGACGACTTACTTTCCATCCGCATCGTTGGCTTCAATGTCATCACTGCTACTCTTGTCTGGTCTTTTCTTCAGTTCACGTTTGCGCAATATGACAAGTGCCACTATCACTATCACTAGGATGACACATACGATACCAAAAACAGCTGACAATACACAACAGGGGACAGCTGCAGGGGGAGAGGGGAGAAATAATAATTCTTAGTTTTGATAAGAAATCTGGATAATAGTTAACTGTATATTGTCATTTTTCTTCACCATAACGCATCATCCAACAGTGTTCCCTTCATAAGCGACACAGAAATCCGATTATTACATGAAACACTCTCCGCCCCCTAACTGTTAACTCTATACAGGGGGTTCATCTGCTCATATAGGGGGTCTTCTTCACATGTCGGGGGAGGATTCACTCATACTGCTATTATAGACAGGGTGAAATCAAGCTTTTTATCTTATCATTTCTTCTCCTCTGTATTCAGCCTTTCTCACCACTGTTATGTTGTACCTCTTGCTATCTTCTGCTTTTTTCATGAAAAAACTGCTCTTCTGATCTTAATAACGGTGTTCCGTCTTCCTACGACTAACTTCTTTTAAGAGGGAGGTTTCAAGACAATTGTTCCTTAATTTTGGGAAATTCTTTACTACCCTCTAAGGGAACCAGCATTTTAAGTGGGCCCTTTTTTTTTTTATATTTTGTTGCCCTTGGCTGGTTTCCCTTCTGCATAGAAAAAAAAAAAAAAAAAAAATGCCTCCCCTTCTCCCGCAGTCTCGCTGCACAAAGCTTTCTTCTGCCTCTCATCCCTACGCTGTCCACCTCCCTAATGCAAGAGTTAACCAGTACTCTCAATCATTCATCCCTTTCTTTGGTAAACTCTGGAACTCTGTCTGCTTCTGTATTTCCATTTACCTACGATCTGAACTCATTTAAGAGGGAATTTTCAAGACATCCCATTCTCCCCTAACCCTGTTTGGGGAACTGGCATCTCGTTTGATCATTCTTGTTGTCCTTAGCTAGCTTTCCCTTCTTACATAAAGAGAAAACTTAGTACCTACGCATTACGCCATTACCCTTCATTTGAGTATTATTTCATTACGTGTTTAACCGTACCCACCTAACTACAACACTGTGGCCCACCTCCCTACTTAACAATGACCACCTGCCGTGCTACTGCGTATAAATGGACATCCAAAGCTGTACACACACACACACACACACACACACACACACACACACACACACACACACACACACACACACACACACACTCTCTCTCTCTCTCTCTCTCTCTCTCTTTCTCAATGCTTAGTTTTGAGTGACTTGAAGCAATCACATGAAAACTAAATCCTTCACCTGGTGGGGTGGTGACTGGCGCCGCTAGTGAGGAATTACAACACTCAGGTACTTTAGTGAGGCGGAGTTGCGCTGGGCCGCCCCCAAATATCGGGCTCATGATGGTGTTTATGGGCACTGTGCTGTTCCCTATCAACTTCCGGTCACCTTCCTGAAAGATAGGTATCTGAGGTATTTATATATACTTGATAGGCGCGTGTGTATAAATCACAACTCATATGAAAGGCGGAAGGCCTCCTTTACTCACATCTGTCACCTTGAACACTTCTAGCATAGTTTGGTCCCCTTGGAAGCTGGTGGAGATTAGAAGGGTACTGTTGGAGGGAACACTGTAGTTCTTGGCCTCACCAGGGAACTTGAAATAGAGATCGGTGGAATTCCCAGGAAGCAGTTTAATAAACTGCTTGCTGCCTTCTGGCCAGAGTTGTACAGGGACTTCCTCTCCTTCAGGCACATAAAACACAGGCGCGGCTTTGTGACAAGGAAAAATATTGGCTCAGCATAAAGTCTTCCTCTCTTTCCTTCTCCGCCCCTTTTTTTTCCATTGATTAGGAAGTGTAACTGGAAGAACTCAATGAGTTACCTACTCACACCTTACCTTCAGAACATCGTGTAACGTCTCCTTCCCCGTAAATCTCTGTGACGTCGTAATCGAAGTGCTGGGTGTAGAGGAGCACGTGACCCTCAGGCTGGACAAGCGTTACGGTGAGATATCTTCCAGTAAGCGTCACAATGATGCGGTTCCAGCCTTCAGGGATGAGTTTTGCCAGATCCTGGTTAGAAGTTTTGGTTATGCTGTTCCGGGTCTTATTATATATGATCTTAAAGTTAGTGAGGATAACAGCGTCCCGTGTTTCTTTAAATTTCTTATCAAGAAATGAGAACACAAACTTAACGGAGGATCGCATCGATATATAGCTGACTAAGCTGAGAACCTCAGGATGGGGAACCGTGAAGTTACGCTTAACGAGGCAATCTGTAAAAAAAGAAAGAAAAAAATAAGATAAGTGAATGAATGAATGAATGAATGAATGAATGAATGAATGAATAAATAAATAAATAAATAAATAAAATAAGGGAAAAGTCAGGCCCAACTCGGCAATCTGTAAAAAAAAAAAAAGAAAATTAAGTGAATGAATGAATGAATGAATAAATAAATAAAATAAGGGAAAATAATGAATACAAGAATCTAAATAAATAATAAACTATACAAAATCAAAATGGTTGAACACACACACACACACACACACACACACACACACATACATGTACACTTAACAAACACAGACAGATGTCATCCCCACCGATCCACACACACCCGGATGTATGGATCCAAGTTTATCGCCCTCCTGCAGTACTTTAGTCAACAGACTGGTGTCGCGTGTCGTCTTTGACACAGTTGCTGACAAGAGGCTCTAAGGGAGGGAAGCAACACTCTTCATTTACTGTCCCACAAGGCTCTAAGGTGGTCAAGATGAAACTGACGGTCATGATAAACATGGTGATGGCGATGGCATATTACTCTGCTGCCAAAGATGATAATTTCTCAGGTAACGTTCTTTTCTAGAGTGTGTGTGTGTGTGTGTGTGATTTAGCTTTACAGATAAGATGAAAACATGAATCTAACAGATCAATCAGCATCGAATCTAGCATTCCTCTTTTAAGCTTACGGTCACCTGTAACACAGCCTTCCACACAATCTAACACTAAAACGTGTTTTCCATCCATGTCCTCCTTGACTGCTGGTGGGCCAAGTGCAGGCTGTCTCGTGTTTCCATCCTTCAACGTGACATTGGTGGACCGCGTGCAAGACCTCAGTTTCTGGGGATTCGTGGCCGCTTCCCGTGGCACTTCCGTCATGAAAGTAAGATTAGAACAGTCCCCAAAAGAATTCGTGGAGGTGATGCTGAACTACACGCACGCCACCGCCGTGAGCGTGAGACTCACCTACAACTCTCCCATGTGGCAGGGACAGGTGTCTGGGAAGGTGAGTCCCGGATGGAGGCGTTTTTTCTTGCAGGTACCACCACACCGGAAATACACTTCTAACCTCACTCTTACTGATGACCACGGCACCACATGGTTGGGCGGTTTCCTAGTTACCTTTCCAGTTGAATGGCTGCGTGTTGTAGTCCCTCACTTCAGTACCTCTTGCCACACTTGTAAGTGATTACCAGTTCCGCCTGGTGGTGATATAGTGATCTATAATTCTTCATGTTCGGCTGAAATCCTGACGTGCATTCTTCTTCCCTGACAGTAACTCCAACCTGGCACATCCAGAACTGTTCCGTAAAGGAGGTGGTGTTGCCGCCAATGCTGAATCCTTTACAATTCACGGTGATCGGCGAAAGACCGCTACCACTAATGCTGACACAGGCGGACACGGACATCATAGTGACAAGGGAAATGATGGACATCTTGGACGCCCAGATACCGCCTGTTCCCCTTGTGCTGCGCCTCACACTTGACCACACACAGTCAGCAACACTGCCACAAATAGTAAGTGATGGTGGTCTTTATCGACTTAGCACTATACATCCTAAAATGATGAACGTCACGCCAGAGTTACTGTCTTTAATCTCCAGGTGACAGAGGGCGTTTTGGGTGTGGTGGAAGTGATGATAGGCAGCCCCATAGCATCCCTAAAGTTCACCAGTCTTTGCGACGGCGACGTACACGTGGTGCAACAACTTCACCTGTCCACCCAAGGTAAAGAGAACCTTGTGTCCACCGAAGCCAGTCGCCAAAGCTCACCGCTCCCTTGCACCTCCTATGGTAAGGCTTAGACTAAACCCTGCCTCGCCGCTAGGAGAGGGAATATTTCACTTTCAGATGTAAATGTTGTTGTTTTGTTGCCGTTATTATTATTGCTATTTGTGTAGTGATAATTTCTTTTTTGGCGGGATTCCCAATAGTTGGCATCGTAGATCACGCTGTCCCCACTTCACCACGATCAATCGCTGTGGGCTTGCCAGTACTACTTGCTGCCACAGCGGGCCTATTTCTCGCTTGTGTAGCTCTTTGTGTGTGTACGGCACGTCTCATGATGACTCGAGAGGTTAGATTAACGCCAAACACTGTCTTTGCTTCTTCATTCCCACTATCTATGATTACTATGACATTAAATGATGAAACATCTCTCAACGAGGTAACGTCTAATTAGCAATGAATTTGTCTGTAACGCAAAGATGACAGCTGTGATGGCAGGAGCGGCTGGACAGACGACAGTGGCAGTTCCTTACCAGGAGGAGACCTCATCCAAAGATGAGCCACAGTATCTTGAGCCCCTACCTGTTTCCGCCGCCTGGCAGACCACGTCATCTCTACCATCCCCATGCCATGGCCCAAAACACATTCACGAGGTGGTCGAATTCACAACCATAAAACCAACACGGACACCAAAGGACTCGCTATCCAGCGAGGACGACTACGATTACCTACCCTGTCATTTTCGCTGAATCACCAGCGCTGACAGGAGCTGATTAAGTCACTGGGTACGGTGACGCATCATCATTTAGAAAATAATCAGACTGCTTATTTACGCTCATTACAGCTACATCGTGAATTCAACACCATCGTCAGTATCGATGTTGTCTATTCTTTGTCTTTGAAGGCGAGAAAGTCACATGTACGAAGATAAATGCTGGCAAAAATCTTGATAGATTCTGCCAATAATTTGAGACTGCACCTAAATGAAAGAACAGACGGAGGAGGGTGCGTGGAGATGCTCCCAAAATCATATTCATAGACGATGAAAGAGTTAGCCTGTGTTATGTATGAGTGTAAATTATAGTTTATAGCTATTCTGGTAGATAGAATAAGTACATGATTTGGTAATCTTTCAAATAAAACAGTTTGTTAGTTTTCTCCTCGTCTCTTGTTTGACCACGAGTCTTTTCTTCTTTCCGAGATTCCAATGTTCTTATCTTTTATTCAATGAACTCAACTTTTTATCCTTCTTTTCGTTCTTTTCTCCATTCCCATCCTCCTCTCTTTCTCCATTCCATAGTGAGGAGGAGGAGGAGGAGGAGGAGGAGGAGGAGGAATGGAGAGGATAAGTAGTTATGGTGTGATAATTACGGTTATACGAGAAAAATATGTTCTAAAGTGGTAGTTTTTTTTTATAACAGATCAATTAAAATAGAGATACGATTAAAGAGACAGACATTATCTCTCCTCAGTATCTTACACGAAAATAGCTGTGAAAGTGTGACAGTTTGTTATCTTGAAGTGTGTGTTATTCACCATAGTCGTCTGCTGGTTACTCAGCCAGCCTTTCCCCTACCGAAAGAGCTCAGAGCTCGTAGTAACCGATCTTCGGGTAGGACTGAGACCACATCACACACAACACACACCGGGAAAGCGAGGCCACAACCTCTAGAGTTACATCTTATTTACTGCAAGGTGAACAGGGCTACATAAACATTGAGGCTTGCCCATTTGCCTCGCCGCTTCCCGGAACTCGAACCCTGGCGCTCTCGATTGTGAGTCGAGTGTGCTAACCACTACGTGTGTGTGTGTGTGTGTGTGTGTGTGTGTGTGTGTGTGTGTGTGTGTGTGTGTAATTCACCTCGGTCGCCTCCTGGTCACTCAGCCAGTCTTCCCCATTACGGAGCGAGCTCAGAGCTCATAGACCGATCTTCGGGTAGGACTGAGACCACATCAACTCACAACACATACCGGGAAAGCGAGGCCACAACCCCTCGAGTTACATCCCATACCTATTTACTATTTACTGCTAGGTGAACAAGGGCCACACATTAAGAGGCTTGCCCATTTGCCTCACCGTTTACCGGGACTCGAACCCAGCCCTCTCGATTGTGAGACGAGCGTGCTAACCACTACACTACGAACATCCATTTACTTAAAACACTTCATTAAAAGTAAATAATCGTAAAAAGAAAAAAAAAAAATCACACCACTAATTTGAAAAAAAAAAAAAACAAAAAAAACAATCATCCATGTAAAATGTGACCACCACCACCACCACCACCACCACCAACAACAACAACAACAATACCACAAACAAAGCAAGCGCACCACCTCGTTTTCTCCAACACATGTCGCAGTGAAGCTCTTAACCCCTTCAGTGCTGTGACACATTTTTACCATGACATTTGTGTACGATTAGACCATTTCATTAACATTAGCAAGGATCTAAGTGAGGTCAGAAGATTAATGGCCACAGTCTTCACTATTCTAATCCACAACACAAGTTTCTGAAGCTGTATAAAATCACCAAATAGTAAGCAGAATGAATATGAGAAACGCGTCATGCTACTGAAGAGGTTAACCCCTTCAGTAATGTGACATAATTTTACCACGAGAATTGTGTAAGCTTAGACCCTTTTATTGACATTAGGATGGGTCTATGGAGGTCAGAAGATTAATGGCCACAGTCTTCACTATTCTAATCCACAACACAAGTTTCTGAAGCTGTATAAAATCACCAAATAGTAAGCAGAATGAATATGGAAAAGTGTCATGGTACTGAAGGGGCAAAAATATTTCCTGCTGAGATGGGAAGATGCAGGGCTAGGGGGCTGAGATTGTTTGGGATGGCGGGGGAATGGGGGGGGTGATTACATGAAGCAGACAAGGTGGCGTCGGTAAGACTGACTGCACCTCACACTTGAGTCATCTTGGTGCCTGGTACGAGATAAAGGCGAGTGAGTGTGGCGAAAGGAGGCGTGGAGGTTGGAAGACGGTGGTGGTGGTGGTGGTTGGAAGATGATGATGATGATGATGACGGTGGTGGTGATGATGGTGGTGGTGGTGGTGGTGGTGGAAGAGAAAGTTTGTGGTGATGGTGGTATGGAGAGAGAGAGAGAGAGAGAGAGAGAGAGAGAGAGAGAGAGAGAGAGAGAGAGAGAGAGAGAGAAATTTCCGACTCATACGTACTGGACAAGATATGAGCGGTCACCTAAAGTAGCCTATGCGTTGGGCAGCAAAAACGTATTGGTTAAAGTATAAGGAATTGACGATTATCAACCAAAATACGTATAACTTCTTAAAACACTCTCTCTCTCTCTCTCTCTCTCTCTCTCTCTCTCTCTCTCCCTGAATCATAAACATCTCATAAATAAAGTGAAAATGAAAAACAAACTAAAGGTCTCAATACAGTGTCTCATTTTGATGCAATTGCATAATGACGGCCCAAGAGTGTGTGGGGTGGGGGGCAACTGAAGTGTGGCTGTGTGTGTGTGTGTGTGTGTGTGTGTAAAAAAAAAATTATATATATATATATATATATATATATATATATATATATATATATATATATATATATATATATATGGTGCAAGATAAGTATTTACGAAATAATAATGCGACAAAGCTTTCTGAAAAGACTGTCAAGGCGAGTTCACGTGTCAATATGCGACTGAAATTGCAAGTTGCTAAAAGTATCGGCTGGTTGGCGGGAAGTGAATATAAATAAACAGCTACCCAACAAGATGTATTCCTCTGGCGACGATGACGATTGCGATCAAATCGAATCATCACAAGTATTCACTCCTCACTTCCAACAACACCCTGCATAGAGGAAAGGAAGCATTCATCGGAGAGTGGCTGCTATCTCATCGAACGCCAATTTGCGTAAGCCTTTTTCTGCTGTAGGATTAACTTTTAGGGTCCCAGATGTGCTCTTTTTCCCTCACCAACTCCAAAATCTTCTCTACATCAACACCACATTTTCAAACCTTTTCCGTGAAGTCACAACGTAAATAGTCGCAAATCGACTGAACAAGACCAATAGGAATTGGCTGAACGTACACTTCTCAAGCACACGAGATAAATCTGGGACAAGTGATAAGAATGAAATCTTGCTTATACTCGTAAAAGAAAACGAGAAAGCTCTAGAAGCATGAAACCTAAACAATTATCAAGCACACGACGGAGACTGAAACAATTTATCGCGGCTTTTAAGTTCATTATAATGGATTACGTAGTCCTCTTATTAGAAAATGTAATGAACAGCTGAGAGAGAGAGAGAGAGAGAGAGAGAGAGAGAGAGAGAGAGAGAGAGAGAGAGAGAGAGCTAGTTCTGAGGGAGGACAAATCTTGAACACTATCAATGTCGAAGCGAAATATTTACCTAAGCACTGTGTTTGTAAAGCGACAAGCAAAGTGACAAGGATGAATGGAAGAAGTGGAACAGATATGTGACATGAACGAAGCAAATGTTACACCACTGTATCTGAACAATGAAAAATATAATCAGAAACCCTGCCTCCGTGGAAGCATGCAATGGTTGTATGGGTTTTCAAGACGATAAATGCCAGTCTTGTGTTGTGAGTGAGAAGTGGAAGTGTGAGAGCAGCGAGGAAAAATCCTGTCTCAAATTCTTAATCTTCAGGCATAGGCTGATTATTATTATTATCTTTTTTTTTTTTAACTTCTATGTAATCGTTGTTCTTCAGTATCATTTTCGACTATATTCAGTGCTTTCAATTATCTATAGCAATGTATTCGCTTCACTCAAGGCAAAACAACGAATTGACCTAACCTAGCTTTAACTAATCGCCTCGAACGTTTGTCTAATGGAACATGTGGCAAGTTGCGTCATCCTGACGGACAACGCAACCCATGGCCCTTCCACGCAATTTATGTGAATATTCTGCTGCTGTTCAACGAAATAACTTTAATTTCTAGCTCCATTACCTGAAACAGTAACAATAACTCTTGCGTGACTCACTTCTGCCATACCAACTCCATCCATAACTATTAACCTAGTCCATTACTTCAAAACAGACTTACCTTTAGATTCTTTAGAGTCAACTTCAGCAACAATGAATATACTCGCCAGCAAGACGATTATTGTCCAATAACGGGCCATTATTATCAATATTTCGAGAATCGACTGAAGTATAACTTCTCCACCTCGTTTGAGCTTTGTTCGATATCAAGTGCTGGGAGGAGAGTGACTATAGTCAGTCAACCGCTGCGAATCCCAACACCCAAAGATTCTAGATAGTTCATGGTGATATCTGATGTGGTGTACATCTGTACTTATTTTCTTTTGCCTCGCTTATAGCTAGCAATCAAATCTTTCACGACTTATATCGGACAATGCCATATTTTTCAATGGATATTTTCGCATATCGCGCAAGAATAATAACTTGAGATATTATATAGAAATTACATGAACCAAATCGTTAAATATTAAATGGCATCTGCATTTGACAACTGATAAGGTACGTTTTTATCGGGAGTGTGCTAGCCGGAAGGAATTTTCGTCGGTACGGGCATATCGACAGAAAAATCATGAAAAGAATCGAGACTTCTAGGGTAAGAAAGAATAAATGGAAGCGCAAGGTGGGTGTCTGAAAATGTCTGAGAGTAGAACTGGAACAATTGCATAAAAACTTTCCCTTTTTTCCCTGTCCCCATCCAATATTCAACTCACCATTCGTCTTCCTCACATTCTTCCATTCCCCAAATCAAGTCCATATTTCCCTTATTTTGCTTAGTCATTCATAACTTTCCTCCAAACAATTACAACAATGAAGACAACAACGTTAATAACTCACTTCTTCCTCATTGGCAGCAAAGAAAGAGTGCATTTCTCTGCTTGTGAAAAGGCTGAGTTCAACATTGCTGTGGAGGAAATAAAGAAAAGTTGAGGGCCGTGGGTTGGCTAAGGATGGCGTGAAAGAATACTACAGGAAAAGAAGAGAATAAGATGACCATAGAAAAGTAATTGAGAGAGAGAGAGAGAGAGAGAGAGAGAGAGAGAGAGAGAGAGAGAGAGAGAGAGAGAGAGAGAGAGAGAGAGAGAGAGAGAGAGAGAGAGAGAACTCATTACTTTTGTTTGAGGAAACTTTTACAAAGGAAGCTTCTCAGCCTTAGCCATTCTTCTTTCAGTCTTATTGCTGTAAGTTTCAGTAGATGGATAACAATTAAACTGCTGGGCATTTTTATACTTCACAAATTAGATCTGTGTTGACCCTCTCCACTATCTTTCATCCTCTATCACAAATCTGGCTTAACACTGAAACAATAAATTATCGCTGATTATGACATCACTCAGTGGCTTTGTATAAAGTTCCCATTTGAAACAATGCTCACAGTGTGTGGCAGCCATTGCAAGTGATGGCCAGTGGCTAGTGCCAGATGTCTACCTGGAAAACCCTATTAGCCTGCTATAAATGGCTCCTTTGCAGACTATGACACCCTCTGGTGGTGACGTGTGAGAGGGGCATTTTGGTCCTAAAGTCTAAGATATCAGTCAGGGTTTGAACAACTCTCATCGTAAATCATCCTACCTTCAGATTTTGTGTTTCTATGAAAAGGCTTTGGGGAACATTACATTGGTGACAAGCAGTAAAGATTGACATTAATATAATATGCAATATAGTAATGGTATAATACATCTATGTAAGTCTGAGTGGGGATTGTGTAACTGTCTCTAGAAAAGAAGCTTGGTCTAAACTGCTAGTCTAATGAGCTATACTATGTATTAATAATATACAACAATATTGTACACCAGTTATGCTACTGGGTAGAGGAATTGTGATCTGTTCATACCAAGTTATTATAACAAGTCATCAAATTTTTGTCATTTATAATGCAAAGTTAACCATATCATGAAACGGAATGGCACTGCAGTGGGAGTGGTTGCCAAGATCTTGACATGCCCATAGGGCCGGGCATAATAGGTTGTCATTTGGATTCTAGTCCTCTCTCATGGCTCACATTGTATTTCTTTACATTATTAAGTTGCATTATCCAGCAAAAAAAAAAAATAAATAAATAAAAAAAATAATAAAATGAATAAATAAACAAATAAAATAAATAAATAAATAAATAAATAAATAAATAAATATTAAAAATAAATATAAATAAATAAACAAATAAAACTTGTTTTATAAAAGGCCCACTGAGGTGTCAATCTCTGAACAGGCTCAAAAAAGTTGTCCAAATATATTGGATAAATGTCTTGAAACCTTCCTCTTGATTGACCCAAAATCACAGGAAGGTGGAAATACAGCAGCAGGCAAGGAGTTCCAGAGTTTACCAGAGAAAGAGATGAATAATTGAGGATACTGGTTAACTTTTGCATCAGAGAGGAGGACAGAGTAGGGGTGAGAGGAAGAAGAAAGTCTTGTGAAGTGAGGCTCTGGGAGGAAAAAAGGCTTGCAGTTAGCATGAACAGAAGAGCAGCTGGCATGGAGATAGCAGTAGCAGCCAGCAAAACTTACAACATTGCAGTGCTAAGAAAGAGGCTGAAGAAAATCAGTCAGATGAGAGGAGTTGATATGATGAAAAGCTCTTTATTACATTGTCTATAATAATGGTATGAGTGAAACTCCCAAAAACAGTATATGTGAAGCATACTCTATACAGACTTATTAGTTGTGGATGGAGATGACTAAGAATGCTTAATTTCATTGAAGCTATTTAAGCTAAAAATGAGATATGAAGTTTCTAGTTGTGATTATAAGTAAAGGACAGACAGATGGTTAATGTAGAAGAGGGGGACAGTTGAGTGGCACTAAAGAAAAGGATATAGTTGTTTGAAAAGTTGTGTTGAGTTGATAGATGAAGGAATTGAGTTTTTGAAGCACTGAAAAATACAAAGTTTGTGTTGAGTTGATAGATGAAGGAATTGAATTTTTGAAGCAGTGAAAAATACAAAGTTTGCTTTGCTCCAATCATAATTTTAGAAAGATCAGAAATCAGGCATATCTGAGTGACCTATTTACTATCTGAAAAGCTGGTCATCTATGAAAAGAGATGGAAAAGTGACATGATAGTATCATCAGCATACGAGTGGATATGACAAGAAGTTAGGTTTAGAAGATCATTGATGAATAACAGGAGGAGAGCAGGTGACAAGACAGAACTCTGAGGAACACCACTGTTTTGCAGATTTACATGAAGAACACTGACCATCAACCACAGCAGCAATAGAATGGTCAGAAAGGAAACTTAAGATGAAGCTGCAGAGAGAAGGATAGAAGCCATAGGAGCAGGCCCATTGCAACAAGGTAAGCAAACCTTGCAATTATTTGGGGTCCTGAGCTGGCCAGGGGCCCCCACACAGCAATTGGTTAAGAATTAAATGCAATGACAAACTGTCTGTAAACCCCTTTAGGTGGTAATTGTAGTGAAAGGAAAGTGCAGCGACACACTGACCTCGGAATCCCCTTCATGCAGGGGTCCCTCCCCCACTTGTTGTGCTTGTTCCTGACAGTCTGCAAACAGCCAAGTGCGCAACATCTATAGTCAGTAAATTTAAACAAGAATGAAACAAAGTTATCCTTCAAGAAGCCAAAAACAACAAAAAAGCTCTAGCTAACTCTTCAAACAACATGTCTTTGCTGTGGTTCTTGTAGGCTTCTAGGCTTTGGGCAGTGGCCAGGGTGGGATAGGAAGGCTTTGGATTTTTGCTGTAGTCCTGGGTTGTGTGCCAGGGAGGGGAGAGGGCCTCCATGTCCATTTTGCTTGGGGCATTCAAATGTCTTGAAATGGCCCTGCATAGGAGGATAGTTTGGAGATTGAAGCTTTGCACCAAACTGTATCAAAAGCTTCGGGTATATCTAGGGAACAGCAAAAGAGGATGACCAAGACTCATGAAAGTTTTGAGGGAAGCCATAATAGCAATCAGATAGAAGATTGTGAAGTGATACATGTTCAATAATATTCCTGATGATGATACATTAAAAAAACTTTAGATGGGCAAGAAATTAAAACTATAAGACAGTAGATTCATGGATTAAAATGGTCATCCTTTCTAGGAACATGTTGAATGCAGCAAAACTTCCAGCAAAAGGAAAAGGTAGATGTTGAAAGACAGAGTTGATAGAGTTTGACCGGGCAATGTGCAAGCATGGAGGCACAGTACTGTATATATCAATACAGTACATACTGTGTGTACCAATCACCAATATTGACAGGGCAATCTCAGCTGGTCTAGAACTAATTTATAGTTTTATAGTTAATTTTCTGGAAGAGGCCAAAGACTCCAGCTCTGAGTCACTAAAAACACAGCTTTAATATTAGTTATTTTCAATCATGGCTGTATAGTTCCATTTTTGTTTTTGATACTTCCATACTCTATCCAATTTACTTTCAAAATCCATTACTGTCCTAGCATTAACCATAGTGTCTGGGAAGCTATTCCATCTGCTTAGTACTCTATAGCAGAGTGTGTATTTCCTGACATTCAATCTTGTCCACTGCTTGTATATCTTCTTATCATGTCCTCGTGTGACTGCTGCAGTTTGTTGCTCAAATAAACCTCCACACACATTGCTAACATATACACTATTCATCATTCTGTAGGTCTCCACCATATCTCCTCTGGATCTTCAGTATGTCAATGTTGGTAAATCCAACTTCCTTAATCTTTCTTCATATGGGAGATTCCTTAACGTTGGTACCAACTTAGTGGCTCTCCTCTGTACTACTTTGATTAATTTCACATCCTTTATCTTATATGGGCACACACCTGATCACCATATTCAAGGTGTGGCCACACCAATGCCACAGAGCTCTAAATATTACCACATCCAGGGTTAGGAAGCTTCTTTTTATGAATGTCATGAGAAATTATGTAATTGTTGTACTTGAAGACAAAATTGAGTAGGGAAGTGAAAATACAATTAGGAGATAAATAATTGTTAACAAAAAACAATAATTCTTAAAAAGTAAGTATTTCTAAGACTGTGTGCAATTTTTGTGGCCAAGCAGGATTACTGCTCTCTCTCTGTCCAATTATTTCTTGGAAAGTTTTATCATCGCAGAAGACATCGCCAGACATTGCATTGCGTGTACGGTGAATGGAGTTGTCCTCACTATATAACGAGTCAGCTATGTATATACCACCTCTGAGATACATCCATATGAAGAGTGAACCATCCCATTACTTGAATGTCTGAACAATGCCAAAGAACCTCATTCAAGTATGGGAGGTGGTGGCATAGTGGATAAGGTGGTGAGCTTGAGATCGGGCAGACATCCACGTATTTGATTTGAATCCCACCACGTATCGCATTCATACTTTGTCATTTGTCGAGTGGTTTTAAATTACCTACATGTTACACCAAAGATGCAACTGGGTGGTGATATGGGTCCTAATATGGGTACCACTATGAATAAAATTGCTTGCACCACTAATGTGTGGAAGCTTAACAGTGTTTCCAATACTCTTTAACCTACAGGTGCTATAAGCCAGCATAGAAAAAAAAAAAAAAAAAAAAATATGATGGATCACTCTTCATACTTGTGTCTCAGAAGATTTAATACATGACTGGTTCGTCATACAGTGAGGACTCCACACTTTCTCCACACCATGCAATGCCTAGTGATGAGTGATGACTGCAGAAAAGATGAAACATTACAAGAAACAAATGAAGAAGAAAATCTGTTTATTCTTGTTCATTTCATATATAACTTGTGAGCTTGTTCTAACGAACACACTTACACATGCATATATATATATATATATATATATATATATATATATATATATATATATATATATATATATATATATATATATATATATATATATATATAGAGAGAGAGAGAGAGAGAGAGAGAGAGAGAGAGAGAGAGAGAGAGAGAGTCTACACTCTACAAAATAATTGAAGTAACATAAGGAGTTAAGTACAAGTTGGGAAATGGAAATGCAAGCAAGGTAAAATGTCAAAATACAATGCATAGCTTATTCCTTCAAATCTGAAAGCAACACAATATCTCGCTTTTGACTAAGCAATCTTGTTTAAAACACATCAAGATCAATATTAGATTAATTTCATAGAAAAAAAAAAAACTGTGAGGGTGTCAATGCTGAGCTCTTACCTAATGAGACGCTGGCTATCTGAGGGTACGTGAATAAAAGAGGAAGGGAAAATGTTGAAATGACATAACAGAGAGTATATATCATGTGAAGGAAAATGCTAGCCAGTGTAGGTGAGGAGGCCAGAGTAGAGAGGGGCTCACCTAGAGTGACTCTCCCTGCAGTAGCAGCAGCCCAGCACTGGACACAACCCAAGGTGAAGCTGCTCATGCCTCATAGCTCAGTGCTCAGTGATTGCCTCCTGCCCTCTCACTGTTCTCAGCTCCCGCGGTGCCTTAGGCTGGTCAAGTGGTCAACACTGCAGGACGTAGTACGGCTCAGGCCATAGTCTTTGACTCTCTTGTATGGCTGATGATAGGTTGAGAGGTGAAAACAGTCCCATGGCCACAGCAGGTCCATGCATGTGGCTGCTGTTACGTTTGTATTCCTTCCTGTACTTTTATGTGGCTTTGTTTGTAACACTGGTACCGGTAACATGTCCTGCTGAAGGGACACAATTTGTTACATATTATATTTCTTTTTCAGTGAACAAGATTTTATGATCAACATAACAACACTTGGACGGATATCCTCACAATACAGATAAAGATAAATGCAGAGCAGAAAGCCTAACAATTGGCAATACTACACAACTGAAAAGATAATTCTGGCAATCAGATTGCTGAAAATCCATTAATAATACAAGCACTGTCATCCTTATTTTTCTTATACTGTTAATGGGATTTTCATTTTAAACATAACAAATAAAGCGAAGTACGGCATAATGACAGTCGTTCCGTCAGCTGGCGTGGAAATGGACATAGGAAGGCTACTGGGCGATATGAAATGGAGGAAAGAAGATAAACTGATGCCTGGTGTGAAATTTGGTATCAAATACAAAAGTGCAACAAGACACAGGAATGAGGTGAGTTCTACTAAAACATTGAAATAAAACAAAAGATGATGTTAGACGCACATGTCAGCCAAACAACATGAGATTACGCGCCATTGGTAGGTATACAGTAACTCACGTGCCACACACACAATAGGCTTTACAAATATATAATGTTCAAATAATAAGACAGAATGAGGACGGACAACACTGAAGTCTGAGTAAATGTGTACAATATAACAAGCAAACCACTGGCGGAGTTTTTGTCATCCTTGCCAGTGGTGATGTGATGGCACGGGAAGCAAATCAAAGGTGACTATTTATGGATGAAGCATTTATATGGTAACAGCGTGACTCCATTACTTTTTTTTTTCTTTACAATTTTTTTTCTTTACAATTTTTTTTCTTTACAATTAACAACTCTAACAAACGAGATGCGTATTTGAGAACCATGGAAATACTTTATGTAATAGGAATCTGAAGGATGGAGGTGGTGAATGCAAGTAAATACGACTAACTTGACTCTTAGCAGATAAAGCAGTTAGGTAGACTTCGATTGCAGTCATCATGCCTTTAGAAAACTCGGTTCAGCTGGGCCAGGAACATTCACTGGCGCCGTTTACCTCCTCTTAAAGCTCCAATCAAATGGTCTCCTTATCATTCCGGCAGGTACACGGTAGGCAGCCTCTTGCTGACATCAATACTAACCAGATCAGCCGTGCTACTGGTGGCGGCGATAACGTGACAGGACAGGAGCAAAATGAAGAAGGGGAGCAGCAGGAGACTAGGAGGAGAAAAAAGAGGCAAAGGTACACACACACACACACACACACACTCTCTCTCTCTCTCTCTCTCTGCATTTTATATATATATATATATATATATATATATATATATATATATATATATATATATATATATATATATATATAAATGCATGCAGAGAGAGAGAGAGAGAGAGAGAGAGAGAGAGAGAGAGAGAGAGAGAGAGAGAGAGAATATATATATATATATATATATATATATATATATATATATATATATATATATATATATATATATATGATTCATTTACCAGATTAGAAATACCAGGGCTGCTCCACCCTGACGACCTGACGCCCTCTAGACAACGTACTAACAGCTATGTTGGAAACACAGCCACTAAGAGGAGAGGGAAGCAGCAGGACAAGCAGCAACACACTGGGGAAGCAGGTAGTAATGTGTTTCCTCGTGTGTTTGGTTACTAGGATCACACACACACACACACACACACACACACACACACACACACACACACACACACACACACACACACACACAGAGAGAGAGAGAGAGAGAGAGAGAGAGAGAGAATTTTCAGTATATTTTATGCTTCACTGATATCAAGACCACATCTTTCCTTTAGGTGAGCCCACACAACACTACCTTGTGTCTCTTGTCCGTAACTGTCACCGTCAACTGTACGGTGACCCCAACAAGTGCAGTGGCCAAATGCAGGGGGAGGGTGACAGCACATCTCAACTCCCGCCGTCCGCCTCTTCCTCACGACAGGTGACTTTACATACTTGAAAACCTATCCTCAGAATACTTATTGGTCAGTGGAAAGCCCCCTCTCTCTCTCTCTCTCTCTCTCTCTCTCTCTCTCTCTCTCTCATCACACACACACACACACACACACACACACACACACACACACACACACACACACACACACACACACACACACACACACACACTGTAGGAATGCTGAATTTTTGTTCTTATTTGGCATTGTAACAAAGGAAAGGAATAGGAAGATGTGTGTGTTCCTTTCAGTATACTACCTTCACCATCACTTACTTCACCGCCGCGACACATTCATTACTCGACATTTCCATAACAAACATCAAACAAAACACCAAGAAATACATGAAATACATCTCTAACCTCCGTGAATCACCATCTTGTCACCCTCAACATAGTCTTCATTAAAATAGAACCTTCTCCAAAGCACTAACTTCCTATTATTTTACAATGTTTGCACTCCCCCAGCAGCTCGTGATTCCCAGCTACTCCATGGACAACTACAGTTTAGTGCAAGATGCGACACTCTATGGGCCCACCGTGGAGGAAAACGCTCCTTCTATTGCCCCAGAAAAAAGCATGTGGCAGGGAATGGAATGGAATGGAAATGGTGGTCGTAGTGATGTGATTGGGCAGCAAGGAATGTGGCGTCGTGCAGCACCGGTGGAAGGAAGCATTAAATTACTGAATGGTGTGTCAGATTGCGAAGCAAAGGTCAACAGTTCAGGTAGTCATGGTGATAGGGTGGCAGGAGAGCGAGTGTGGCAGTGGTTGACTCAAGATGGCGATGGAGCGAGAGATAAGACATGTAAGCTTGAAAGCAGACCTGTAGCGGAAAATAGCAACGGCTTCGGGCTATGGCGAGGCTGGGAATCACCTGGGAATCATGATCTACCTCACCAGAACCCACATTCCTACCACCAGGCCACTGCTGCACACCATCACATGAAAACGTCTTCCCAACATCGTTACCACCAACTGTTTCTGAGGATGCAAGAGTGATAAGAGAGAGTGCCGGAGATGCAAGTAATGGTGGCAGAAGTGATGGTGGTGGTGGTAGAAGTGATGGTGGTGGTAGTCGGTCAGTATCCCTCCATGGCCTTCATACAAGCCAGCAGGACCCAGGACCCAGTATGTTGTTTCAGCCAGAGATAAAGACAGACCACGTACTCTCCACAGAAGACCCACAAAGAACTGCTTCCTGTAGCCTATGGAACTTCGTGAAGCCTCCTCCTCCTCCTCCTCCTCCTCCTCCTCCTCCTCCTCCTCCTCCTCCTCCTCCTCCTCCTTCTACTATTAATTCTGCTCCATATTTTCTTCCCTCTACTTTCCCTTATCTTCCATCATCGCCTTCACATCGTCCTCGTTATCTTCCTTTATCTACAGACCTTTTTCCTCCTCCTGCTCCTCCTTCTTCTCCTCCTGCTCCCTCTTCTCCTCTTAGTCATTCTTTTCTCCCTCATTTATTTCCTCCTCCTCTTCCTCCTTCTCCTCGTGTTCCTATTCCTGCTTCTACTTCTACTTCTGTTACTTCTCCTCCCCCTCCTCCTCCTGCTACTGCTACTACTTCTGCTGTATCTTTCCCTCCGTCACCTCCTCTTCAAACACAACCTTCTGCATCCCCTCCAACTTCGTCTTTTCCTGCTACCCAAGCCACCGAGTTTTCCTTCAGTCCAAAACCTTCTCAACACCAGGTGAGTTGCTGCTACGGTGTTCAAGAATGATATTAGCCCTATTCTGAGACGTTTCTGGTGCGCATCTCCTTTACTTTAGCTTAGATACAATTACACACGGGATTCTAAGGATTTTTTTTTATGGTTCTAGTGATATTTAATGATTATATTTTTTTACGTTATTGTTAGAGAAAGCAGTATTGAAAACCTGGGAAATCATTCTCTCTCTCTCTCTCTCTCTCTCTCTCTCTCTCTCTCTCTCTCTCTCTCTTTCTTTCTCTCTCTCTCTTCTCTCTCTCTCTCTCTCTCTCTCTCTCTCTCTCTCTCTCTCTCTCTCTCTCTCTCTCTCTCTCTCTCTCTCTCCCCATCCTCATCCTCTGTCTGTCCCTGTCTCTCTCTCTCTCTCTCTCTCTCTCTCTCTCTCTCTCATCCTCGTCTGTCCCTGTCTGTCTCACCCCCTTCCCTTCTCTCTCTCTCTCTCTCTCTCTCTCTCTCTCTCTCTCTCTCTCTCTCTCTCTCTCTCTCTCTCTCTCTCACATAGGACGTGTTACGAGGCGGCATGATAAGCAAGATAGAACTTGTCGCCGTGAGTCACCTGGAGAGCAACATGGTGTTCCGACCTCACCTTGGCTGGCCTCAACAGTACTCCACCAGCCGTATGTCTGGCCAGCAGGTGTGTGCTGTTTCTATAGTTTTGTGTGATTTTTTTTAGGTATTGGTTGTATTTTTCTTGTTTGATATGTTGCTTTAGTCTTAATGTGCAATTTATTTTATTTACGGTCTATTTTTTGCTTTTATCTTTATTTTTTGGCTATTTCTTAATTGTTCCTTTAATGAAATTTGGTGTATTATATCTCCTTTTCAGCTTGTAGTTATGTATATACACACTACCCGGAATATCTGATGTATTAATGGACTACAGAATAGTGTGTTGCCATAAGAATCTTGTAAAAGCATGAATAATGAATTATCCATCTGCCTATCTATCTATGTGTGTGTGTGTGTGTGTGTGTGTGTGTGTGTGTGTGTGTGTTCCTTACGCTTGTCATCGTTTAATCCCTTCTTTAAATTGCTATATGTGCACGCAAAGCCATTATGAGTTTGTCATACTATTACTACTATTCATGGGGATCCCGTTCTATGTGTGTGTGTGTGTGTGTGTGTGTGTGTGTGTGTGTGTGTGTGTGTGTGTGTGTGTGTACGGGCAATCACCGGAGGCCATCACGAGTCACTACCAACCCTGATAACTACTACTATTCGTGTACATCCTGTTGTGTGTGTGTGTGTGTGTGTAATTCACTGTTTGATCTGCTGCAGTCTCTGACGAGACAGCCAGACGTTACCCTACGGAACGAGCTCAGAGCTCATTTTTTCCGATCTTCGGATAGGCCTGAGACCAGGCACACACCACACACCGGGACAACAAGGTCACTCCTCGATTTACATCCCGTATCTACTCACTGCTAGGTGAACAGGGGCTACACGTGAAAGGAGACACCCAAATATCTCCACCCGGCCGGGGAATCGAATCCCGGTCCTCTGGCTTGTGTGTGTGTGTGTGTGTGTGTGTGTGTGTGTGTGTAATTCACCTCGATCGCCTTCTGGTCACCCAGCCAGTCTTCCCCATTACGGAGCGAGCTCAGAGCTCATAGACCGACCTTCGGGTAGGACTGAGACCACATCAACACACAACACACACCGGGAAAGCAAGGCCACAACCCCTCGAGTTACATCCCGTACCTATTTACTGCTTGGTGAACAGGGGCCACACATTAAGAGGCTTGCCCATTTGCCTCGCCGCTTACCGGGACTCGAACCCGGCCCTCTCGCTTGTGAGTCGAGCGTGCTAACCACTACACTACGCGGTGTGTGTGTGTGTGTGTGTGTGTGTGTGTGTGTGTGTGTGCGCAGGCAATCACCGGGAGCTATCACGAGTCACAACCAACCTTGACCTTTCCTTTTTTGACTATTGATCTATTCACTCCGATTCCAAACGTTCCATAATGTGACTATACGAGTACCACGTCCTTCCCACCCAAACCCAAGAAGCGGTAAATTCAACACTTGCCGTGGAGTCACATGTCAAAACCGAAGAGAAAAGGAAAATTAGCAGAGCAACTTCGCAGGTGACGATGCATGTATTTCCTTTTCATCCTTTTACGCATTTGTGACGGCATTTGGCAACTTCTGTACGTTTTCATTGATGACGTTTGGAGAGCACTGTCGGTGGGCAGGTATAGATGAGGAGGCGTTGCGTTCCTGCTCTTAGGTCCGTATTCAGAAATTTAACACACTGTTCTCTCACCACGACGGTTTTCCAAGGTCACAGAGATGACTAGCTGGGTTTTCCAAGAGTGTTTCTTCAGTAAATAATGAGGAAACTTGTCACTCTACCTTTAATAATGCAGAAATCTTGTCACTCTGCTTCTAATAATGCAGAAGTCTCGTCATTTTGCCCCTAGAACCGCAAAAACACCATAAATAACTTGCGCAGATTTAAATAAAGCCCTTTGAAATCGTGGGGGTGAAGCATTTGAAAAGTTTGAGAATACGAGCCTTAGATTGGCAGAGTATTTGTACGTTAGTTGCGCACTCTCTTCAGGTTATGGAGTCACAAACGCTTTCAACACACACACACACACCACCACCACCACCACCACTACCATCACCGCAATTACTACCGCAAAAATACTACTGCGATGGTGTTATAAGTGGTCGGTGTTCACTGTGCTAATGCTTAACGAAAGATAAAATGTAAAGTTTAGCTCTGGCCTCGACCTTTCACTTAGGAGCAAAAGACATCGAGACATTAAAAGGCGAGAGCCGAAGCTGTCGTATTTGCCGCGTTAATAATTTCTGGTCAATTGATGCAGAGGACAGATGTGTAAACCAAGCTTTCACTTTCTAGCCAGTCCTCCTCGTCCCTAACCCTTCCCCACATCCTTATCCCACGATGTGTTTGACATTCTAATTGTGGAGTGTGGGAGGGCAGGTAGTTAATAATGAATCCTTTCACCTTCACCTTGCGCTCTACTTTTTCCTTCTTTCATCCTTTTCTATACTCGTTGTTGTTGCTTTTGTTATGATACTTCGATAGTGACATTCTTCTCGTGTGTGTGTGTGTGTGTGTGTGTGTGTGTGTGTGTGTGTGTGTGTGTGTGTGTGTGTGTGTGTGTGTGTGTGTGTGTGTGAACTTTCTACGGATGCTGAAACCTTTCACGTTAATCCCGAAGACTTAGATAATTAAAACGTGCGTGTGTGTGTGTGTGTGTGTGTGTGTGTGTGTGTGTGTGTGTGTGTTTAAGCTTTGTGGAAGTGAGAGATGGATGATGGATGAACAGGATAGTAGTCTAACAAGAAAAAAATAATGTAACCGATGAAGAATACTAATTTGAATACATTACAAATTTCCCCCAAGGCTGCTCGAGTGTTCAATGTCCTTCCGCGACCTTCAGCCAATGACTTTCACCTCCCTGGCCTCCCAGTGACAGCCTCCCATGACCTCCTCAACCTGTACTCCAGCAGCTAGCCAGGCAACCCTCTAGACCTCCTCATCCAGTTCCCTTAATCTTGTGACAATTGATTCGCATTCCTTGCTCTGTACGAACGAGTAGCCTCAATAAATTTCATCTTTGGTCGATTCCTTTCAAAGTTAATTATGTTTGTCGGATTTTATTTTTTATTCTTTTGTTGTTGTTTGGTAATAAAAATTGTGTAAACGTTCTGAGAATCTTATTAGCCTGATGAGTTCGTAGAGTTTTAAGACAATGTTCACACTCGCGTTATTTGGTGATGTCGCAACATCATCGCAGGACGTCAATGAATCTGATACTATGAAAGAAAAGTGTAATTAAACTAGAGGCACATCCATGTTTTAGCCTGTCATGCATCTTTTAAAATGTCTCGTAACCTTCCCAAACCAGAAAATACCAGAAGACTTGAAGAAATACATAATTCATAACAAAAGTGAATGATTCCAAGAAATCTTATAACATACATGGCTTCTTAAATCCTTTACACACACACACGCAGGCACACACACACACACACACACACACACACACACACACACACACACACACACACACACACACTTAAATCTTACCGTGAATGGTTGCTTAATGCTCACCTATTTGGATAACCGTCAATAATATAGGTCTAGGTGGTCCCTACAGACAGTTACACAGTCTGGACAAATCTAGTCTGTTTCAGAATGTGTGTGTGTGTGTGTGTGTGTGTGTGTGTGTGTGTGTGTGTAACATACTGATGAGGGTAGTGAGCTACAAAACCCCCATGAAGGACTACAGTGGAGGATGAGTGTGCTGAAGCAAAACCAGATCTGAAGGTTCGATGTCCTGTCCCAGTACATTCCCTCTTTGGCTAAAGATGTCGACAGCTCCTCGTCTGTCATGATGAAATATTCGGAACGTATTGAAGTAATTTATATGATCAAACCTGAGCGTTTCATGAGGGGTATCACAATGAAGCTACGCAGTGAGACATTCAGTAGAGAGAGAGAGAGAGAGAGAGAGAGAGAGAGAGAGAGAGAGAGAGAGAGAGAGAGAGAGAGAGAGAGAGAGAGAGATAAGATGGTGAAAAATGATGAATTAAAAAAGACACTAGCGTTTAATTTGGGTCCGATAAAAAAAACTTTAGCAAGAATACTGAGGGACGATCCCAACATTCCAGATCCAGGAATGACGCAAGTGAGAAAAGAGGCAACCTTCCTGGAGGACATCAACCTGACGTCCCCAGCGAGACAAGGTCAACCAGGATAGTAAGGTCTGTAACCTCGCCGCGCCCACTACACAACCAGTTCAGCGCACACACCGACAGACCATCGCTGGACCCAAGAGGCTCCACGGGGTGCTGTGTACCACCCAGGTGCTGGTACCCTCGCCGCCACCCAAAGCAGGCCCGCTGAGAGACTACACAGTGACATGTTAACTCAAACTAATGTTAATAATGTGGTGGGTGATCCCCAGCTGAAGCCGGGGAGAACAGAAAACGGGGCAGGAGTAAGAGGAGCCCACGCGTTAACTTAGGTAATTCCTCAAGTTGCCTCGCTTGCCTGCCACTCAACTCAGTGCTTCCAACAAAACACAGTGAGGAGACGCAATACCAACAAGACTGCTGCCCAGCGTGTCAAGGACATGCACGCTCAGGGGTTCTATTCATTAAGAAAAAAAAAAAAAAAAGGAAAATAGTGGTTCCTCTTCTCCTCTTCCGAGCTGGTGCCGTATCTCACACACACACACACACACACACACACACACACACACACACACACACACACACACACACACACACACACACACACACACACTTTCCTTCTCTCTCCCTCTCTCTCTGTTTCACTGTTTGATCTGCTGCAGTCTTTGACGAGACAGCCAGACGTTACCCTATGGAACGAGCTCTCTCTCTCTCTCTCTCTCTCTCTCTCTCTCTCTCTCTCTCTCAAGACAACAGAACAATAAATTTCTTTGAAGTGCACTGGCACGCCTATCTACCTATCCACCTATCTTGGGTAGGTGAATACCCTCGTGAGAGGATGACTGAGCTGTCCTGATGATTCACAATTATCTTTGTAAATAGGTTCTTACGTAGCAACGAATACTAAACTTCTTATAGAAATTAAGACTGTTTCAAGGCCCTTCATATCCTCTGTGGCCTATTCACATTTTAGGATGATTTCAACGACAGATAAATAAGAAAATAATCTCTCGCAGCAGTCACCCGTAAGTGGCGGCGGGGTCCCAGGAGGTGGAACGGTTGGGCCGCTGGGTACTAGCTGCGTCAGTCAGGTGGTGGGTACCGGGCGACGTGGTGCCTCCTCAGCACAGGTGAACTGAACACTGAGCATCCCGAGACCGTCGACCTGCACTGCATCGCCTGCCTTGTTATTTCGCTAACTGCAGTTTTATATTCCCGGTAATCCATCATATATATATGGAATGACTGTGCTTTCGCGTGACAGGAGAATGCAACAGACGTTTACCCATTACTATATTTGCTACACGGTGATCACTTGTGACTGAGGCTTATCCATGCAGCAGTGCTCAGCGTCAAATATAATGATGCTTTAGTGTGCACGTATATTGTACATTCATGGAAATCGTTACAAACTGGGGATCTTGATTTCAGACAAATATTACCTAAAATAATCTTCCCACGATACAAAGTCGCTCGAGGTGACAAATCACTATAATTATGTGACGTGTATCACGCACGGATGGACACCTGTTCCAGGCAGTATTGGAAATCAGTGACTGATTGACGCAAGGGCAGGTCTCATCTGTCTTCATAAGCGCATTCAGCCTCCTCCTCCTCCTCCTCTTCCTCTTCCTCCTCCTCCTCCTCTTCCTCTTCCTCTTCCTCTTTCTCCTCCTCCTCCTCCTCTTCCTCTTCCTCTTTCTCTTCCTCCTCCTCCTCCTCTCCCTTCCATCCTTAGGACAATCACCCTCAATACACTTTCAACTTGTCATCCGACAGCACATAATATCCACGATTCTTGCGGACACCCACACCAGTTGACTCAATGATTCCCCTTCTGGTTTCTAGTGGTTTTAGCTGAACAGAGATAATGTATATCTTTAAGCGTGAAAATATGGCAATTAATGTATTAGTGCATCTTTTGGTCTTTGTATGAATACTTTTGTAAAGCAAGAAATTCAGTAGATAAAAGTTTCAAAAAAGCTAAAGAACTAACTTTAAACATGTTGGCAGGATTAATATGAAGCTACTTTCTTTGACGCTCAACCTGTTAGACCAAGGCTGAGGCGCGCGCTGGACTTGACCGCTGGGTGAAGGTGAGTGCCGGGCGTGACCTTGGCCTTCAACATCTTCTCCGTACTCTATCCTAAGCCCTGTCTTTGCTTTCCAAGTACTCCCTGGTGCTCTAGTATCCACGGCAGCGCTGACTCGGAAAACTGGTCCTTGAAAACAGAAAGGAAGGGTGCATACTGCTTTCCTCTCGTCTCAAGAGTGAACTAACGTGCATAACCAATGGTGAGAAAGCCAGCCAAAGATGTGTTAAATATACTGTATATTCTTATGTTTTACTAACTAATCAATTGGAAACGAAGAAGGATAAAAAAGGTGCAATGCCATGATCAATGTGACAAACTTTCGCGTAATCACTTTGATGTTATCTTATCATCTTCTGTAATGTGATAAGGTTTTACTTTCTCTTTCACCCTTACTATCTCTCACTCTTTCTCTCTCTCTCTCTCTCTCTCTCTCTCTCTCTCTCTCTCTCTCTCTCTCTCTCTCTCTTACAAACTCTCTCACTCTTTTACTCTCTCACCCACTTTCTCTCGTCAAAAATATTTCCCGACGTATGTCACTAAAAATAGCTAACACTTAATAAGAGAGCCACACGTCAATGATCTTTCCTTGAACACCAACAAACACAGCGTAGCTGAAAGATCGCTAAACCACTAGGAATGTTCAGCGGATGGAAGACTCCTAGTTTGTGTATTCCATTATCTTCAATCGTCTTTTATGAATTCCACGGAACGCACACATGTTTGAAATTTGTATATATCAGATTATTATTATTATTATTATTATTATTATTATTATTATTATTAGTAGTAGTAGTAGTAGTAGTAGTAGTAGTAGTAGTAGTAGTAGTAGTAGTAGTAGTAGTAGTAGTAGTAGTAGTAGTAGTAGTAGTAGTAGTAGTAGCAGTAGTAGTAATAATAGAAGGGGTAGTAGTAGTAGTAGTAGTAGTAGTAGTAACAAAAGTAGTGGTATTATTATTACTATTATTATTATTATTATTATTATTATTATTATTATTATTATTATTATCAATTATCATTATTATTATCATTACTATTACTATCACTATTATTAATATTATTACTACTACTAGTGGTAGTAATAGTATCAGTATTTGTATTAGTAGTATTGGTAGTAGAAATGGTAGAAGTAACCTTAGCATTAATATTACTGCTATGATATTTTCTTTCAGGTGTATGAGAGAGAGAGAGAGAGAGAGAGAGAGAGAGAGAGAGAGAGAGAGAGAGAGAGAGAGAGAGAGAGAGGTGCTCCAGGCAAGAGGAGGGTATGGTAGGCAGGGCGGACAGGACAGGGTTTGGAGGTGGTGCAGGGTTACGTGTGGAGTGAGTGACCCCTCGGGAAACGTCCCAGCTCAGGTGCATACTCTTGTGTTAAAAGAAAAGAAAAAGAGTAATAAAAAAGATAAATAAAATAAAATGCTGTGGTGGTGGTGGTGGTGGTGGTAGTGGTGTCAGTGGCCTGGTCAGAAGTGATCAACAAAGTCCTCACGTTTTGTCCTGCCTGACCTTGGCGACGGTCGTATCTTCAAATTACAACAACAACGACAACATCGACAACAATCGGAACGACACACACACACAAACAAACACACACACACACACACACACACACACACACACACTCTCTCTCTCTCTCTCTCTCTCTCTCCAAGGTGAAGGCCAACCAAACACGATGAGGCGTGGCCTGAGGGTCACTCACCCCTGCCACCACCACCACCACAGCACCTCTATCAACACCCCTTCCCTTTTGCCCCCAACATCAATTTAACCATGGAGCATCGAGCCACAACTCACTATAGCTGCAAGCAACGCTGATCGGGAAGACACTCGCGCTGCTTTCCAGGAACACGTGATCGAGCCACTCCAAAGATAAAGTCATGACCACCTCGTTTAAAAAGAAAAAAAAAAATGTAAAAAGCAGAAGCACACAGTAAAAGTAACACGTGTGAAAGAGAAAAGAGGGAAGAGAGTATATGGGTTTGAAATATGAGATGGTGTGGAAGAAGACAGGGGCGTCACATAATGCAAGGAAGACATTCCAGTAACTACGGCATGATCAGCTGGACCAAACAGTCACCGTCACAGTCCACACCCAGACACCGCTGCCAGACGAGGCCTTCCTTGCCTTTCTTCCTCTAGCTGTTCGTTATACACTTCTTAGACACCTCACTGTGAATGATCAACAAGCAACATTGCCTTATAGATTCAAGTGATCAAACCTGTTACTAAGTTAAGGAAGCTCTCTCTCTCTCTCTCTCTCTCTCTCTCTCTCTCTCTCTCTCTCTCTCTCAAATGGTTATTAATTTTTCTTTATTATTTTCAGGTGGGTGTGATGGAAAGCATTTAAACAGCCGTGCTTGATAAAACTCCCTTGAGGAATCACCACACGGTATCTCTAAAGAAAAAAAATATCGTCCAGATGAGAACAATGTATTACTCGGTATTAGTTTTCGCGTAAGTACCAGTGTGTGTGTGTGTGTGTGTGTGTGTCGATCTTGGTATTACAAAGGCATGCATATTTTACTTTGAAATTGTAAACACTGGAACGGATCTGATAATTTTTGGAGAGTTTCCGTCTGTAATGCAACGTGGTTAGTGTATGCTTTAGTAATTCAGATGCAGCGTGGTCCGACGATCTCTTTTCTTTGTTACAGGTGCATGGCAGCGACAATGGCGGCAGCGAGTAATGACCGCCAAGCCAGGCGTGAGTCAAATATATCTAACTGCAGAAAAAATCTCCATCTAAAGTTTTCATAGTCGTAATATTTTTCTTTCTAGTGTAAAGTAGGTTGTTGATCTAATGTAAAACAGTGCTGTGACTATAGATAAGTGGGACCATTACCCATCTTACGAGGACTTTTGATCTTTTGTAAAGGCTGAGACGGTCACCTGTCTCGGTTGGTAAAAATACCTAGATGTGTGTGTCTGTAGTGCAGACCGTAGGAAAGCAGGTCTGGGATGATGTCATTGGAGAGTTATGGTCTTCTTAACACCAGTAATTATGAATGTTAAGATGCTTGTGTTTACCGTGTCTACTTACTTACTGACGAGTCTCCCTTTAGCCTCCATGCGCCCATCCCTGACTATTCACAACAAACCTGTCGCCACGCCTGACGCAGCGCCAGTCACTGAACCTTGCCGTCCCTCCCTTTGGCAGGGATCATCCAGCAGATGACGTCTCACTCGACCATCGGCGGTCCAGACTATCAGCTATGCGAAAAGGAAGGCATCATGGGTGCCTGTCTACCCATAACTATCTGTCAGCAACAGGGAAAGTTCATCGGGTATTGCGGTAACACCGGCACCTACTGCTGCAAAGGTGTGTGTGTGTGTGTGTGTGTGTGTGTGTGTGTGTGTGTGTGTGTGTGTGTGTGTGTGTGTGTGTGTGTGTGTGTGTGTGTCCACTCGGGCGCTATCAATTTGCTTGCCACTAAACACAAAACATTTTCTTTTCTCTCTGACGTATTTATCCTCCTCCTCCTCTCTATATTCAGTATCACAATTAAGCAACAACAACAACAACAACCACGAAAAGAACAATAACAATAAGCAAAGATCCCCCGTGAGCCTTCCCAGTTCTCCCGGTATAAAACCAGCCCTCCCTTCCCCTGCAGTTGTCAAGACGTGCGGCGATAGAACCACGTCCCACCAAGGCATCTTCAGGAATCCCAGCTACCCGGGTAGGGACAGCGAAGCCAGGGTGTGCCCCTTCAAAATGGACATCGGCAAAGGAGTGTGTGGAGTCAGGTGGGTGGGTGGTGGTGGTGGTGGTGGTGGTGGTGGTGATGAAGTGGTAGAGGGAATAGATGTCAGGGTAGGGATAAACGTTCAAGCAGTCTACAGTAACCTATGACATATAATTCTGGTTCTTTCCTAACCACTCCTGAGGTGAAGTAGACACGTTAGAGATTGCCCTGAGCCACA